>NC_056737.1:1096566579-1096764079 GCF_019279795.1 Protopterus annectens
CCACTACAGTGCAGACCACAAACCCTCTCAATGCAAAACAACTGGTCCGAAGCCCAAGTGTTTAAACCAAAAGGCTTAGAATGAGTTACACCAAGCAGTAATAAATACAATTGAGTACTTTTAAGATGATGCAAAAGTAAAAAAAAGTAGGTAGAAACACAAGTACAGTAAAAGCAGATGAAATTTTTTTTTTTTTTTCTGAACAAGTGCTGAGATCAAAGAAAGAGATTTGAGTGCTGAAACTAGAAAACTGGCTAGTTATAAGAAAAAAAAATCTAAGCTAGAAGGCTTCCCTCCAACCCAGAAGGGCTTGGGGGCTCAGAAGCCTACAAATAGTCTATACCACTTAACAGGAAAGGCATGTGTATATATACATATACATATATATATATATATATATATATATATATATATATGTGTGTGTGTGTATATAGATATATATATGTGTGTGTATATGTATAAATATGTATATATATATATATATATATATATATATATATATATATATATATATACACAGACATATCTATATATATATATATATATATATATATATATATATAAAGATAAAGGTGTGTATATATCTATATATATATATATATATGTATATATAGATATATGTATATATGTATATATAGATATATATATATATATATATGTGTGTGTGTGTATACATACACATATATATATATATATATATATATATATATATATATATATATATATATGTATGTATATATGGATAACATACATGTGTGTTTATATGTATGCCCTCTTCTATGAGGCTCAGACTTTTAGAATTTGCTGTGTCCTCTTTCATAAGACACATGTTGCTGTTGGTATGAAGTGATACAGGGAATCCCAACACAAAAATAATCTAAAAGTGCAGCACAGAAGACACAAATGCTAAGTAGTTTTTGTTGCTGTTTTCCAGAGACTGGGATGAAGTTATTTTCCCGTTCAGGTATTTTTGTGTGAGGTGGAAATGGCCACTAAGCCTTTGCAAACTTCCTTAAATTCTGAAGTAAGTATTTTGTATAGGGAATATAAGAAAAACATCAGTGGGATAATTATCAATGTCCATATTAGTGGGATAATTATCAACCTCCAGAGCTTTTTGTTAATGTGAGGAATAGACATTAAGCAAACCTGAGACATTGTGTCACTTTCCTTACATTTGAAAAGTGCAACTTTTACAGTGTGCATAGGCAAAAATTGTATAACATTTTGAAACACTGTTCCAGAGTATCCAGTTGTGTAACAGAGTTTAAATAACTTTTAAAATGTTTTGAAACATTAAACAGATGATTCAGATAGTTCAGTGTTATATGTGGAGCATGAGTTTAAACAGGCATACAGTAACCCATAGAAGTACTGGTAAAAGGGTGATGGAGATTATGTGTATAAAGTCCATGAAGAGACAGTTAACCAGATATGGGAAGGTATTGTAAGGACAGTCTGTGAACAAGAATTGTCACCAAAGTCCATAGTAAAGTAAGCTTGGTGGTTTTAAACATTTAGTCCATGCTTAATTACATACATCCGTACATGGAAAACTATAGCCACTATTTGTATAGCCAGTAGAAAGAGGCTGTACCTGTCCTAAACCTTGTATCAAGGTTATTAGAAGGCTTTATGGTAGAACTTTCCCAGGGCCAACATGGCTTTCATTGAAAAACTGGAGTTTATTCCTGGTGCCTTGTGGCCATTGCGTTTTATCTGCTATTTTAGCAACATTTTTGCAAACACAGCATTTTTATTGCCTTCCAATGGACCCATCTGTAAGATGTCCAGGATATTGAACTTAAAACCATTATGTTCATAGAAGTGTGAACAGTGTTTTGCCAATGGATTTGTAGCAGTTTTAAGTGTTGTGTTATGTTACAGAAGTGATGTGCATTTCTTGTTTTGATTGCATTGATTTTCATTCCACATAAAAGGCATTGCAAGTATAACATTGGGCTTTGTATATCACAAACTCAGTATTACCATCACCATTTAAGATATTCCACATTCTTTTCTTTAGCACAGAACAGTCATTGGGGTTTTTGAGGTATTGTCATAAGCCACAGTTTGGAGGCCCACAACCATAGGTACCCCTGTTGGTGATATCAGGATTGCTCTTGCTTTCTAGCCAGGCCCTCAGACTTTTGGCTTTTTGAAAACAAAGGTGGGTCCGGTTCCCAGGATTTTTTCACTTGCTTGTTGTCTGCTGTAATGCCCCAATTGTCAGTGATGTTAGAAGTACAGGGACAGGATGTATATGTGTGAATGATGGATGTTAGGAGTACTGGAATATAAGATGAGTGTTATAATTGTAAACATTTAGCTAATTGGCATAGGAGGCATGCCAGTGGTGGGGAATGGGATGCTGGACTAGGAAATGAATATGATAATGGTGAGTATTGAGGTAGGAAATGTGTGTGAAGGTGAATATTTGATTAGGAGATGTGTGTGGTAGTCATAGATATTGGCAGCATTGTGATATGAGAGGTTTGATAATGGTGGATATTAGAATCTTTAAGATGGAAGATAATGCACGATATTAGGAGTACAGGAATATGAAGTGTTTGATAATTTTATTTCATTTATTTTTATGCATTTCTTTATTTACACTTTGTTGACCAGCTTAGTCCCATTAGGCCAATGGCCTCTGTTTAGGGTCTTTCCAAGGTGGTATTCATACAGATCAGGGTAAATTTGTCCAAGGACACAGCAGAACATCCCCCTAATCTTTTCAGTTAGAATTGTGGGATCTTTTACATTCTTCTGATTCAGGCAAGTGTGTGGTTGATTCATTGTCTCATTCGAGCACAGATAATAGATATTGGGCGCGTTATGAAACAAGTATGATGGTGGTGAATTTAGGTGTATTGGTAAAGGAGTTGAGCCTGGCTGATAATAGTGGCTACTTGGAGCACTGGGATAGGAGACAAGTGAAGTAGTGGATGCTAGGAGTACAGGGACTGAAGATTAGTGTGATAATGGTGAACATTTGGAGTATAGAGCTAGGAGAATAGTTTGATAATGGTGGATATTTAGGAGCAGTGGGCCACATGAGTATGAAAGTGAATATTAGGCTTGTATAGGGGATGAGTATTAATATGGATTAGAGCACCGGGATAGGATATGCATGGTATAATGCTGGATATTGGGAGTATGGGGATAATAAATGGGTATAATAATGGTCGATAGTGGGTGAAATGGAATAGGAAATGACTGGTAATTGTGAGTGTAAGGAAAGGAGTTAAGTGAGCATCAGGCATATAGGGATAGGAGGTGAGTAGGCTAATAGTGATTATCAGGAGTACAGGGATAGGAGATGACTATGGTAGTAGTTATGATCTAACTGAATATTGGCAATGTTGGATTAGGAGAAGAGTAATGCCAATGGCGGTTTTTCTGGATATTGAGTAAGTGGCTGTGATAACAGTGGATATTGAGAGTGTTGAGATAACAGATGAGTAGCTAATTGTGAGGACAAGGAATCTGTCTAGGATTACAGATTGCCACCTTAATAATATATATGCTAAGGAAAATCAGTGGGCTGCTGGAAGCTAAAAGTAAATGGTTCATGAGAGAGTGTAGCTTGCAGATTTTAAACATGCTGGTGGAAAGAATGTCCTAAACTATGGATAGGGGAGTTTATTGTCTCATCGAGCATAAGGACAACACATTTGACCAAAAGAGGAATTAAGATGTAATGTGTAAGAGCAGAGTAAAGTCGTACACAACTGAATCCATGATGATTTGTGGAATGTGATGCAAGGGTTAGTAGTATAGAAATTAAGAAAGTGTTGGGTTGTCATATATGAGGCAGAAGATAGCAGTATATAGAAATTAACTCATTTATTAGTTGTGGAATTTAAGGCACAGGATTGTGGTGCAATAATTTGCTGTGTTGTGGAATGTGAGGTTGGAGATAGTGCTGCAGTAATTAACTTGGTGCTGGGCTGTGGAATCTGAAACTGGGGTAATTTTGCAATGATTTACTGACAGTGTTGGGTTCTAGACTATAATGCAGAGTTTAGTAGTTAACTTGGTGCCTGGTCAGGGAACTAAGGCAAGGGATGGTAGGTCAGTAATTATCTAAACATTCAGTGGAAGAACGTCAGGAGCAGGACAGCAATGTAGTAATTAACTAAGTCAGTGTTGAGCTTTGGAATTTAAAGTGGAAGATACTAGTGTAGAAATTAACTCAGTGCTGGGTTGTGAAATATGATTTACTGGATGGTGGTGCAGTCATTCATTCTTGGTTGTGGAATGTGAAGTAGAGGATAGTGTAGTAATAACTGATTTAGTGTTAGATTATGGAATGTGAAACAGAGGATAATAGTGTACTATTTAACTCAGTGCTGAGTTGCGAAATGTGGGATAGAGGATAGTGATGCAGTAATGTATTCAGGGTTGGCTTGAGGAATGTGAAGTAGAAGATAGTGTAGTAATTAACTCAGTGCTGGTTCTGAAATGTGAGACTGACGATAATGGTGCAGTAATGAATTAATTGAGTTGTGGATGTGACGTAAAGGATGGTGTAAGTAACAGTATTAGGTTATGGAATGTGAAACAAGGGAATAATACTGTTATAATTAACTCAGTACTAGTTGTGAAATGTGAGACTGAAGATAGTGGTGCAGTAATTAATTCATTGTTGAGTTGTGGAATGTGAAGTAAAGGATACTGTAGTAACTAGCAGTGTTAGGTTATGGAATGTGAAACAAAATAATACTGTTATAATTAATTCACTTCTGGTTGAAAAATGTGATATAGTGGATAGTGGTGTAATAATTAACTCAATGTTGGGTTGGTAAAGGATAGAGATGCAGTAATTAAATGGCAAACATGCTGTGTGGGAAGAACTTTTTTGTTGTTCTTTCGGCTTTTCCCAGTTAGGGGTCGCCACAGCGGAACTCCTGTCCGCTAATGATTGGCAGTAGATTTTTACGGTGCTGAGGTGCCAGCTCGACGCCCAACCTTCAACGAAGGCGTGCCCATTCACGCATGTCTTTTGAATGCCACTTGACTGCGGGGAGGACATGCAGACTCCACACAGAAGGCGCTCCAGCCGAGAATCGAACGGGAGAACCTCTTGCTGTGAGGCAACAACGCTACCGCTGCACCACCGAGTTATGCTGTGTGGGAAGAACTAAGATCAGGAAAAGGTAAGGTGTATGTGACAGGTGTTGCTCAGGGAGGTACTGTACAGCAGAGGTTGACTGAAGTGCATTTTTGGATGAAGATGAAGCTTGTGATTCTGCATCCATGACCATTTTGGATATGGTGTTTTTCAGTGTGCAGCCTTTAAACGGGGTATTTATTTTTACACTATGTTTAATACAGGAATGTATCCATCTGAATAGAATGCATTGTCCAAAAGTTAGGTTTCCATAACTTTTAGAAATTTTTTGTTGCTGTAATTCAAACCACTTATAGTGCAAATATATTTGGCAGAGTCAGGGTAAGCATTTTACAGTGTAGCAGCTTGTGGACTGAAGAAGAAAACTTTTTAGGACAGGCAGAGTTCCCTGGGTGGAGTTTAATGCAGATATCACTGCCTTGTTGTAGAGGAGCAGTTTTTTCAAGGTTGTAAAAGAAATGCTCCGATTGAAATTAGTGAACAGCAGAGACAGAAAGCAGGTATAGTTTTAGCACTTGTGATTCTGGTCTCTAGTGCTGAGTAAGTCAAGGCCCAGTGCAGCATTCCAATATGTTGATTTGACTGTTAATTAATAATCAGTCTGTGGTTATGACAACGTATTCTGCTAGTCACTTTAATTTGTTTCCATTTTTGGATTGTGTTGACATTATATCAGTAGTGCGACACCATGTCTGTATATGCACATAGTTAGCTGCCAATACAAAACTATACACATGCATGTGATGACCTGAAAAACATTGGCACTCTTCAAGGTATTCTGTGTAGCTTAATATGTCACTTTGTTTTGCCCTTTAGGTAGTTGGCTCAACACTTTAGATTTGCATAGTTGAGGGACTTTGACAAACACAGGTGTAATAAAAGTTGATTGTACATGAAACTGATAATCGCATTTGGTGGTCACTCATCTAAACAAATCTAAAATTTGTTAGTATAGCAATTTTAACAACAAAGTGGTTTTAGGACAGTTGATATTTAAGAGATTATGACAGGTGGACTATTTTTTTTTAAATTTCCTGACGTTTCTGCTATAGTAATATTTTAAATTTCCTGACATTTCTGCTATAGTAATATAGGCTGATCGGCTGGGCTCATGTTTGCTTATACTAAGTTAATATTTCTC
The DNA here is from genome assembly GCF_019279795.1 of Protopterus annectens. Taxonomy (NCBI): domain Eukaryota; kingdom Metazoa; phylum Chordata; order Ceratodontiformes; family Protopteridae; genus Protopterus; species Protopterus annectens. Next base: position 1,096,572,858 of record NC_056737.1, read on the forward strand.
TACATTTTCTCTAAATGTGAGTTATTTGCATCTATAATTAATGGAACTTGGAACAGGAATGTATATCACAAACAGTTAAAGTATGCTGTCACGGCAAGAACAGTGTTCTTCTCCCAACTTGCATTGTAATAAGACTTGAGATTATTTTGGATGCAGAGGTTCGTATCTACAATGCTGTCTACCAAGTTGCACCTTGTTGTTTGTGGAGCAGAACAAGAAAACAAGTCTGTATATTGAAAGAAGGAATTATAATTCCAAAGTCCTGTCCTGGGTTTTGCGCAAGTGTTTCTGGTTTAAAGCTAGCAGAAGTGTGTGTGAAAATGAGGTTAGACTATAATGTTTCTCATCCCCCATTCCAAATTATGAATTTGCAGGACTGGCAGTGTATGTATTACCTTTTGTTTTTTTTTCTTATTCATATAAACTCTTTCCATCTAATTTTAATCTCTTGACATTGGGTGAGTTGGACTTCATAATTGCAATGCGCACTGTATTCCTTTTTTTGTTCACACTGTACGTCATGTTGGTGGTTGTGTGGGTGGAGTATATATGGGAACCTAATTTCAGTTTTGTTAATATACCCAACCCTACAGGTGCAATAACATTATCTTTCTTCAGATGACATCTTCATACAATGTTTGTAGCACAGGATTTTTTGCTCTGGCGTACTATATATTATTCTGCTTTATTTGCTATTCTGTTAATTGTACTGGTATGGTAGACTGTCAACATTCACAACTCATGCCATTGACAGAAAAATAAATATTAAACTTGCAAAAGAACAGAAAGTCGGTTGTATATTAAAAGTAACATACATGGCATAACCATGTTACTCATATCTCCCAACTGTCCATAATTTTCAGGGATGTCCCATATTTTCACTTAAATCTTAGCTCTGTCCATCGTAGTCGCTACGAAAATCGATGGCTTCTGGAGAAAAAAGTTGTGAACTGCACTCCATAAATAATGACAATAATTAGAGTTATAAACTCCTTTTACTTTTATATTAATTCACATTCCCTTATTCTGTCAAAATCTTAGGTTAATAGTATTAATATTTTAAAAGTGTTACTGATTGTCCCTGATTCTTTTGAGACTTTTCCCCGATTGGTTGAGAACTAGGATGTAATTGGTAGTAAGGGTATGTTACAGCTCAAGATGAAAGATGGACATTAAAAAAATAAAAATGTTCAGAATAAAATAAAAAAATTAAAAAAAAACAGCAGTCTTGTTTTTTTAATACTTGCATAAGTCAAATTTGATAACCTGGGAAGACATGTGCTTATATGATGATCTTCGTGTTTACATTTGGGTAATCTGTTGGCAGGTTGCCTTCAGATGGCCTGAATTCCAAAGTCTTGGGTCCTGCGTCGGTTGCTGTCTTCTCTTCCATGACATCAGGTCATCGGGAGTATAAAACATGCAGCCGACGCCATTTTCTTTAGTCTTTCTTGCCACGCAGTGCCCGAAGTAGAAGCATTTTGCAAGTGCCGGTCAGACGACTACTGAAATATTCGACTTTGAGTTTCAGAACCGAAGTTTTCACTAAAGCTAAGTATCCCGTTGGGGAAACTTTTTTCTTGCTTTTTACTGATGTCAGAAAAAGTTAATAATTGTATTATTTGTGGGAAGCAAATACCTCATAAGGATTTCCATTTATACTGTATTCCTTGCCTAGGCCCTGATCACAACGTGCCTGGCTGTCGGTTTTGTGCTAGATTTAAACAATGCACTATTAAGTGTCTGTATATTTTTGCATCAAAGTATTTTGGAAACAGATTTAACTACCCAGAAACGTCGTCGGATAGTAATCCGACTACCAGAGTTCATAGAAAACGCAAAGAAAAGGACAGAGAAAGGCAGTTGAGATCCAAAACCGACGACGAAGCTTCTCCTAAGCCAGTCGCTGTTTCGCCGGTACATAGTGAGGGGCTTTCGCAGCCCCTGATACCCGCTACCTTCGAGTCGCAGGTCTCTACCGACACCCATGTGGAATCCGGCATGCTGCAAGATACTCAAGGTATTGGACCGACAGATATATCTCCCTCGGATGGGTCCAGAGCCACTGAGCAGGCACCGGCTTCTGAGGGTGTATTCAGACCTCAACATTTGTATATCAAACCGACAAAAGCTGCAAAACCAAAGACAAAAGCAACTTCTAAAACTAAAAAACGATGTATGAGCCACATGCACAGGCCTCTATGCCTAAAAAACAGATGATCAAAATGGCTGAAGACCTTATTACCTTGATCAGGGGTACCCATCCCCCTCCTGATAAGAGGCCTAGGCAAGACACTGATTATGAATCTTCAGATCAGGTTTCTATTTCTTCTGATTCCTCTTCTGATCAGGGATTATCTATACCTCCCTATGAGGATTCTGATGCTGAGGAGTCTATTCCATCTGCATCTCCTCCTGAGGATTATTCATTTGGAGAAACCTTGCATACTTTGAGGGAGCATTTTCACTGGGAGAGTCAAGACTTCTCAGAATCAAAAAAGAGGCTCAGGGATTTCCTTCTTTTTCCCCAGCACAGGCCTTTAGCCATTCCCCCTGTTTTAAACATTGTGGATGATGGGTTTTCGAAGTCAAGCTTGACCCCTGACTCCTTACCTCCAGCTCCCAGTAAGCCTGACAGATATTACAGGGTCCCTGACTCACATAAATTTTTATTAAGAAACCCTGCTGCTGATCCTGAAACTGTTTCACAGGGTCCAAAGGGGGTTAAGGCCTCAACAGCAAAAAATCCTACCTCCTCTGACAGAGATTCAAGGGCACTGGACAGATGGGGAAAAAAGGTTTATACATCTGCAACCTTGGCAATCAGGGCCTTAAACTGTCAATTTCATATGCTTAAGTACCAACAGCATGTTATGGGATTGCTGAAACAGAAAATGATGTTGGATTTCAGAATGTGCAGAAAATAAGGAATTGCAGGAATTAGTGCATGCAGCTGAACACCTGCAGTGGTGGTGCTGCAGTAGCGTTGTCGCCTCACAGTTAGATGTTGCCCGTTCGATTCTCAGTTAGAGCGTCTTCTGTGTAGCGACATGCATTGATGGGCGTTCCTTCGTTGAAGGTTGTGCGTTAGGCCCGAAAAGCCAGTACATAAAAATCTACTGCCAATCATTAGCGGACCGGAGTTCCGTGGCTGTGGCGACCCCTAACCGGGAAAAGCCGAAAGACACAAACAAACAAGTGCATGCAGTTGAACAAGTTGGAAAGCATACTTTGCAATGTGGTTTTGATTCCTTAGATGCCTCCTGGATCTGTGATTAGGAGGCATGCCTGGTTAAAGGAACATAATTTGCCTGATCATGTTAAAGCTAAATTGCTAGATGCATGATTCTCTGTTTGGTATTAAGGCAGAAGAGTTTTTAAAGAAAATGGAAGATAAAGCTAAGTCTATGCAAACTGTTAAACTTCTTACAAGTGCATCCACCAAGATTCAGTAGACACTGGCCTACAAAAAACTGGTCCTTTCCTGTTTCAGACAGAGCTCAAAGGGGCAAATCCAGACACCCTAAGGGTTCCAGATACCAGGCGCAAGACTGTTACAGGTCAAAGCAATGGAGCGCTTCCACCTCCAAATCTGGAGGAGATAAAGCGCAAACCTACAGAAAGCAATCTTAATGACTTCCCTCTGCCTACACCAAACACTTATCTTTTGGCAGCACCCATAGTGGGAAAATTAGCACTTTTTGCTCAGAATTGGCAGTTAATAACCCAGGACATGTGGGTACTAAACATCATATCACAGGGATACAGATTTCATTTCCGCATTCTGCAAATGGCAAATGGTTGGCCAGATCTTCCAAAAAATCAATGGGCAGAGGCACAGAAACAGGTTACGTCCCTCATGGATATGGGGGCCATTCAGATAGTACCAGAACAGGGAAAAGGACAAGGTTTTTACTCAAGACTGTTCTTGGAACCCAGAAAGGACAAGGCCTGGCGGCCAATACTGGATTTACCGATTTTGAACATATACCTGGACATTCCAAAATTGAAAATGCTGACTTTGCAGCAGCTTCTGCTCATGCTGGGCAAGAATGCTTGACTGGTGACTTTAGACCTAAAAGAGGCATACCTGCATGTCCCAATAAGACAATCATGCAGAAGATACCTCAGATTCAAGGCTAGCTTAATGCATTACCAATTCTCTGCACTGCCCTTTGGCTTATCCACTCCGCCCAGGGTCTTTACAAAGTGCCTGGCACCAGTAATTGCATTCTGCAGACAAAAAAGTATACAAATATATCCTTACTTGGATGACTGTCTCATTCAAGCAGAGAACAAGGACACTATTCTTCGACACCTGGCATTTGTGAAAAGGCTTCTAACATGCCTAGGTTACACAATAAACGAAAATAAATCACAACTGGTACCCTCTCAAAAGATAACATTCCTGGGTGCAAGCTTGAATACAACTGCCCAGATGGTTTACCTCACGCCAGACAAGCAAAGGCAACTGACTACTTACTTCAAACTGATGGCAACAAAAACCCAGTTGTCTGCAAGACAAATTCTGCAGGCTCTGGGCTTCATGGCATCCTGCATCCTACTGATTCCATATGCAAGACTGCATTTGAGGAAGCTTCAATGGTACCTAAAAAGTTTATGGAGTCAACATTCTCACAGTCTGGAAGCAATGATTCCTCTCATTCCCTGCCTACAACAGGAGTTTCTATGATGGGCAAAGGCATGTCACCAAAACATGGGACGGGCCTTCACTCTCCCCCTGCCAGCTAAACCTTAACAGACGCATCGGATTATGCCGGGGGGCCCACATGGCAGGAAGATGCATTCAGGGCATATGGACCCCAAAACAAATGCATCTACATATCAACCAGAAAGAGATGCTAGCTGTTCAAAATGCCCTGACAGCCTTCAAGGACTTGCTTCATCCAGGACAACTACTGATAAGGACGGACAACACCACTGTCATGTGGTATATAAATAAGCAAGGGGGCACACACTCAATACCCCCTTTGCAGATTAGCCATGGCACTGTGAGACACAGCTTTGACCTACCAAATACATCTTCAAGCTCAATTCCTGCCAGGAAAACAAAATACACTGGCAGACTATTTAAGCAGAAACCTTATGGATACTCACAAGTGGATACTAAATCCACAAGTCTTCAGCATAACAGAGAAATGGGGGAGCCCAGACATAGATCTATTTGCCTCTCCTCAAAATTATCAATTGAAAAGATTCTGCACAAGGACTTATCACAGACAAGCATGGAAAGTGGACACCCGATACTTCAGTTGGAAAAATCAGTTTACGCCTTTCCTCCTCTGCCTCTTCTCCCCAAGGTCCTCCTAAAACTCAGACAAGAGAAACCAAAGATGATACTAATTGCCCCGGACTAGCCCCTCCAGTGTCTGGTACCCAGTCCTAAGGAACTTGTCTCAATACCCAGCTTGGACCTTACCTCAAAGACCTCAGCTACTGTCCCAGCAAAACAATCAGATCCTGCACAATCAACTACAGACACTGAACCTGGCAGCATGGCTGATCATGTAGTTATACAAACAACCTCTCTCAGTAAAGCTGTGATGGATGTCATTTTGGAAGCTAGAAGGCCTAGTACTAGAAAATCTTATGCTGACAAATGGAAGAGATTCTTTGCTTGGAATTAAGCACAAGAAACTGATACAGCAAAACCAAATATTCCTCAGATATTACAATACTTAACTGAGATGCTTGACAAAGGCCTATCTTTCTCATCAATTAAAATCCATGCCTCTGCCATTTTGGCTCATTACAGTACAGAGCCACCAATCTTTTCTCATCCTTTACTAAAGAAGCATCTCAGAGGAGCCAAAAATTTAAGGCCTCCTAGAAAATCACCATTACCTGCATGGGACCTCAATTATGTGTTGGAAAAGCTCACCCTGCATCCATTTGAACCAGCTGCTACTGCTGATATAAAGTTCTTATCATGGAAAACAGCTTTGCTACTAGCAATTACTTCAGCAAGAAGAGTATCAGAGCTACAGGCCCTCATGGCTGTAGAGCCTTTTATCATATTTTACCCAGACTCTGAGGACAAATCCTACTTTTATGCCTAAGGTGGTTTCCAGTGTGGCTCTTAACCAAACAGTTCATCTGCGAACCTTTTATCCAAACCCGCAGAACAAGTGGGAGAGAATTCTGCATTCCTGGGATGTACACAGGCAGCTAAGATTCTACTTGAGCAGGACTAAAGCTCTAAGAAAAACTGAGCAATTACTAGTGACATATGCTGCAGGATCAGAAGGAAAGGCTATTTCAAAGCAGACAATTTCAAAGTGGATAAGCCACCGCATCCGTTTCTGCTACTTACACCATGGTAAACCTGTGCGTAAGGGCATTAGGTCTTATTCCACCAGGGCTGCAGCTACTTCAGGAGCCTTTCTCAGAGGAGTACCAACCAAAGACATTCTAGAGGCTGCAACTTGGAGTTTGTTCACACCTTTACAAAGCATTATCATTTGCCTCTCTACTCTAAGTCCAGGGCAGGCTTTGCCATTGCAGTGCTGCAGGGCCTTATAGCCGCACCTAATGCTGTTTAGCTCCAGCCTCCCAACCATAGCTTTGGGATTCTACCTAAATGTAATGACTGCAACAGTGAAACACTAAGAACATAGTACAGTTGTATACACTTACCATAAATGTAGATGTTCGAGTGTATTCACTGTTGCAGTCCAGGTTACCCTCCCGCCATCCCCCTGTCATTCTGGAGTTTATCTTTCCTCCTCTATCTTCTACAACCTATGTGGTGTATTTGCTTGTACATGAAGGTAAAGTTTATATTGATGCATGTATATATATATATATATATATATATATATATCTATATAAAATATATATTTTTGCTACCTTTTTCGGGGCACCTGACATCGGGGGCAAGAAAAACTAAAGAAAATGGCGTCGGCTGCATGTGTTATACCCCTGACGATTTGACGTAATGGAAGAGAAGACAGCAACTGACGCAGGACCCAAGACTTTGGAATTCAGGCTGACTGAGGACAACCTGCCAGCAGATTACCCAAATGTAATGACTGCAACAGTGAATACACTCTAACAGCTACATTTATGGTAAGTATACACAACTGTACTTTTTAAAGCATAAGCTGGAAGCGGTCTTTAGTAATATGGTATGAACTTAGGCTTTTACTAGGCAAATAGCTATGGAGATCACATTTAAAGAGACGCACTTGGTTCTTGCCACCCTTGGTCAACTTTGAAGATTAACAAAAGTGTTAGGAAAGGGGACAATATGTTGTTGTGTCTTTCGGCTTATCCCGGTTAGGGGTCGCCACAGCGAAACTCCGGTCTGATAATGTTTGGTAGTGGATTTTTATGTGCCGAGTTACCAGGCCTGATGCACAACCTTCAACGAAGGCACGCCCATTCACGCATGCCTCCACACAGAAGACGCTCTAGGTGAGTATTGACCGGGACAATGGCTTGCTGTGAGGCAACAATGCTACTGCAGCACCGATAATTTTCCTAAATTCCTGAAACACTAACAGGTAGACAGATGATTACCTGAAATAGTTAAAGAGCAGTTCTGGTGCTGTGTTTGTGAAGGCACACACTGTTATTGAAAGACAGAGCAGAGTGGGAGGGGGTGTAGTGTATGACTGAAATTTGTGTCCCTAATAGCTAGGAATGTGAGTTTATAATTAACTTTTTGTCCAGAGGTGGAAAGAAGTTGCAAAAAAAAAAAAAAACAATTTGACTGTAGATTGTTTCATAGAGCAGTAAGGCTGCCCTTTCAGAAATAGGGATTGTATTAATTTTACTTAGAAAATTACAATATTGGGTACTGTAGCAGGAGGTATGATAATTTTATGTAGGTTTTTACAGGCAGCAGAGTTTGAGTTTCTTATGTCAGCAATTGGTAGAGCACACACAACCTCTGGAACTAAAATTTGTTTTGTTTTGCATTTATTTCAGGTGTTTGAAATCTGTTAGGGTGCATGTAGTTAAGATTCATTTAACTGAGAATCCTTTTAGTCATGCAGCTAATGTGTGTATGAAAACTGACATTAAAATGAAGCACGCCTTCTAGGCTTTCAAAGCTGTTTACCAAAGTGATCTAATTTCCCCAGGGGTCATACATGTCACTGGATGTGGGCTTGACTAATTTCTGAACAGTACTCACAAAGACGTTTTAGTTTCAAGTGCTTTTAAGGACCCTTGCAAGAATGTTATATTCAATCTGAATACTTGTGTAATAAATATCGTCTGGCAGCTATACACATATTAATAACAGTTGGCACTTGCAAACAGAACCAATAAAAGCAGTTTTACTTGAGTTAATTGCAAATTTGGCCATGGCTGCAGGAACTGTTAGCTTTTTGAAGGACTTTCATTGTGCTACCAGATGTGATGGACAGCACATCAGTGTCAGCTTCTGTATTTGCTTTCTATACTGTCTCATAGCAGTATAGCAGGAACTGCCATATTAGGGTATAGAAGGCAGTGATATCCTACAATTTTTTATATTATTTCAGTAACTAGTAATGGTCTGGATGGCATAATGTTCAAGTCTGTGGCCATCAGAATGTCCGCACGCAGTCAGTCCTGCTGAAAGCCAGGTTAATGGTCTGAAAATGTCTTAGATTGCAATATTATGTGATGACTTTTCTGCTTTTTTTGGTAGTGGTAAAAAATGGTTAATGTCTCTCTCCTCTGACAGATTGAGGCTGTTCAGTTTCAGCTTGAACAAGAAAAGCAAACGTGCCAGGACATGGAGATGTTAAGTGAAGAGCTTCTGAAGGACAAAGAGCAGCTTAAGGAAATAATAGAGAATGTCCGTGCTGAGAAAGAAAGACAGGTACATTACAGAAAGCTGAAAGTACTGAATCTGATAAAATGTACACTTATATACTTTCTCTCTGCATGAACGATATTTGATTTCTACCTTTGGGTTTTGCTGCTGGTCTTTGCTTTTGACTGCAGTAGGAAATCATGTGCATTTTTCAGTAGCTCAGTCTGAAATCCTGCTTTTCTTTAAAAAAAAAAGCCATTCAGCGTTGTATTGCAGATTGCAGTGCAGATGATTGCATGCCTACAGTATTATTTTCAGAAAATGTTTATACTGCTCACCATAAAAATTAAAATGCCATTAACTGTAACTTGTACTGCAAAAGCAGGTTGTTTGTGACTCACGATTTTGTCTGTTCTAAAATACATTTGTGGATGTAGCGGGAAGATCTGTCAGTATAGAGATTTTACCTGTTTTAGATCTCGGGCAGTTTACTATCTTTTTATATAGTTCTCTTGCTCTGAGACTATTTAGATAAATCCTCTTGAACCCAAATTACTCAGAGAGACTGTGAAAGTCGCAGCACTGTCAAACAATACTTTTTTTGACAACTGACTGAGAAAAGTTATGGGATTTATAAACATTCTTAAAAGCTGGTGATTCCATATCAAAATAAGCCGGTCATTGGTTTCATTTGTGTTTTATCTTCTTTAATCAGGTGACGACCCACTAAGTGTAAATGCTCATTATTTATTTATTTTTAAGGGAAAGGACCTAGGAGTCATGAGGTTACTAATCTCATCAGGTGAGTTGTATTGAGTTGAATGTTGTATGTATGTACAAACTTTGTGATTATGATCAAGAAGACTGCATTATTCTTAAGAGAAGCATTGCTGAAGTGCTGCACAGTACTGTAACCACTGTGGCACACTTTCCAAATGAGTCTTTAACTTTTAAGTTTCTTGATCTGTTTTAAAATCAAACAGGCTCAGTAGTTCATCAATTAGCACACTTTGGTGTGGAAGACTGTGGGTTCTATTCCCACCACAGCTAGTTGGATTAATTTTCTCCGGAAAAAAAACTGACACTACAGTGCACCATAAGAGTGGTGCTGAACTCCTTAGTGAGCTGTTCTCCAGATGAGACATTAAACTGAGACCTCTTCTACCTAGGTTTGTGGTAGCTCACATGGATGTTAAAGAACCCACATCACTATCGAAAAGAGTAGGGAAAGTTTCCCAATGCATTGGCCAAATTTCCCCTAGTCAGTTTGAATACGACCTCGTGTCTCTTCCGAAAAGAAGTGTCTTAATGGGAGAAACCTGGTCAATGAAATGTAAATAAAATAAATAAATACAGCTTGGCATCTGTTTACCTTCTAGAAGATTGACTATATTTTGGGTAGCCCATAAAAGTCATGTAGTGATTTCTTGAATCATATAACTTTGTTTGTCGTACTGCCCATAATCTGTCTAGTTATTTCTTAAGGATTGACAGCAGTTTTTATCTTTCACCATGAATTGTCGCTTGTTCCAAGGACTGAGTATACCTTGGGTCACAAGTCAATCCCTCTTTTTTCCCTTATTTGTTTTATCAACATTGCTCATTCTTGTGTTCAGCATATGACTGTGTATTCCAAATACAGAGTTTCAGGAATGGACATTGTCTGGAACATGTGTTATGTAGGTCATATGCAATCCATATCATCCCAAGGGGCCTGTGTGACAGTGAGTATTGCAAGAGCTTCCTTAGCCTATATGTATAACTTAAATTCTCTAACCCACACTTTTGCTAGGTATTTTATGGGTTTAGCAGCATTAGTCAATTTTAGTTTTAATCAACCTCTGTTTTGCTGACACACTTTGGTCAACAAAACAAATGGACCATAGTTGTGTGCGATCGCACAATCCCTGGGGACAGGGAATATGCAATTTTCTCTGGGAATGAACAATCTCTGAGTTGAAATAAATAGTTATCAGGTGTTGCAGGAGTACAGACTGGCTTGCCCCTGCTGTAGAAACACTGTTTTGCAATTTTCATGCTCCAGGGAATAATCTTGGAGCCTGCACAGATTAGTGCCATCAACATTTTATCGCTTCGACAATTGCACTATACTCATTTTTATAGTCCTTTTCTGCCTGAGACCTTACAGTCCCCAGCCCCTAGTGCTCAGTTTGTCCCCCCAGAACCCAGCAATACCAGGAAAGAAAGGCAAGAGGCTGGGATCATGGCTGCTATCCAGTAGAGGATACATGCTTCCCTGTGACTGTATTTCTGTTAACTGCCAAAATGAGGTCTGCAGTACTGGTCCATTATGGGTGTGTGTGTGTATATGTGCATGTTTGTGTGTGTCTACACACATATACACACACACACACACACACACAACACAAATCCAGCTACAAGTTATGTACTACTTACAGCAGGCCAACACACCTGTCCGGAGCTCTCACTACTACTGCTACACCACCTGACCTCTGTCAGCTGGTAGTTGTGCAGGTTCTGTGCCGCTTACCTCCGCCATCAGAATAAGTGAGCCCATCTTGGCTGCTCAGACCCTTCTCCCTGAATGACTTCTCCAGAACCTGAGTCACCAGTGAAATCCAAGTCACTGATGCTTCAGTTTGGGCTCTGTCCCCTCTGTGTCATGGAACTGGCTTTGTAACTCACTTTTCACTTTTGAAAAAACTTTGAACTTTCTGTAATTTTGTAGGGTGGGTATTTTATTATTTAAGATGAAGCTGCACTATATTCTATAACTGACCGTATCTGTTTTATGCACAGTGGCCCAGTTATTTCTCTTGATTATCCTGATGTTTTTAGTATAAGAGGACCTGTCCCAAATGGCTCTTAGCTGCAGTTGAGCAATGTTTGATCAGAACTGTAACTGTGTGGCCAAGTTTGTGGAGTACAAATATAAAGCCTAAAAATGGATCTGATGACCTGAGTCCGAATAGCGGTGCTGGCTGTGGAGGATGGAAGTCGGCAGCAACTGACTGCTCATCCTTCCTTGGGGGAGGGGCAAAGGAAGGGAAGAGGCTGTAGCTCATCCATCCTTGGAAGAGTGGCAGAGGGAGGATGTTGTAGTGCATCCATTCTTGTTGAAGGGGCAGAGGGAAAAAGATGGCTGTAGCACATCCATCCTTGGGGGAGGGAGGCAGGCAGCTTAGGCACGTCCATCCTTGGGGGGGGGCAGAGGGAGGAAGGCAGCTGTTGCTCGTGAATCCCTGGGGGAGGGGCAGAGTGGGGGAGTGACTGTAGTGCATCCATCCTTGAGGGAGGGGCAGAGGGTGAGAAGCAGCTGTAGTGCAACTTTTCATGGTGGAGGGGGCAGAAGGAGGGAGGCAGCTGTAGTGCATCCATCTTTGGGGGAGGGGCAGAGGGAGGGAGGTCACTATTGCTCATCCATCCTTGAAGGAAGGGCAGAGGGTGAGAGGCAATTACAGTTCATCTATCCTTAGGGGAAGGACAGGGGGAGAGAGGCAGTTGTAGTGCATCTATCCTTAAGGGAGGGGGCAGAAGGAGAGAGGCAGCTGTAGTGCATCCATCCTTGGGGGAGGGACAGAGGGAGGGGGTGGCTGTAATGTATCCATCCTTGAAGGAGGGACAGAGGGTGAGAGGCAACTATAGTACATCTATCCCTGGGGGGAAGGACAGAGGGAGAGAGGCAGCTGTAGTGCATCTATCCTTGAGGGAGGGGCAGAAGGAGAGTGGCGGCTGCAGCTCGTCCATCTTTAGGGGAGGGGCAGAGGGAGGGAGGTGACTGTGCCTTACCCCAGGGATGATACCTAGCAGGAACACAAGGTGTTAGCTAGTGGAGTTTGAGCCTGCCGAACCCACACTTCATGGTGCATTCACATGAGGTAGCTAAGGGGATTTTGCCATGCAGAAGCATATGTTTTTTTTTATATATAGAGGTCCAAAGTAATTTATTTAGAGGAAGGTCATGACTTGGTGTGAGAGAATCTGAGAACCTATGATGGTAAGGATTGCTACCCACGCTCCCATTTTCATATCTACCTGCTTTACTGGAAAGGTGATTTACCAGCAGCTTATTTCTCCATGTGCTTGTTTATAAGAGTGACCTTATATCTATCTCTTGCACTGTTCAGTTGTTTTATACTTTTTGACTCTACTAATGATTTGAAAACATTGTTCAAATTATTAACTACCCTTTTGTGAAGAAATACTTCATTATTTTTCCTCTGGGCCAAACACCTTGTGTTTTCAGGTCATGTGACACTTTTTCTTCATGCACATGTTTTTTTAATATGGTCCAAATTTAGACTACCTTTAGGTGCTTTTTTCTGCCACTTCCAGTAGTCACACCCCTTATGTCTTCAAGATTTATGTTTTAAACTGTGCTAGCTTTTCCTTGTATGATGCAGACTGTGCATAATTCTTGTCCTTTTCTTATTACATGCAGAAGCTCTCCAGAAATATGCACACAACTCCAGATATTGTCTTATTAATATCTGCTTTTCTTTCTGTTTCACATTACTCACTTGCCATCAGTTCATCTGATATTAACTGATGTAGATCTTTCTTTTATTTCTTTTGGCTGCTGCTTTCTGTCCATTTGAACACTCCTTTCATTGGTGTCTTCTTCAAAGATGTGTTGTTTTACATTAGTTTGCAACAATTTCAGCTACTGTTTCTTTAGTATTCCTCTAAATGTGACAACATAGTAAGGCCTTGCTGTGTCTAATTATGGTAGCTGCCAAAAAAGCAATTACTAGAAAATGGAAATCAAAGTTTAAACCAGCTGTACTAGAAGTAGTGAGTATAGTAACAGAGATAACCAAAAGTGGTCCATGTAGTCCTGAATCCAGGACTACGTAGACAGCTTTTGGTTATTGGTTGGATATGGTCACATGGTAACATACTAACATACAAGGTTCATAGTAACAGAGGTAAAACAACTAAACCTGGGATGTTTAGAAAAAGGTAGGAGCAAAGTACATAGAAAAAATGGGAATTGTGGGAGCAATACATACAGGGGAGGAATGAGGTTTAAAAGAGGGCAGGGTTTGAATGAGCTCTGCAATGTTTTACTGACAATGATTGGGTATATTATAAGTGATGTATAATGTTTTCAACTAAAAGTATGTCAGCATGGTTTGTGAAGTGTAATGCTTGTAGCTAAGATTGTCAATATGGTTTGTTTTCATTTATATAAATGCATGATGTCCTTTGTCGTAACTGACAATTTAATAAAGATGTTTCTTGTTTAAGAAAAAACAAGTTTATGTAGTTCTGTGCTTTTTTTAGTGTCTGCCTTATTGCATGACATTGTCATTAACATAAGGCAAGATTTCCCTTCCAGACTTTTCATAGCATTCAACAGATAAAAACTGGACCTAGGACTGACCTAGCGGTACCCCACTGACCACAGTCTTTTCATCTGAATGGGCACCATTACTTTAATCCTGTCTGTTTTAATATTCAGTAAGTATTTTGCCTACACTGCTTATGATAGAGTCACTTCAGTTAATTCTAATTTTCTACCATATTGTGCAATGCCAGAAACATCTGTATCCCCGCTACTTATCTTCAGATGATTCTAATTTACTGCCGTATTGTGCAATGCCAGAAACATCTGTATCCTTACTATTTATCTTTCTCCTACTGAATCTAAAAAAAAAAATTCAACTAAATACCTCAAGGGAAAAAAACACAGTGACCCAGATTTGACATGGATTACTATATTTATGCAGTGAAGTTGAAAATCATTTCTAGCTTAGAAATATTTTGTAAGAACTTAAGTCTTACTGTTCCTAAAGACAGGAAGTGTTGAGTTATGCCTTTTAATTAGATGCACACTCAAAATGATTACTTCTTTTCCTGACTCGTATACAGCAGTTGCAGAAGGAAACAAATGTAAGAATACCTTGCTGTCTGGCATTTTACCATTTTTTAAGCATCTTCTGATATCTTTTTTCCCTCTGGGAAAAGTCATAGCATTCAAAGGTTGTTTTATTTTATGTTTAATGTGTTTGCTTTAATAAGAATGAGTGCTGCAACAGCTTGTATTTGTAAATTAGGCAATCATCTTGCATTCGCATCCGCTATTATGTCTTATGTTTGCTGGATGTCGTCTGCCTCTTATGTTGTAGAATTTCTTTGCACTTGCTGTGTGTATGCAACCCAGGATGGACCTGAACATTTGTCATCAAAGCTCAACTCCAGTAAACAAACAAATCAGTAAAATCTTCAATAAGAATTTCTTTGTATCACATGCTTATTACTACTTTAAGCAATGTGTTTTAACAGCATGGTTAAAAATGTAGTAGATGTTGCTTTGATTGCTGTTCTGTGTGATCCTTCCACAGGAAAAGCTTTTTACATTAATACTTCATAAACATAGATTTAGAATGCATCCTCCATAATTTCATCTTTTTTTCCAAAACCACAGGGGCCTGAAAACATCAAAGGTCCATGTATAGATCTTCCTGCCTTGTTTTCCTCATCAGATTTCAGCTTAGTATCTAGTAGCATTTAGAATGAGTATATCAGCTTTGTCAAAAAAGGTAAAGGTTTTCTGATTTCTTATAGTTCTTGCATCATTTTGTATTAAGAAATTAAATGGTTTAAGGTCTTCTTCTACTTCTTCATAATGGCATACTTTGTTTTTAATGTTTGATGAAGCTTTTGTAATGATTGTCTGTCTGTATGTACATATGTATGTATATTCTGATGTTGTAATTGCCCTTCCCAATGGAGAAGGGGAAAGCAGGGATGGAAACCTCGTAGTAAAGCTGTCTGGGGAGGACAGGTTAACCCCTGTTTCAGTGTAATCATTGGCTACTTCACTTTTTCTTATTGCAGCTTAACCCCTTCACTTAGGCAGTTTGACATGTTTACAACTGAAATGAAGACTGTCTCTGACAGCTGCATGCTGCCAGCCACTTCCAAACCCAGGCCTGGTAGTGCCTGTACATGGCTCAACCTCATGCCTCACTGGTGTAATCTCCAGCACTGCTGATTAGGCTGCCTCCTTCCCCCACCCACCCCAAGACTGATGTTGACATCCGACGACACTCTCTTTGGCTGTCTTCTTCAGCTCCTGGTTCACTGTTTTATTGCAGGTAATCTGGGTCACAGTCAATGCTCCACAGAGACTTTTTAAGGTGAAGCTTTAGAAGGTTGTATATTTGCAGTTTCACTTATGACACCTGCACAACTGCTGTTAATTTTTACATATGTTACGTGTTCATAAGTAAGTACTAGACTAACTGCCTTTGTGGGCCATTTTAAGTCTATCCAATTTTCCTTTTAAAGGTGAGAATCAAACCCTGTACCTTGTAACTGCAAGTTAAACACCTTAACC
This sequence comes from Protopterus annectens, assembly GCF_019279795.1. Lineage (NCBI taxonomy): Eukaryota > Metazoa > Chordata > Ceratodontiformes > Protopteridae > Protopterus > Protopterus annectens. Next base: position 1,096,588,955 of record NC_056737.1, read on the forward strand.
ATTATACCAACCCCCAATTACCAGTAATTGGTATATCTACAGGTGGACGAGGTTAGATTTCATGATCATCAAGTGCTCAAATCACAGGATGTTGAAGAACAGAACACTGATGACTATTTTCCATAGCATATCGATGCCAGTGTGATTTCTAGGTGTGTGCCAGCATTAATTCCTTTATTTAGGGAGATTCCCCATTTTTCCATTTTTGTGCATATGTGAACTTAGTATATACAAGTTTGGGGTTGTGTAGTGGCGTTGCCAACTCCAGACAGACACCCCCTCCCACAGAAGTGTTGTGGGGTTTGTCCCCTGCAAAAAATGCTTAAACTTCACTTGTCATTCTTTTTCATATTTCAGGCATTTATGTTTGTTATTGTGGTTCTTTGACAGCTTGTCTTTTTTGTGATTTCATAGTAGATCCTCAGTAATCTGCATCTGATCTCAGAATTTGCAAGCAGTCATATCTAATCCACTGTTTACTTAACCAGAAGTATTAATTAAATATTGCCTTATGCTTTTTTTATTTGTACACTGGCCAAAAAAAAAAAAAACAACCCTCAGAGTATAGTGCTTCTTAAAAAAATAACTTGCCTTTTGACCAAGTGTGGCTATTTATTATTCCAGTTAAACTTAATTGGTGTATGATGTAGTGACATTCTTCTTTAACTCTGTATTTATTTGCCTTATGGATTTACATGGAAAGGTTTTTAAGTGTTGCAGTTTTCTGCTTTGTTGCTTGTATAAATGTTTCCAAAATTGCAGGAAGATGTGATAGTTTCTAACAGAGCTTGCTTCTCTGAAGAAGAGATAGCTACGATAGTGCATTCAGCCTTGGGAAGGCACCTTTAAAGCAGACGAGCTACCCTGCTCCCCAGCTTCGGTGCTACATATTTTATAGCCTACATCCTTTTGCATGACATCACCCGATGCCATGAACTTAAGTGTTTGTGATGCATGTTATGTTCTGCTCTTCATAAAGCTCCTTGTCTTTTCTGAGCATGATGGTTTTAATGAGGAGCTGTTCGTGGTGCTGACTGGTCTGCAGTCTCACTAGTTGTGGATGAACTCCACTCCACCAATACTTCACTTCACGAACAAGTGCTATATAACTTAGTAGGTATCTTATATTTAATGGTTTCACTTTCAGTTTTGCCTTTGTAACTAAATGTTCTGCTCACTTTGGTGTCCTTCAGTTTTTCCGTCATCTCCTCCTGCCTGTTTCTGTATTTTTTTTCCTTTCTTCTGTTGTCTAGTTTGGCTGATTGTCTTTTCTAGCAGACAACTGTTGCAACCTTCTTATTTACATTGTCCGTATTATCCCATTACTGGTTCACCTGTAGCTTTGATAAGTACAGTTATTAATTGAATGAGCTGTATACTGCTCTTCAGCTCCATTCAGCCTTTTCACCTTTTTTGTTGTTTGTACTTCATCTTCATGACTAGCACTAGCTCCCAGGTAGCTTCTACTTATCCTTTTAAGGTGAACAGAAGACAAGAACAGCAGTCAAGGGAACCCACCAACCACGAACCCAAGAAAATAGTACTTAATATTTTACTTTGCTTTGACAAAAAATTAAAAATTTTTTGCCATAATATAAAATAATAAGTAAACTCCAAAAGAGTAGGGAACATGGTGTAGGAGTCTGAAGCTGAAAAGGCAAGATCTTAATATTGGCTCCATTTCACTGCATTTGAGTTGACTCTGATGCAATGATCCATTTTGGATGTCCTGTTTTCTTGAGTTCAGAAATGGAAGACAAATGACCCTCATCTTATTACATGTTTGTTCTGTCTGGAACCTTTGTTGTGTAATGTCAGTGTTGCATTTCCTGTATTTATAAATTTAGTTTCAATGTTGCCAGTGATTTTTGCTGCCATTGATTTTATTGTATTCATCCTCAGCTATGGCTAGCAATAGCTGATTACTTCCCATGTCATCATTGTGACGAGCAAGTCACACAAGGTAGCCACATAGCTCTTCTTTATACTTCCTGCCCTAAAGGCTGCGTCTGTGCTGCACAGGTTTTAATGTCACTTACCTTTTCACAGTACATCACCTTGTTATTTTGTCTTAAGTGATGCTATGTTCCATTGCATCTCATATAGTTATGTACTAAGTGGTCAAACTTAGGGCCTTTGATCTCTGAAAAGTTTAGTACTACTGACCTAGTCTCCATACCTCCACGTTATGTACTTTTATTATTTTTCCTTCTGCAGTGAATAATTTTCATTCTGTCTATACAGTATGTCCCCTTTTTGCAGCTGTAAATGTATGCTCTTTTCCAAAGAAAGCCCTCCTGCCCTGTGTCCTTTTTTCTTTTCAGTTCTGCTGTGTATCATTCCATCCTTTGCGTTTCTTGCCTTCTTGGCACTCCTTAGAGCATCATGCTTGGTCTCTCTGGTTTACCTGTTTCCACCTCCCCCCTACAGTTTTATTCCCGTATCCACACCAGCTACATGATGGTTAATGAGCAGTCCTACTTCAGCAGGTTATGCTAGCTTGCTAAGTCTGGCTACCTATTTCCTTGCTCTGTGGTAGCTTGTTGTGTTTGCATTAGCTTCTCACCAGTAATACAGTTCCTCCTTTCATGAGACACGTGTGCATGTGCAGACACACTCACTCATTGACACCTTAAAGAAAAAGCAGAAAATGTGGAGTCATCAATAACATTATTCTCTGTGGTAGTTGGCACATTGTAAATCTTATTGTGCTGTTTATCTGTTTCCATAATGATTTTGTTTGAATTGTAGTGTGTGTGTGTGAGATTTATTCCCTATCTGAAGTCATAGTGGTCTTCTTTCTTCACAATTCTATGATGCCATAATCAGTACCTGTGAGATCAGATGCAAGCAAAGCATCAGTGAACCTACTAACTAGATATTTTGTCACATAGCACATCATTTCATTAGTGAGAACAAAAACCGTAGATTATAACATGTCCGCGATTTTTGTAATGTTACCTGGAACATGTCTGCCTTTTTTTTTTAGTACAGTATAAATATGTTTGCAATTGTTTACAAAGCAGTATAAACGACAGAGGTGCAGGAGGAAGTGCGGACATATGAAAATACAAGGGGGTAAGGAAGAGGGGAAGCATTTTGGCTGCAGTGCACATTCAACAGCAACAATGTATCGAACTATTGAGAAACTGGGAAGGAACTTAAACAGGTGGGATAGTTGAGGTCACATGGTGTTCATGATGGTATTAGTGGGAGGTTGAGGACACGCAGTCAGTAGGTTAAGCTCAAGCTTTGTTACAGTCATATGGGATGGATAGAATAGTGGTACAGGATTAAAAAATGGGGGGGGGGTAAAGGAATAAAGCAGGATGCAGGACATGGAGAAAGAAACAGGAGGCAGGTTAGTTGTGCAGGCTGTGGGGAGAAATTTGCTGTAGGTACCCACAGTGAGGAGAATGGTGTAGAATATGATAGAGGCCTAGTACAGTTAAAGAATGAAGCCTAGGAGCTGATAGAGTCAACATAACTGGGGAAACATTGTTGGCCAAGAGAACTCAAGAAATTATGTGGGGGGGGGGGTGTGAAGGAAGAAATGAAGAAAAATTGTGTCAAGGGTGGGAGGTTGTACACAATCCAAGATGCAAGAGATTCAGTAGGAGACTAGAAGGTTCATGTGTAGATGTAGTGAGTGAGAAAAGAAAGAGGAAGGTGGAAAAACACACATTTGAAAGGGGAGAGAAAGCATTTATGGACTGAAAAAGATTCAGTAGTATCTGGGAAATGAAGAAGGCAGAAATGGCAAGAAGACGACAAAGTGTGAAACTAACCTGGAAGCAAATTGTGAGTAATGAACATGGCAAACAGGAGGAGGGAAAGGCAGTAGGGATGGAGGTAAAAAGGGAAACAGAGGAGCACGTGTGATAGAAAATAGGTGTGGCACTTTGGCAGGGAGAAAGCACTGGTCTTCATATAACACAGCTGGCTATTTTATTCTAGTGCTGCTATCCTCTCAGCATTGAGGACAGGAATTAAACTGTCCGGGAGACTCTGTATTAATTTAGGTTTGTGGACTACATATGTGTAGTTTACTTGGCTTTCACTCTCTCAGGCCTATTTACTCATATCTACTAGTGAGCTGTTGCCCTTTTCTCACTCTTCTAGGGCTGATTTTTTTTTTACCCCATTCCTTCCCATTTACCCCTTTTGAGGGCAGTCCCTACATTCCCTTGCCTCTTCTTCCAGAACGCTCTTACTTTCCTTCCAGATGTTTCCTGATCTGACTTCTCATGTTGATGCCGTGGGCTATCTGTTGTTCCTGGCTCTCTTCCTATATTTGTTCCTCTGGTTACCTTCCTGTTCATCACTGGCCATGCCTAGCATTTACAACCTTTAGACTGAAGGATATATATTTTTTTCAAGAATCACATTTGAAAATCAAGGCTCATACATTTGTGAGGAGCAGGACATTTAATTGTTCCCCCTTCAGAATTTAATTTTTAGCTTTAAACTTACAGGTAATCTGTGTTGATACGCAGTTAAGGGCTGTTATAACATGTTTTCTTGTTTCCTGGTGTCATGATCAGCCTTATTATGGCTGCCTGGAAACTGTTCCCCGCTCAGTTGTTCAGTAACCCATCTGAGTCATCTCGCCACGAGTATGCTAAACTGACTTTAACAGGAGAGGAATTTGGTTGTCCCAAAAGTAAGTCATAGTGTCTTCCAAATATATAAGCTCTAGAAAAAACTACTAAGAAGCCGCTAGCCTGCTGGTATATGTACCGTAAAACTGAGCAGAGGTGGTAGTGGTTATAAATGCAGGTTCCATTCATTACATTAATCTGCTTCCTATTCTGACATTTTGGACATGCAAGAGTGTTAAAATAGGTGTCTAGGATATCAGAAACACCAAGTGCATCATACTCAAACCTTGTATTCACTTGTAAAACCCACACGTTATTGATTTCATTGAGGACCGTTTGTGTGTGTCATACTTGTTTGCAAAATGATTATAATCATGTTATGGGTAACTGATCCAGAAGAGGTGAAGGCTGGACTCCTGCTAGTTAAAAAGAAATGTAGTCAAGCTACCCTCCTCCAGAAAAGTTACACCAGTGGTAATGATGGCCACTAACTGGGTGGTGGTCCAACTTAACATCTTGGGGGAGGCACACCAGCTGGAGGATTGGTGTTGACGTCTCTCCTCGATTCTACCAGAATATGTTGGAAGAGATCCTAAAATACATGGATTTGGAGAGTATCAGGAGGAATGTCATCATTCTTGGTGACTTTAATTTTAACAGGCTATGACAAAGTAAAAGACAGTTGAATAGACTGCTGTCATTGGCTGCATCTGTGGCCCTTTAGTGGACGCTGTCTTTGTGAACTTTCCACACTGTTGTAGAAACATCAACATTCTTGTAAATGCGGTGAGACCAGTGCCTTGTTATTTCAAGATTTCAAGCTGTTCTTTCTCAAGACCTAAATAGTGCTGGTATTAAAGGCTAGACTTTCCCTGAAAGGACAGAAACTGCTGTGCTTCAGAAGCGCATGTCCATTAACTGCAGCCTCCTTTTAATGAAACTTATCTTAGCTAGGCTTTCTCCAGTTTAGTCTAGGAAAGGCTTTTCCCTACTAAATGTAGACCCCTTATACCACAAAGACATCTTCAGTAACATATGATATGAAGGCACTGAATAGGAAAATAACCATAGGTGACAAAAGTGGAAAGCAGGCTCACTTGATGCTTGATTTCCTTGACCTTCATGAGATTTTGTATGATAGAGGCAAGCTCTGCTAAAGCTATTCATATTAGAAATAAGAAAGCAGTGTTAGCAAGGTGCTTGTGTACTCTTCTGGCAATGTCAGAATTATTGGGTCATTTTTCACGGACGTATCACAGAATGGGCAGTGCCTGCCACTGCTTAACTACCCGCCATTCTATGTTTAGAAATTCTTGCAAGGGTGTCTGTAAATTGTTGGAAGAGTGATAGAAGTCCTGCCAGCATAGCTTTCCATCTTCATGCTGCATTTTTCAAAGTGGGGGTTCTAGTCGTCATGTGACCCCATGTGAGGGGAGTACCACAGTATGTGAAGGTGAGGACAAGAATGTATGGCAGTGTAAAACGAAGAGGAGTAAGTTAGGTAGACAGAAAGACGGAACAAAGATGAGGAAGGAGGACAGTCAGGTTCCTGGTCAGTGGAGACATGGGGGGGGAGCTAATGGATAGACATTATCTAAAGACCCCCAAATGCAGGAGGCAGGAAGTGTGACCTGATAGTTAATAATGAATAAATGGGTTGCCAGGAGAGGCATGGCAGTTGTTGGATGGTTCATTTTACCTGAAGTTGACCAGAGGCTCCAGTCAGCAAGAAAGGTGACATAATGCAGCTGACTCACTGAGAAGGAATGCACATCAGGTAGTACAAGGCAAAAGAAAGGAAACACCACCAAAGACTGTATTGTGCTAAAGAGAAGAGGTTTGGGTTCCTTTAAGAAACTGTAACCATGACACAGTATAATTCATGTTTGCTGTGCTGGTGGGTATGGAAAAAAACAAAACAGTGGTGTGACCTTGTTTGGAGCCCATCTATGTCAATATCACTGGGATGACACCTGTGTCTGTTATACAGAGAGAACGGTGGGCTTTTACTACACTTCAGATGAACTAAGTTTGAGCACCTGGATGGACATTAGGGAATCCCACCAGGGAGTGATGAATGTGTAGCCAAGGTCAGCTTCTCATCTGGTGGTGGGGAGGTTGGTTCAGTCATGCCACAGTGGTTTTGGCTAGGAAAAGGCTTATTGCCAAGCCCCAATATGCACAGGGGGTCTGGAATATAATCCAGCTGAGTGTTGTGGACCTACACCTGCAAGCAGCTCTGCATAGCCAAGGCCCTTATACTTTACCTAGCCAATCTGCAGGATAGACGTGTGGGTTATCAGCAAAACTGAAGCTTGTGGTGTGCCACAGGACAGTAGTTGCTATTCTCAGCACTTGCATCTCCTTCCTGGTGTCCTCTTGTATCAGGAGTTGAGAGGAATGAATAGGCTTGGGAAGGATGTAGCTGGGTGGTCATGTTTGGGAGAGGGTGGAGAAAAAAGGGAATGAAAAATGAAGAAAAAAATGACTTGAATAGGTTATAGATTATAGGTAAGTACTAGGCTAGCTGCCCTTGCAAACCATTTAAAGCTTAGCCAATTTCCCTTCAAAGGTGAGAATCAAACCTTGTACCTGATGTCTGTGAGGTAAACACATTAACCATTATACCAACTCCCAACAAAAGTCATCACTGCCAGGTCTTGAACCCAGGAACCCTGTGCACTAGAGTCAGAGCAACATACCACTACACCAAATCAGCGGTGAGTGAGGATGAACATGAGGGGAGGCATGAACAATTAAAGAAAAAAAAATGGTCCATGGGACAAAAAAAAGAGAAATGATGTGAAAGCTGTAGAGGTGAAAATGAGCCGCAATGTTAAGGAGAAGAAAGAAATGCATGTTGAGAGCATTTCTGAAAGCAAGTGAAGCGACGTGCATTGTGTGTATGGTTGGGAGCGATGATGAATCCAGAAAAAGCAGCAGCCAATGAATACACGAGCAACACAGCTGTGCTAGAAAGAGCTGGCTAGTAGAATTAAAGATGGCAAAATGCTTTCTTATGGTGTTTGCAGAGAAAGAAGAAAGGATAACTTAGATGGGAACAAGGAGGAAGGTTGTATTAAAAGGGGGTTAGAGGAGAATGACAAGGCAATGATTCTGAATTCGTTGTTTATATCCGTTTTCACAAAAGAGAAAAAGGAGGAAGATGACCCTTTAAGGTTCTGTGATCCTTGGTGGAACTGTAATCCATCTGACCTGTAAGCTATACTTCCAGATTCAACTTAAATTCTCAGGTATTCTTGACAACTGTTAGTACAGTAAAAATGTAACCATAATAAACACTCACCGAGATTATTCTGTAGGTTTAAATTGTCTGGTTTATTTCTTAGTTTGCAGTGGCTTAAGTCCTTTTGAAAAGTGAGGAGTGGACCAGGCTACCTGGAATGATTGGTTGATAGGATGGGAAGTCTGATGGGTTAGCTGTCATACTTCTGTGACCTCCTTTTCAAGAAGCATTTTATTTACAAGCAGATTGAAAACACTGAATAAAAAGTTAAACGTATGTGCAGATATCAGAGGGGTTATTTTTGGCCTTAACAATGCCTGCGTATTCATTAGGCATGAAAAGATGCATTTTATTTTACTTTTGGCCAACTGTTGTTGCTGAAGAAGTTGAGGAAGAAAATGCCCAAATCTGTTGCAACTCCACTATCCGGTGATTGTATATGATCCAGGGGAGAAATAAGTTGTTTGAATGTTGTAGTCACACTTTCACTTCCAAGAAGGAAGTTTCTTCAGATTACCAGAGATGTAAACAAACTGTTACAAAAATCAAGAAGACAAGAACTGTTAACATATAAACACAATTTTATGTTGTAGAACCAGTGGCGGGCTGTAGGTTGTGCCATTCCAATAATCTTTAGTTAACGAGCAACTAAATAGGAGGACTAGGTGCAATCTGTCCTCTGGGGTGGGTCCCTGTTGTCAGCTGGCCCAGGGTGCTGTCTAGTGAGGGCTTCTGCTAACCATATTTTACCTTGCCTATAAATGGGGGAGGAGGGGTCCAGAGTTTGTGCTTTAGGGTTGTGTCCATAGTAATACAGCAGTATTCTGTTCCTCTTGGTGTGGTGTTGGTCTCCCCTGGTGGTACTGTCTTCTGGGTCCAGCATGCAAAAAGGAAGAAGCTGCTGCCTGTTTTAGTTGTTACCCCATCTGGAGAGTAGGTGGGGTCAGGTTGGGAGCCCGGTGGAGATTCTGTTAGGGGCAGAATGCATGAAGGCGTGGACTGATCAGGTGATTGTCAGGTGATGTATTCACATGCACAGATGACTAGGCTATATATTTGAGTAATGTGTTCTGTGGTTGAGTTTTTTTGAGCTGAAGTATGTTCTTGATAGAGCATCCATAAATTAGGCCAGGTTTGTTGTATGCATTTAGCCTGATCTACAATTCAAGTTCTTTCTCTTCCAGAAGGGCATTCTGGTTGCCACTCAAGGGTTTTCTTATAATTTTTTTCAAGCACATGGCATCTGTAATTGGAGTGACTGGCTATCTCCATGTTATGTTTAGCTAAAGCATTTCTGCTGACTTTGTCTAATTTCTGAAAAATGCTGGGAAATTTGTATTTTTGATGTGTTTACAGTCTTGCCCATGTAGAATGCATCACATTTCAAGCAATGTGCCCTCTACACTACCATATCTGTGTTACAATCAACTTTAAGTTTGCTGTAGTGTATTTTCTTTGTATTAGGGCATGTGAAATCACCCATACCACTCATATGTTCACAGAATGAGCACTTGTGGTTTCCGCATCTGAAGGTCCCATATTCAAATGGGGTGTTGCAGTCCTTGTTGGGTTTTAAAAAGTCCCTCACACTTCTATTTTTGAAAACAAAAATCGGTCCTGAGTCTTGGATTTTGGCAATCTGCTTGTTATTGCTAATGATATCTCATTTTTCTTTCATGATGATGTGGATGGCAGTGTGGTCTTGGGCGAAAGTAATGGCCATAGTGAATTTCCTTTTTTCATCTTTGTAGTCGCAGTTTTTACAGCCTTGATGTAGTTTTTTAATGGGGTCAAATGTTGAAGGACTCCCCTGAATTTTCTTTTCCCTGATAGGGTCTAGTATGGAGTGTAATAATCTTTCTTAATACCCTTGAGCTAAAAAATGTTTTTCTAGGTTGTCAAAGTTAAGAATAAAGTCATTTATTTGTTTGGAATCCCTTTCCATGTGCTGTCTATGGGATTTAATTACATTTGATGATCTGAGGATGCATACTGTTTGCATGAAGGGCCATACTGACTCTTGTTGGCTTCCTATAAGTTATTGATGAGCGGCCCATCATTGTCCTTTTTACTGATGGTCAGGTCAAGGAAATTCACTTTATCCTTGCTGTGGTTTGTTGTGAATTTGAGGAAGTCTGTGCATTTGTTGATTTATTTGTAAAAGTTTGTTTTCATTTCCTGTACAGATGATAAATATATTGTCAGTGAAGCATATATATTGTCAATGCAGCATAGGTAACATTAAATGTTCTGTTGAAATATGGAGTTGGAAACTTGTTGGAAATGAAGTAGTTGTTGCGAAGAAGAGTCTTAAAAGATCTGGGTTCTTTGTCAGCTTCGGGCAGAGCTCCTGTATTTCTCAGGATTGCTTTTTCTACTCCTTTGACACAACAGTGGTGGGGTAAAACTGCATGTTTTCACAACAGAGCAGTATGGCAATGTGTTAATATGGGGGGGAGGAGAAGAAACTCCAGGCATTGGGGTGGAAGATATGGGGTTATATGCACTACCCCCAGGATATATAAGAAGCTAACTGAGGTACTACTGTTCCCCCTCTAGGATCTGTCCAGCAGAACCCTACCTGAAAAGTGGTCTAAAAGAAGATTGTTGCTATATTATAGTGGTACTTCTGTGCAGGGTAAGGGTAAAAAAATGTTCCAGAAAACTTTAGGCCTGTTAGCCTATTCTGACGGGTGAGGAATGTGATGATAAACTTCTTCGGGTGATTGCTGTCTAGGTTCCTAGAGGGCGACAGCCTTCCGAACAGCAGTCGCAGTAGTTTTACAGCTATCCCATCATACTAATCAGATTCCGGATGAGAACAGAAAGAAGCAAGCACATTCCATCTGAACTTCACCACAGCCTTTACTATTGGCATGAAAAAGTCACCCGCTTTATTTTGCATTTGTTAGCCAGCTGTGAGATCAGGCCCAGTGTCCATTTACAGCCACAATCCAGGCCACAAAGCAGAAGACTATACAGTATAGACTGAAGACGTCTAAGAAGTGTAATATCGATTGAACACACATAATAAATGTATTATGTTCAGTGAAAATGTTAGTTTGCATCAAGTCTAATGTTTAATATATTGAGGGTACATTTGGCTAATTCAGATTGCATGTATTACTGTGATGTTGCTTGTTACTGCATTATATGGATAGGAGAGGGGACAGCTTTCCTTATCCATTGTCATGGATGCACCTAGACTTGTTTATCTTCCTCATGTGGCATTGCAAGTTTTTCATAAAAGTCTTGATAGTTTTAATAGTTTATAACTTCATAAGACAGTGTTTCATATTGTAGGTGGTACTTTTTGAAGGCTTTTTCACTTGTGTCTAGTTCAAATGGAAGTCGTATGAGGAGGAGAGAGTTTTTGGAGGTTGGTCTTGGGGATATGTCATGGTTCAGTACTTTTGTTTGGAGGTGAGGGGTGTGGAATTTGTTGGTAATAGTACTTTATATGTAAAGGAGCCTGTCAGCAGTGTCACTGTTATCACAACTGGTAACCTGGTTGTTCTGTTTAAGATGGTACAGTGATAACCCCCTTATATCTGATAATTGAGTAAATCTAGTCATTTTAGCTAATGTTTTGGCATTTTCTTTCTTTTTTTATGATCTACTCACTTTCTCTGTCCCTGAACTTGTTGACTGTTTGTAAGTGCATCTCCACTGTTTGGACCACACCTCCCCTTAGGCATCATCAATGAATATCCTCTCTCCCCCCAGGATGGTTATGCCCATCCCTCCCTTCCACTCTGTGACTGGGGTAGCTAATTGAGCCCCGGTCATTTGGGCCAGAGTGGCCTGACGATTTTGATATTTTTTTATGAATTCAGTGAAATTATGAGCATTGCATGTTCCATTTTGGTTATGAACATGTTAATCCATGTGGCTTTTCTGCTCTGTCATGACAATATTGGAAAGACTGTAATATTGTTTCTGCACTGAAGGGACACTTTTCTCATATTTGTTGAGGGCATCGTGACTGAAGTCAAGGTTATGATCTTGGAGCATTTGGACAGTTTTTGTGCAATTCCAGATAATAATAATATGATTTTCTTACAAGAGCTGGTTTATTAGTTTTCTTGTGGCAATCCAGTCCCATATAGCATCCTAGTTTCTCTCTGGACAGTATATTCAGGTGGTTTGAAGTGCAAAGGTTGCTGAACAGACACAAAATCATCTGCATACATAATACAGTTAACGCTGTGAATGTGGGAAGGTAGTGATTTCATTAACAGGAAGAACAAGGTTGCTCCCAGTGCTAGTCCTTATGGAAAACCAGCAGTCAAAGTTCATCATGCTGGAATTTTGAGAGTGGTTTAATGGTGAATGTCCCATTTCAGGGATAAATTTTAAATTATATTAGAGCACTAACCACTTTTCTGTGGTTATTTAAACTGATAAGAAGTAGATTGTAGTTTACAGTTTCAGTTGCTGTTGAGGTCTGAAACACTCTAGATGTGTCCTTTCTTGAAATTTTGGCAGATTTGGATTATAACTCAGTAAATGACTGGTAAAGGTAGTTTGTCAACAGTGTAAATTAAGGCATTGTGCTGTTAACAAGTCGCTTTGTATAATAAGTAGTTTGATTCCCACAGCTTCCATTTACCTACTGTGAGTGTGGGCAACTCATTTAACTAGGCAGTGCTTTGGGGTGAGTCTGAAAAAGGTGCATGTGGAATAACGCTCTACCTGGTGTACACAAACAAAGTAGTAAGTAAGTAAAAGGTGATGAAACCAGTTGAAAATCTGTCCTGTTTGTCTGAGAGGTGTGTTGCTAGAAAAGTTGTGGGTTAGAGAATTAAGTGCTTAGGAAATTTCCATGCAAGGCCAGAGTGCTATAATGGAGAGACATCTGAGGAAATTAAAGTAAATAGCAGAGTGCTGGACCAGTTTTACTGTATTTTTGTTCATGTTTCAGACTGGAACATGGGATGTTCTTCGTGTTTTACTGTTGCAGTCATTACATTTTGGTTATCTGCTTGCAGGTAGCCCTCAGTCGGCCTGATTAACAAAGTTTTGGGTCCTGCGTCAGTTGCTATCCCTTCTTCCATGATGTCAGGGGGTATAAAACATGCAGCCGACGCCATTACATCAGTCTTTCTTGCCGTGCGGTGCCCAAAGCAGAAGCAGTTTGCAAGTGCCGGCCGGCAGACTCCTGAAATTTTCGTTTTCGGGTTTCAGAACCGAAGTCTTCAACTAAAGCCAAGTACCCCATTGGGGAAACTTTTTCTTGCTCCTTACCGATGTCAGTAAAAGTTAATAATTGCATTACTTGTGGAAAGCAAATACCTCATAAAGATTTTAATTCGTACTGTATTCCTTGCCTAGGCCCTGACCACGACGTACCTTGCTGTCGGTTTTGTGCTTTATTTAATCAGCGCACTATCCGTCGTCAGTATATTTTCGCCTCTAAATATTTCGGTTCTCGGTTTAATTATCCAGAAATGTTGGTTAGCCATCTGACTACCGGGATTCCAAAAAAATGCAAAGGTAAAGATAGAGACAGGACACCGAGATCCAAAACTGCCAACGGCGTTTCTCCTAAGCCAGTCGCCAGTGAGACGCTTTCGCAGCCCCTGATACCCACTACTTCTGATTCGCAGGCCTCTACTGAGACCCATTCGGAGTCCGGTATGTCGCAAGATGATTCAACTATGGAACCTGCGGATGTCTCTACCTTGGATGGGTCCGGAGCCACTGTGCAGGCACTGGCTTCTGAAGGTGTATTCAGGCATACGGACTTGCATATTAAACCAATGCCTCCTTCTTTACTTAGGCCTAAATCTCGAACCATGCCTAAAAAAATGAAGCCCAGAACACATGCTTAGGCCTCTATGCCTAAAAGCAAATGATAAGAATGGCTGAAGATCTGATAACTCTAATCAGGGGTAGCCAACCCCCCCCCCCCTTCTAAGAGGTCTAGGGCTGAAGTTGATTATGAATCTTCTGATCAGGATTCTGTTTTTTTTTATTCTTCTGATTATCTGGATTTGCCCTTATCTACTTATGAAGATTCTGATGCAGAGGACTCAATTCCCTCTTCTTCCCCTCTTGAAGATTTTTCTTTTGGGGAAACCTTACATATGCTAAGGGAGCATTTCCACTGGGAAAGCCAGGATTTTTCTGATTCAAAAATGAGGCTTGGGGATTTCCTTCTCCTACCTCAGCATCGGCCTTTAGCTATTCCTCCTGTACTAGACATTGTTGTTGATGCTTTTTCAGAATCTAGTTTGGCCCCTGATTCCTTGCCTCCTGCTCCCAGAAAACCTGGCAGATACTACAGGGTCCCTGAGTCCCACAAATTCCTTTTTAAAAATCCTATTGCAGATCCAGAGACTATTTCACAGGGGCCCAAGGGCATTAAGGCTTCTACTGCTAAAAATCCTACCCCTTCTGATAGAGACTCAAGGGTGCTGGATAGGTGGGGCAAGAAGGTTTACACTTCTGCAGCCTTGGCCATTAGGGCTTTAAACTGCCACTTTTATATGTTAAAGTATCAGCAGCATGTTATTGGACTGCTTAAACAGAAAATGATGTTGATTCCTGACTGTGTGGAAAATAAAGAATTACAGGATTTAATGCATTCTGCTGAACAAGTTGGAAAACATACTTTGCAGTGTGGTTTTGATTCATTACAGGCCTCTTGCAGGGCTGCTGTTACTGGGTCTGTGCTCAGAAGGCATGCTTGGCTTAAGGAGCAAACTTTGCCTGATCATGTTAAAGCTGAATTGTTGGATGCTCCCTTAAATCAGGACCGCCTGTTTTGCAACAAGGCTGAGGAAGTTCTTAAAAAGATGGAAGATGAAACTAAATCTATGCAAACTGTTAAAGATTTCTTACAAGTTCAGCCTCCTAGATTTAGTAGGCACTGGCCCTCTAAGAATTGGTCCTTTTTAGCCCCTTCCAGGTCTTCTCAAGCCAAACTCAGACACAGCAAAAACTCCTGGTTTCTGTCCCAGGGGACACACAGGACTAAGCAGTGGGGGGCCTCCACTTCCAAATCTGGGAGTAATAAGACTCCCCCTATGGTAAACTGTCTCAATGACTTCCTTTTAAAATTTCCAAGCACTTGACTGCCCCTTTGGGGGGAAAGATTGCTCTTCATGCAAAGAACTGGGAACTCATTACCCAGGACAAATGGGTTTTAAATATAGTGTCCTAGGGATACAGATTCCACTTCCACACGTTGCCAACACCAAACGGGTGGCCAGACCTACCCCCAAATCAGTGGGCAGAAGCTCAAAAACAAGTACTTTCTCTTTTTAGCATGGGGGCTATTCAACTGGTACCAGAAGAGGAAAAGGGACAAGGTTTCTACTCGAGACTTTTCCTGGTACCCAGAGAAGACAAATCATGGCACCCAATCCTGGACCTGTCTACTCTAAACACCTTTTTGGATATTTCAAAATTCAAGATGCTGACTCTTCACCATTTACTTCCTATGCTAGGCAAAGATGCCTGGTTGGCAACACTAGGTTTAAAAGAGGCATACCTGCACATTTCAATCAGGGAATCTTGCAGAAGATACCTACGCTTCAAAGTAGGCTACGCACATTAGTTCTCTGCACTGCCCTTTGGCTTATATACTGTGCCTAGTGTATTCACAAAGTGCCTAGCTCCGGTTATTGCATTTTGCAGGCAAAGAAATATTCAAATATACTCATACCTGGACGATTGTCTAATTCAGGCAGAAAGCCAGGACATACATTTGAATCATCTGGCCTTTGTTCTAAGGGTTCTAACTTGTCTGGGGTACACCATAAACGAAAATAAATCACACCTGGTACCCTGCCAACAAATTATATTCCTGGGAGCAAGCTTGAATACAACTTCCCAGATGGCTTACCTCATGCCAGAGAAACAAATTCATTTGACAACCTACTTCAAACAAGTGGCCACAAAAACCCTGCTATCTGCAAGACAAATACTGCAAGCCTTTGGGTTCTTGGCCTCCTGCATTCTTCTAATTCCATATGCAAGACTGCATATGAGGAAACTATAGTGGTATCTAAAAAGCCTACAGTGTCAACATTCTCAGGATCTAGAAGCAATGATTCTTATCATTTCTTTGCCTATGCCTAGAGTTCCTTTGGTGGGCAGAGGCCTGTCACCAAAACAAGGGACTACCTTTCACACCACCCCCTGCTGCCCAAACCCTAACAGATGCATCAGACTATGCATGGGGGGCTCACCTGGCAGGGAAGTGCATTCAGGGCAAATGGAACCCAAGTCAAATGCACCTGCATATCAATCAAAAAGAAATGTTAGCTGTACGGAATGCTCTGACAGCCTTCAAGGACCACATTCTTCCAGGACAACTAATGGTAAAGACGGACAACACCACTGTTATGTGGTACATAAACAGGCAGGGGGGTACACATTCTTACCCCCTCTGCAGACTAGCCATGGCATTGTGGAACACAGCCTTGAGCTACCAAGTGCACCTACAAGCTCAATTCCTGCCAGGAAAATTAAATACACTGGCAGACGGACTAAGCAGAAACCTCATGGACCCACATGAGTGGAAACTGAAACCAAGGATTTTCAACATGTAGGCAAACAAATGGGGGAGCCCAGATATAGACCTGTTTGCCTCTCCCCAGAACTGCCAATTGGACAAATTTTGCACAAGGACTCCCCACAAACAAGCCTGGAAAGTGGATGCTCTGTCCTTCAGCTGGAAAAACCTATCGGTCTATGCCTTCCCCTCTCTGCTTCTGCTCTCCAACGTACTACTAAAAATCAAACAGGACAAACCAAGGATGATTTTGATTGCTCCGGACTGGCCGTGCCAACACTGGTACCCCCTGTTGTGCAGTGTGTCACGGTTATCCCCATGGCACCTGCCTCAGACTCCTTCCCTGTTGTCTCAGCAGGAGAACTGGATTCTGCACCCTCAGCTTCTAACACTGAACCTTGCAGCCTGGCTGATTACATAATCTCTCCTTTACCATCCCTCAGTAAACCTGTGATGGATATCATTTTAGAGGCAAGGAGGCCTAGTACTAGAAAATCTTATGCTGCAAAATGGAAAGGATTCTGTGCCTGGAACCAGTCTCAAGGGATGAGCATAGCAGCGCCCAATTTACCTCAGATTCTTCAGTACTTAACTGAGATGCTTCACAAGGGCCTGTCTTTTTCCTCCATTAAAGTCCACGCCTCAGCCATTTCAGCTAATTAGAACACAG
This sequence comes from Protopterus annectens, assembly GCF_019279795.1. Taxonomy (NCBI): domain Eukaryota; kingdom Metazoa; phylum Chordata; order Ceratodontiformes; family Protopteridae; genus Protopterus; species Protopterus annectens. The sequence goes on from NC_056737.1 coordinate 1,096,605,997, forward strand.
AACCTCCCCTCTTCTCTCATCCACTGCTCAAGCAGTTCCTCAGAGGGGCCAAAAATTTGAGACCACCCAGGAGAACTCCAGCTCCAGCCCCAGCCTGGGACCTTAACTTTGTTTTTGAGAAACTCACTCTACCTCCAGCTGCTACTGCGGACTTAAAATTCCTTTCTTGGAAAACAGCTTTCCTTTTAGCAATCACTTCAGCTAGAAGGGTATCTGAATTACAGGCCCTTATGGCAGTGGAGCCTTTCATCATCTTTCATGCGGACAGGGTGTCCCTCAGAACCAATCCATCCTTCATGCCCAAAGTAGTATCCAGTGTGGCTCTTAATCAGTCCATTCATTTGCCAACCTTTGTCCTAATCCACAGAACAAAGGGGAACGGATACTGCATTCCTTAGATGTGCACAGACAACTTAGATTCTACTTGGACAGGATTAAACCTCAAAGGAAATCTGAACATCTGCTGGTGGCATTTTTTGCAGGGGCAGAGGGGAGGGCTATTTCAAAGCAAACCATTTCTAAATGGATAGGCCATTGCATTAATTTCTGCTATAAGCACCATGGAAAACCTATCCCCCAGGGAATCAGACCTCACTCCACCAGGGCTACATCTACCTCTACAGCCTTTCTCAGAGGCGTCCCTACCAGGGACATCCTAGAAGCTGCTACCTGGAGTTCTGTACATACATTCACCAAGCATTATCATTTGCCAATTTTCTCTAAATCCAGAGCTGGCTTTGCCACTGCAGTCTTGTAGGGCCTTATAGCTGGTCCTAATGCTATCTAAATTCCTCCTCCCAACCATAGCTTTGGGAATCTACCCAAATGTAATGACTGCAACAGTGAAACACGAAGAACATAGTACAGTTGTGTACACTTACCATAAATGTAGATTTTTGAGTGTACTCACTATCACAGTCTTGGTTACCCTCCCTCCAGCCCCCTAAATTCTTTTGGCTATACCTCTACTTTCCTTTACTATGCTTAAAAGCCTTTATGGTGTATTTGCTTTTTTGTTGGAGGTATATCATTGTACTTTTATATTTAATTGCTTCCCATTAGGGGGCATCTAACATCTGGGGCAAGAAAAACTGATGTAATGGCATCGGCTGCATGTTTTATACCCCTGATGACCTGACGTCATGGTAGAAGGGACAGGATCCAACGCAGGACCCAAGACTTTGTTAATCAGGCTGACTGAGGGCTACTGCAAGCAGATAACCCAAATGTAATGACTGCAACAATGAATACACTCGAACATCTACATTTATGGTAAGTGCACACAACTGTACTATATTTTTATTTGCGAGAGAGAATACATTATGCTGAGAAGATGATTTACTGCGATAATATCTTGAGAATATTTTGATTTTCTGTTTTTTTTTTATTGTCTTTGTGTCGGTTTATCTTTTGCAATGATATCCTTTACTTCTCTTACTGGACAGTTTGTTACTCAGCATTTTAAGATACATTTGAATGTTAGGCTTAAAAAAGTACATTAATGTAGTACTTTTGTTAGGAGTCAAAATTCCTGTTCCTAGTCCTGTTTTCTGCCTTTAAGAAATTGCTGATCTGTGACTGATAACTATGCAATATAAAAAATGACTGCATTCATTACCTAGGTTTAAAACTTTAATTCACCTTATAGCTAATCAGTGTATTTCTGGATTATATTATTTTCTTAAGGTTGTAATTTTCTGAGAAACCATAATCGCTTCCAGTCTACATGATGTCATAGATTATGTGACAAAGTAGAAAAAGAAATCACAAAAAGGCAGGCTGTTTTTCAGACAAACTACTTCAGGCAGGTAGAGTTTGTGTGAAATACTGTGCATTGAGAAAAAGACTTAAACTTTGAATGGGGTACATTTTATCAGTTGCATTCATTATACCTTAAACAGTGGAAGGAGTGCATGCCCAACTGGTAACTTTATTCCCCCAGTCAGCAAAATGTATGCATTTCTGACCATTTCAAAAATTATTTTGCTTAGCTTCAGATGTAGATAGTAGCAGTCTATATTGTGTATTAATATTTTATTTGATGTATCAGTCTGTCTAGTTTTGCTTGTCCTATTTTTCATCACTGGAAATTCACAGTAATGCCAGTAGAGTACACAGTGGGACAAATCTTACTTCAGCCAGCTAAGTGATTTGAGAGAGGCAGACCAGCAGGCTTAAGTTCTAGTCAGAGTGCCAGTGGCACAGGAAAATAATTTTCTTGGGTGGCGAAAGCCAGGGTACATTTGGCTAGGCTTATATAGGCCCTAGGGCCAATAGCCTAGTACCTACCTATGAACCTATGAATAATAATCCTTTACTACCTACAGAACAGATTTGGGGGAAATTTTACATGAATCCTTAGCATTGGTACTGCATTCCCTAACCTTTAGCACTGGTAATACATTCCATGATGTTTAGCACTGGTACTACATTCACTAACATGTGGCACTGATAGTCCATTCACTGACATGTGGCACTAGTACTACATTCACTAACATGTGGCACTGGTACTACATTCCCTAACGTTTAGTACTGTTGCTACATTCACTGACATGTGGCAGTGGTAGTACATTCTCTAACATGTGGCACTGGTACTACATTCACTAACATGTGGCGGTAGTAGTACATTTACTAATATGTAGCACTGGTAGTACATTCCCTAACATTTAGTACTGTTACTACATTCACTGACCTGTGGCAGCGGTAGTATAATCTCTAACATGTGGCACTGGTACTACATTCCCTAATGTTTAGTACTGGTACTACATTCACTGACATGGTAGTACATTCTCTAACATGTGGCAGTGATAGTACATTCACTAACATGTGGCACTGGTAGTACTTTCATTAATGTTTAGCACTGGTACTACATTCCCTAACGTGGCATTGATGGTCCGTTCACTGACATGTTGCACTGGTACTGCATTCATTAACATGTGGCAGTGGTAGTACATTCACTAACATGTGGCACTGGTAGTACTTTCACTAACATCTGGCACTGGTAGTACATTCACTAACATGTGGCATTGGTACTACATTCATTAATGTTTAGCACTGGTGCTACATTAACATGTGGCACTGGTACTACATTAACATGTGGCACTGGTACTACATTCACTAACATTTGACACCGGTAGTACATTCACTAACATGTGGCATTGGTACTACATTAATTAATGAATCATTCGTTAATGTTTAGCACTGGTACTAAATTCCCTAATGTTTAGTACTGGAAGTACATTCACTAACATGTGGCATTGGTAGTACTTTCATTAATGTTTAACACTGGTACTACACTCCCTAACATGTGGCATTGATGGTCCATTCACTGACATGTGGCACTGGTACTACATTCATTAACATGTGGCAGTGGTAGTACATTAACATGTGGCACTGGTAGTACATTCACTAACATGTGGCACTGGTAGTACATTCACTAACATGTGGCACTGGTAGTACTTTCACTAACATCTGGCACTAGTAGTACATTCACTAACGTGGCATTGGTACTACATTCATTAATGTTTAGCACTGGTGCTACATTAACATGTGGCACTGGTACTACATTAACATGTGGCACTGGTACTACATTAACATGTGGCACTGGTACTACATTCACTAACATTTGACACTGGTAGTACATTCACTAACATGTGGCATTGGTACTACATTCATTAATGAATCATTCATTAATGTTTAGCACTGGTACTAAATTCCCTAATGTTTAGTACTGGTAGTACATTCACTAACATGTGGCACTGGTACTACATTAACATGTGGCACTGGTACTACATTCACTAACATGTAACAGTGGTAGTACATTCACTAACATGTAGCACTGGTAGTACTTTCATTAATGTCTAGCACTGGTAATACATTCCCCTAACATTTTGTACTGGTACAACATTCATTAACATGCGGCACTGATGGTCCATTCACTGACATGTGGCACTGGTACTAAATTCATTAACATGTGCCACTGGTACTACATTCACTAACATGTGGCAGTAGTACTACATTCACTAACCTCTGGCACTGGTACTACATTAACATGTGGCACTGGTGCTACATTCACTAACATGTGGCAGTACTTTCACTAACATGTGGCACTGGTACTGCATTAACATGTGGCGGTGGTACTACATTCACTAACTTGTGACAGTGGTAGTACATTCACTAACATGTGGCACTGGTACTACATTAACATGTGGCAGTGGTAGTACATTCACTAACATGTGGCACTGGTAGTACATTCACTAACATGTGGCAGTGGTAGTACATTCACTAACATGTGGCACTGGTAGTACACTCACTAACTTGTGACAGTGGTAGTACATTCACTAACATGTGGCACTGGTACTACATTAACATGTGGCAGTGGTAGTACATTCACTAACATGTGGCACTGGTAGTACATTCACGAACATGTGACAGTGGTAGTACATTCACTAACATTTGACACTGGTAGTACATTCACTAACATGTGGCATTGGTACTACATTCATTAATGAATCATTCATTAATGTTTAGCACTGGTACTAAATTCCCTAATGTTTAGTACTGGTAGTACATTCACTAACATGTGGCACTGGTACTACATTAACATGTGGCACTGGTACTACATTCACTAACATGTAACAGTGGTAGTACATTCACTAACATGTAGCACTGGTAGTACTTTCATTAATGTCTAGCACTGGTAATACATTCCCCTAACATTTTGTACTGGTACAACATTCATTAACATGCGGCACTGATGGTCCATTCACTGACATGTGGCACTGGTACTAAATTCATTAACATGTGCCACTGGTACTACATTCACTAACATGTGGCAGTAGTACTACATTCACTAACATCTGGCACTGGTACTACATTAACATGTGGCACTGGTACTACATTCACTAACGTGACAGTGGTAGTACATTCACTAACATGTGGCACTGGTACTACATTCACTAACATGTGGCAGTGGTAGTACATTCATTAATGGTTAGCACTGGTGCTACATTCATTAATGTTTAGCATTGATACTACATTCCCTAATGTTTAGTATGGGTACTACATTCACTAACATGTGGCACCAATAGTCCATTCACTGACACGTGGCACTGGTACTACATTCACTAACGTACTTGATACATTAAGGTAAAATACTCTTCATTTCCAGCCACTGTTTTTCTAATATTCCTGAAATTATAGTCATTATGATAAAAATTTAGAAAGCTTTATTCTGTCAGTCGTATTTCCATTATCTGCAGTCTTCTACAATGTTTAGAGCACAGAACACAAGACAGCAAAGAATAAAAAGAATGCTTAATTCTTTGAGATTCTTAAATTTCTTATATTCCTTACTCTGTAGATGGCATCAAAACAATTTTCCTAATCCATCTACCTGTGCTGGCAGGGCTTTCATTGACTAAAGGCATTTGGCAGACACCGTTTTGAAAACTGGTTCGGTATTTTCTTGCTTCACGTCAGAACCGTATACAGATAATTGAGTTAATCAAACACTTAATCTCACAACTTGCTTTGGATTGTTTTTGCTGTAGGTCATAAATGTAGCAGTAAACCATGGATGATAACTTGGTTAATTAACACTGAAGAGTAGTTAGCCTTTCTTTATCAAATTTATTGTTTGGCAGTAATTATGCATCAGTTACATCACTTTAGATGTACCAATTTTGACCACTGGCCTCCGGTAGCTCTACACCAACTGTAAGCTGTGCACATTTACTGTATCCATACTGGTGATAATATTGAAGTTTTCTCATTTTTGAACATTAACTTGCATGCTTACAAGCGCACTATATATCATTGCAGTCAAACCTGAAACATGAGCATCTTTTCCATTGTACAGTAGTTGATACTTGTTCATCTAGTTTAGTTTCACATTTTTTTTTGTATTAGTCTTGAGAGAAATACAATTGTATGTTCTAAATGAAAATGCATCATTAAAATGTGTTTATATATTTTAACACAGATTAAAGAATTGGAACTGGAGAATAATCACCTTAACCAGACCGTCACGTCTTTACGTCAGCGATCACAAATCAGTACTGAAGCTAAAATAAAAGATATTGAAAAAGAGAACAAATCACTTCATGAAGCTGTCAGAGAGACAAGTAGTAAACTCAGTAAGGTCGAATTTGATAAAAAGCAGATGCAGAAGGAACTCTCACACCTAACAGAGAAGCTGGAAAAAGCAGAAGAGCAAGAAAAGACCGTCACTGAACTTGAAAGGGAAAATGAAATGTTGCACAAAAAGGTAGCTACGTTGAGTATAATTTGTGAGAAAGTTGAGGTTGTTGAGCAGGAGAACTCTACTCTAGAGCTGGAGTACAGGAGACTCAAGAAAGCATTTGATTCTTTGCAGAATGCTACCATCAAGCTAGAAGCTCTAGAAAAAGACAATAAAGAGCTGGATGAAGAGAACCTGGAACTTCGAAGGATGGTGGAGACCTTGAAGTTTGCCAGCAAAAAAATGACTCAAGTGGAGCTTGAAAATAAAGAGCTGGAACAGGAAAAGGAAGAATTACAAAAAGAAGTTGAGGAGTTAAAGACACGGAGCAAGAAGTACGAAAGACTTGAACTGAGTTATCAGGGAGTGGAGTTAGAGAATCAAAGACTTCAGCAGACAGTCGAGAACTGCAGCAGAAAAATACAACAGCTTGAGAAGGACTCTCAGGAAACAAAAGCAGAAAGACAGGTTCTTCAGCAAAGGCTTGAAGAGTTGTTGATCTGTAGTTCTAGAGCAGAGACTCTAGAAAAGGACAATAGAGTTCTTAAGCAAGAAGTAGGTCAACTTGAGAAAGATAAGAAGTCTTTGGAGAAGGAGACAAAGAGGCTTTGGCAGCAGGTAGAATCAAAGGATGCCGCTCTGGATGACAACAGTCTCAAGCTTGATGCTTTGGAAAAAGAAAATAAAACGTTGGAAAAAGAAATGCTCCGGTTCAGAGAGTCTTACAGTAAAGTGAAGGAACTCGAAAAAGACAATAAAGAGCTTTTGCAAAAAACGGCAGTCGATGAGCAAATGCTAACCGAGCTGAGGGAGGTAAGAAGGCATTGTCTTAATGTGTGTTTAAAGTATTTATATCGAGCATTGGTGTGAATTAATCTGGATTAATGTCTTAATTGTTAGTCACTCTCGTTCAAATTAATGTATGCCTTTAGAGATCAGTGTGTGGTCTGGCAGAAAGCTGATAGATGCATGTATTCATCTCAGCAAAGGGATAGAGTATAAAGAAATCATTACGTTTCTGTCATTGTTGTAAGTTCGTGTCTTCAAAAATTCAAAATTTGTTGGTTCCATGGACAGTTCACATACCACTTGTGTTTAGACTTGGTAGCATTTAGGATGCCTAGTCTTTGAACATACTGGTAAATTATTGTTATGCTTACCATATAAAAGACTGAAGCTTTCACAAGGGACTACAGTTAGGACTACACGTTTAGACTGAATGAATGGTTTTGGCTGCTGGGTGTTGCACCTACTCCCAAATGTCTTTCTGTCTGTAAAGTATAACAGGTGTTCTTCTGTGAGTCCTGAGCTCTTGGTGGTGTAGCTCTGCCTTTATATGGCTGTTGGCCAGAAGCCCTGATGGTGTCATGCTTGGTTCTGTAACATGCCGCGGGTGGAGCTGTACTGCGGCACCAGTGCCGCGGGTGGAGCTGTACTGCAGCACCAGTGCCACGGGTGGAGCTGTACTGCGGCACCAGTGCCACGGGTGGAGCTGTACTGCGGCACCAGTGCCACGGGTGGAGCTGTACTGCGGCACCAGTGCCACGGGTGGAGCTGTACTGCGGCACCAGTGCCACGGGTGGAGCTGTACTGCGGCACCAGTGCCGCGGGTGGAGCTGTACTGCGGCACCAGTGCCGCGGGTGGAGCTGTACTGCGGCACCAGTGCCGCGGGTGGAGCTGTACTGCGGCACCAGTGCCGCGGGTGGAGCTGTACTGCGGCACCAGTGCCATGGGTGGAGCTGTGCTGTGTAGCGTTTCATTTGATGGTATACCAGAGAGGAGGCTCAGCATTCATGGTATGTAATAGTGTTGCTTCTTTGTCCAGCAGCATCCACATTTTCAATGGTAGGTCTGATAAAAGTGCTATATTTTTACCTTATCCAGCAGTAGTCCTCTGGGGAGTAAAGTTGCATAAACAAGTATTAGCACGTTTGTTAGTGCTCCTGAGGTAATGGTACAAATGTTATCACTGACACTTCAGACGACACTGGATTTATAGATTATCTCATTCCAGGTTGGTTGAATGTTTACACCTGGGGAGATTCTAACTCTGTAATTATGAGTGAGGTTTGTTTAATTATGGGATAGCAGTCAGTTGTAATATCTCTGGATAGTGATTGTGTTCTTTGAAGAAAAATGGATAAAAATCATCCACCAGATGCCACTAATGCAGTAGTTAATGTAACTTTTGTCTGTTCAGATGTTTAGTTTTTGCCACTCAGTCCCTCCCAGCTGACTTCTTCAGCATTTGGGTCATTGCTTGATCCCAGGATTTGTTAGTTAGTCAGAAATTCATGTCTTTGCATGACAGCCTGGCCTGACATGAATGTTGCAGTCAATAGGTGTTGTGCCCCAAGGAGACAGCTAGCATTTCACTTCATTCTTTTTCCCCCAGGTTACACTGTGGTTTTGCAGAGCCATTCACTCAGTTATAGTGCACTGAAAAGGCCTAAGGCCATGATCCCCATGTGATGCCCCAACACTGGCCCAGTAATCAAGGAGCCTCAATCCTTACCACTGGCAACAGTGAGGGATGTACACACTGGCAGGATGACAAGTACACACACACACACATACACACACACACACACACACACACACACACACACACAGTAAAGTGCAATTTCCCTTAAGAGCACACATAGACCACAGTCAGTCTGGGGCTGGTTTCTCCCTCTCCCACCAGATCCCCAATAAGATTCCCCACTGACACAGCTATAAGGTTGAGATCTCAGCCGAGTGGCCAAGCCAAGACCTCCAGCACCCTCTCTGTCCAACCAGTGCTTCATGTCACTGCCAAAGTAGCTGACACACACACTCACACGTGCGCACACACTTACTTTGAGATTTTATTGATATACAGACACACACATACCTGGGAAAGGCTGGCACAGGTTTACTACCTATGCCCCCTTTTGCCCAGACTATAAGGTAGTTCCAGCTGCTACCAGTCACCCTTATCAGCTACTGTAAGGCCCTAACAAAGGGTGTCCAATCCTACTGTGTAATATTACTAATAATCCAAATGGTACTTTTGACCAAGACTTGCAAGGTTATTTATGAGTGGCTTGTAAAGTGTCACCAAATACATATGCAAGTACTCTTAAGAGCTTAAATATGTCTCAAAATATAAGCCACAAAGATAGGTTTGAATATATTTAATAATGAATAACAAAAGAACAAGACAGTACTCAGAAAACAAACACAATTACATCAGAGTTCAAAATCACAGGAAATATTTTAAAACAGCATTGCAGAACATTCTCAAATAAATACAGAAAACCTCTAAACTAATCTTTAATATATTCCTATCTGTATCTAAAAGAGACAGTATGCCTTGAATCTTACTTGCAAGCAAATGCAAACGTGATGATGAGTGGATGATTCTATGTCAAAGACAAAATACAAAATGCACAGTCACTCTCTCTGAGAGAGTTCTTAAATTAATATTGCATTTTACGCTGGGTTAGCTTGTTTAACATCACTCTTTATCACCTGACTTCAGTTCCCAGGCTAAACAGAAACTTAACTGAATTTTATCATCTCTGTGTTAAAAATACATATCTCTCAGATGTTTGCCAGATCTTGGAAGATGTAAAACAATAAAACACGTTGCATTTTAAACCAAGTAATTACTTTTCTTTCAAGACGATAGAAAAACTTCTAGCTCTAGACATTGTGTCTCCTACTGAACTGAAACTGAGATATAACATCTTTTGTTTGTGGCCCATCTTTGCAAGTTAATCTTCTTTGTTCCAGCAGGGTATGCTGTGGTTACATTCTTGAAGCTCAGTACATAACATACAGTTCTGTATAAATCATACCAATGTTCCCAAATGACATAGAATTATTTACAAAATTCCAGATACCTGGGCTGGCAGTTTCACACCCTGATTACCATTCTCACTCCAGTCATGCTATGAGTCTGAGTTGAATGTTGATCATATTCTGCTGCCTCAACCCCCTTTTGTGGAAACTGAATCCAAGAGTCTCCCAGAAGAATATAAGGAAGTACATGTATCTGCTGCTAAACCTTAAACTACTGTACTTCTTAAACCCTGCTAGCTAATTTAGTACGCTCCCTGCCAGGAAAGCCAGCAGCCTAAACTCCTCTTAGTTCTGTCTCTCCGTTCTTCCCCCCTCATCTAGTTCCCTGAGTTACACTAGCTCCCTTCTCCCTTCAGTCCACTTTAGTCCAGAGATTGCCCTGGTGGGCTAAGTGCACTTCAGCATTTGTCCACTAGATGGCATTCTCTCCGCACTAATGTAGACTTCAATTCACTCACTTCTTGTATTCTCTCTAAGTTCTAACATTTCTTTTTCTCACTCTCTCTCCCCTAAAGACTTATAGCCCACTCTACCTACTACATCCAGGTCCCCTCTACTTACCCTTCTGCTACTTACCCTTCTGCAGACAGCACTCCACTGATAGGTCCTCGATCTTCTCCTGCCCTCATGGGTTCTACCCGCTCCGTTCGCCCTTCGGGCTCACTCTGCTCCCCTACCCTGCCCCCAAATCTCACCCGCCCCCAGCACCTCTACCTTTATCCCTCCTGAAACCACACCCACTGCCATTCTACACCAATCAGTCTCCTATACTCTGGAAACACCCTTTCCTTTTTCCTGCCCAGATTTAAACTTCATTCACCTCTCCAAGAATATCCCACCTAGCCAATAGGTTTCCATTTCTCCCTCTGACACCCACTCCCAAACCACGTCCCCTCCAATCCTAACATAACTCTCCACTCCCACACTACTATTTAGGTACATACCAGCACCTCTATACATAATTGTCTCTTATATACATATATCATTCAACAACAACATTGCTCCTCTAAGTAACCCTATTTCAACATGCTCTCAAAACCCTCTTCCATCTCCTTTTTACTACTACTACTTCTTCATTTATCCTATCTTCACTGCCTCTCCCAACCCATTACTTCCTACCATTCACAACCCTTCCATGTTACCAACCATCTTAACTCCCCTCTCTCACACTCACACTCTCCTATTTCTCCCCATCTATATCTTATAAAAAACCACCTACTTTTCCCATACAAACTTATCACCTCTCAAACACATTCTACCACCATAACAACTAGTAAATCTTTCAGAATCACAATAGAACCCAATCTTTTTACTAAACTGTCCAATTACCTCTCTGACTCGATCCTTCATCTGACTACCACTCTATTATCAGGTGATATCCATCCCAACCCAGGCCCCCCCCCACCGCAACCACTATAGACAAGTCCATATTACTTACTTCTTTAAACTCCCAAAGTATAGTAAACAAAGTCCCAAACCTCCATGCCTGGCTCATACATAATAAACCTGACATCCTATCCATCTCTGAAACCTGGTTAAAACCCCATATAAAAGACTCTGAAATAATTCCACCAAAGTATTCTATCATAAGAAAAGACAGGTCCCACAAAAAAGGTGGAGGAGTAGCTCTCCTATACTCATCCTCCTTGTTAGTTACTCCCTATAACAAACCTACTCCACACTTTAATAATGCTGAACTACTCCTAACGCTACTTCAAGTTAACAAGCACAAACACATTTGTCTAGTTTCCCTCTACATCCCCCCAGGGGGTAATATTTCTACACTTGAAGATATCCTTTCCTGGCTCTCCAATAACATTAGCAATGAAACCATAATCTTAGGAGACATGAATATTAACTGGGCCTCCATTCAGTCTCCGACAAACTCTCTTAACATCAACCTCTATAATTTTTCACAGCTAATCAACTCTGTAACTCGCCCCTCAAAAAACCTCTCTAGCGGCAGTATTCTGGACTGGATTCTAGTCTCCCATCCTCACTATTTCTCTAACAGTGGCACTCTTCCCGATCCCCTTAGTGACCACATACCCATCTTCACTCACCGACTTCCCCCAATCCTACATCGCACCCATAATTATATTACTATCCGTAACCAAAAAAACTTTAATCCAACAACCTTTTCAAATTCGCTAAAAGCAATAAACTGGAATTGTCTAAAAACATTATCTCTAGACAACGCAGTTGCCCATTTCAACTCAACATTCTTAAAACTACTAGACTGCCATGCTCCCTTAAGGACAAAGAGAATAAAAATTAAATCCGCCCCTTGGCTTACCAAAAATACACAAGCAACCATGCGGCATAGAGATAAAGTCTGGGCACACTACCAGAAAAACAGGACCCCCCCTACTCCATAATGAATACAAAACACTTCGAAATAAAGTAAAAAAGCTCATCATCTCAGATCGACAAAATTACTTCTCTATACTCCAAAACAATAATAAAATAAACCCTCAGAAATTCTGGAAAGGTATCTCTACTGTCCTTAACCCCAGCAAACCAGACACCCCCACCCCAGACCCTAATGCTCCTGAATTAGACTTAGCTACACAATTTAACTATTTTTTTATTGAATCTATTTCCAAATTAACCTCTTCATTCTCTAACAACACCACATTCCCCAATACCCCCCACCCTCCCCTACCAACACTCTACCTTGCACTGCTACTACTTCCTCATTCCCATCTACTAATTCTCTACCCTCTACCTCTTCTTCTACTCTAACTCTCTCACCATCTTCATCACCCCCTAATACTCCCTCTTCCCACTCCCCTCTATTCTCATTAAAACCTATACCCACTTCTACTATAAAGAAACTCCTTCTGAAATTGAAGCCATGCACTAACTCTCCTGATAACATCCCTTCTTACTTTCTTAGCATAGCTGCTGAAGCAATTGCCTACCCCATTAGCATTTTAATCAACCGCTCTATCCAAGAATGTATAGTACCCCAAATCTGGAAACAGGCCTTCATCATACCCTTACATAAAGGTGGCAACAATAACAATGTTACTAATTTCCGTCCCATCGCTATCCTGTCTCCCATTTCTAAACTCCTAGAAAAGTGTGTCCAACTTCAACTCCTACCACATCTCTTAGATAATCACCTTTTAACTCCCACACAACATGGATTCAGACCAAATCATAACACTATGACAGCCCTCCTCTCCTTCCTTGAAACTGTAAATAAAGCCCGTGACTCTGGCCTAATTGTTTCTACCCTACTACTTGACCTCTCTAAGGCCTTTGACACTATCTCACACAGCCTGCTTTTAACTAAACTTTCAAAACTTAACCTATCTCCCTCCTCTTTGAATTGGTTCTTCAGCTACTTATCCAATAGATATCAAGCAGTAAAATGGAAAAAGGCCACCTCCTCATTTCTTAATACCCCTACCGGAGTTCCCCAAGGCTCCATACTGGGTCCCCTTCTCTTCAATATATTTATAAATGATTTCCGCAAATCTATCCCATTCTCAAACATCATCCAATATGCAGATGATTCAACTATTATCTGCTCTGCCACATCTATCCCCACACTCCTAAAACTTGCGCAAGATGCTTTTTCAACCACAGAGCAATGGATGAAAAGAAATCATCTAGCACTCAATGCTTCTAAAACCAAATAAATGGTATTTACCCCCTCTAAAGTCACTTCTTTCGATATAAACACATTCTCGATTACTAGTCAAAATAACTCACCTCTGGAACTGGTGTCAGAGACCAAGTTACTTGGGGTCCAAATTGATAGCCAGCTCAAATTCAACTCCCACCTACAACTAAATATCAAAAAAAAACATCAAAAACTAGGTATGCTCTACCGACAAAATCACTACCTTACACCTGCCAATAAAATCACCCTCTCTACTTCCTTTCTTATCCCCTCCCTTCTCTATGGAGCTCCACTCCTAACTAATCTACAGTCCTCGCTAAAAACACAACTTTCCTCTTGCTACAACAAAATCGCCAAATTCGCTACCAGCCATAAGTCCTCCACCCACCACTGTTCCTCTCTCCAAAAACTAAACTGGCTAGAACTACCCAATCATCTCACCTACACTCAACTAACTCTTGCCCACAAGCTCATTCTCAACCCCTCCCTCTGTCCCTCCCTTTCTTCTGCCTTTAAAATGCACCTACCTGATAGAGTATTAAGGTCAAACAATCAAAATCTATTAGAAGTGTACAAACCAACTCATCCCCCAGGCAAAAACCTTCTATCCTATGGCCTAGCTCGCCTCTGGACCTCCGTACCACCGTCCATTCACACCACCTCTAACCATTTTATTTTCAAAAGATCTCTTCATTCACATCTAGTATCCCAGTGGAAATGCTCTCGCTCCCACCCCACATAACTAACACTGGCTATTTTTATCTTCCTTCTTTCCCCTGTTTACTTTAGCAAGTTTCCTTATTATTTTCCCCTAGCGCACACATTATTATTTCTATGGTATTTGCACAGAATGTACTAGATTACACCTCTTAAGATTATGCTTCCTAGTATGTATTGACTTTCAGTATTACTTTGCAATATTCCTTTTGTTAGTCTGTATCATCTGAAAGTTTCATCACAAGTCTGTATTATTTCTAATGTTTGCTGTACTATTTGAAATTATTTGCTTCAATCTTTTACATTTGTATAATTATCATTAATAACCTGCTGTACCTAGATTATTTTGGAGCTTTTCTCCCCAGGACTCCATTGAAAACGGGTTCATTTTGGCCCAATGGACTATCCTGGCAAACCAACTGCAATAAATAAATAAATATTCCTTTCAGGGTCTTTACTCAGTCCTGTAGTTCTTTGTCTTTCTGTCTAAGACCAGAGAATAGGATGGGTGACTGTTCTTTTACTTGCACTTGTAAGTTGTATCTATCACCTTCTTCACAAGGAACTGTCGCTCACTGAAGACTATCAGAAACACTTTATAAAGCACACACTTACACTGTAACGAAATAAATTCTGAC
Organism: Protopterus annectens; assembly: GCF_019279795.1. NCBI lineage: Eukaryota > Metazoa > Chordata > Ceratodontiformes > Protopteridae > Protopterus > Protopterus annectens. Next base: position 1,096,621,056 of record NC_056737.1, read on the forward strand.
CTATCTCACTAAAGAAAACCTCATCACTCCCACCCAACATGGCTTCTGCCCACATCACAGTGCATCCACTGCACTTATATTCTTCACCAACACTGTCTCCTTAGCCAGAGACAACAATAAGCTAGTGTCCTTCCTCTTCTTAGACCTCTTCGAGGCCTTTGACACAGTCTCCTATCCCATTTTACTCTCCAAACTAGGTCAGCTGAATCTCTCCTCATCAACTATCTCTTGGTTCAATAGCTACATCACAGGAAGACAGAAATTTGTTAAATGGTATTCTGCTCTCTCTCCCTTTATCTCCAATAAAAATGGGTGTCCGTCAAGGCTCTGTCCTGGGTTCCCTCCTCTACAACATCTTTACTAATAAACTCCAGTCCTCCTGTCCTCAGTCATTGCTCGTTCGGTATGCAGATGACTCCACAATAATCACTATTGCTGATAATCCATCAGACCTGCTGCACGTGACACAAAAGTCTTTTAATCTCACTGAAACTTGGCTCACTAATCATCATCTCATTCTAAACCCTAAGAAGACTAAAGTTCTTTTCCTCCCCAAATCTCTTTACCGCTTCAAGTCCTCATTCACCATCTTCTCCCTTAACAACACTACTATCTCTGCTGATACCTACGGTAAGGTCCTTGGAGTAATTATAGATGACCAACTTAGTTTGACTACCATGTACTACACTGTATCAAGAAACATACCAAAAACTTGCCCTACTGTATAGAAATTAAAGGTTTCTTACACCTGTCTCTCAAAACTCACTTGCCGAAGCTTATCTTCTTCCTAACCTTTTCTATGGCTTACAAATCTTAACCAACTTGCATACCTCTCTACTTTGCAAACTTGAAACCACCTACAACAAAGTTGCACTATTTGCTGCTAATTTACCATCTAGATCTCACCATTACCTTGATCTCAGGACTCTTAACTGGCTTGAATTTCCTAACCAACTTCTACTAACTCAACTCCCTATAATTCATTCTATCCTTAATAACCCTACCTTCTGACCTAGCATCTCCTCAATTATTTCTCTCTATACTCCTCCTCTATCCCTTAGAAGCTTTGACCAATGTCTCTTACAAATGTCACAAATGAAATAGAACCAACGAAGTAACAAACAAATAAGCACGAAGGCGAACTGGAGGCAAGGAAATAAAATGTATTTAGCGCTTTCGTCACATTTACCAATGCCTTCTTCAGAATACATTTACCACTTTTAAGACACATTAAATACTCTTGTTTCAAACACATCAACATTATCTAATTGAAGCTTTTGCTTCCATTTAAAAAGACAGGCTCAGAATACTGTGCAGAATACATTCTACCTTGCTACAAAACCAGTCATATATATATATATATATATATATATATATATATATAAATTGTATATCTATAAATGTATAAACTGCTTTTTGTTACATATATTTTTATGCAATCCCTATACTTAAAAGTAGTGATCCACTTTTAATTTTAAATAGCTGCTGAGGGATGCTACTTCATTAAGACCTGGAAAACTTGTAGCGTTAACCCTCAGTTGCCGTAAAAAGTCTTTATATTTTAAAAAAAGGTCCAACGGATCACCCCTTTCATCCATTTCTACTTGTTCCAATACCGCAAACTTGAAGTAATGACTTGGAAAATTAACAAGATGTTTGGCCAGTGCATTTTTTTGTATTGGCCTTTCCTATATCATAAATATGCTGGTATATCCGTGTTCTGAATGCATTCTTTGTTATTCCTATATAATATCCAAAACACATCTGACAAACACCAATGTAAATTACATTTTTTGTACCACAGTTGTTGTTCTGGTTGTACCTCACCCAACCATAATTTTTGATAAATACATTGTCTCCCTCTACAATATACTTACATTGAGTGCAATGTCCACATTTTGTCATCGTGCCTTTTTTTGCATTATTCTTTCTGTCTTTATTTCTTTCCAATATATTTTTTATACTTGTGTCTTTTTTATAAACAACAATTGGTGCATCACCCAATTTGACACTTGTGAGCTCATCACTTTTTAGTATATACCAATTCTTGACAAAAATGTCTCTTAACTAGTGGGAATTGTGGATTGTATGTCAAAATTAGTGCATTTCTATAGTTACTGATGTTACCAGTTGCTGTTTCACTGTTATCTGATAATGCACCCATTCCGGATGTATCTAGACCTAATAATGGGTGAAAGTGTCTCACAATCCTCTTGTGGGTCACCTCATCCAACAAAGGTTTCACAAAGTCAGCTGGATATCCTCTCTTCATCAGCATATCCAATAAAACATCCCTCTCTTTGTAGAATTCTTCCAGATCACTTATCATCTGAGGAAGTCTCACCCCTTGTCCCTTCACTAAGGACCTCTTTTGGTGCAAGGGGTGTCCACTTACGAAGTGAAGAAATCTACAGTGTTTCATTCCCTCCTAGGTAAACACCTTCGACAACTCCCACTGAGTTAGGACAATATTTGCAAAAATGGGGGCACATGCTGCCCCCATTGCAATTCCAGACATCTACCTAAATAGATGCCCCTCAAGTGTCAAGTAACTGTTTTCTAGTACTAGCTCCATCAATGTTCTTAATGCAAGTATCCTGGAATATGTTAAGGAAGTATGTTGACAAAGAAATTCATAAAACAATTCAACACCCTCTTGATGAGGTATAACAGTAAACAAATCCTTAACAGCAACAGTTACAAATATGATGTCATCACCATAATATTCCTGTTTGATTTTCTTTAAACAATCCCAAGAATCTTTGATGATGTGTGGTTTCTTTCTTCCTTCCCAAAGACACTAGAAATCCTCCCTTAAGACCTATAGTGGACGCAAAAGGCTCAAAGACACTTACAATAGCAAAATTTATTGACAGCCAACTAAAAAAATGTTTACATGACTATCCATACATCATCAAAGTGTCTGGGATTTGTTGGTTACCCAGGAACTCTCTTACTAAGATCACACAGTTTATAACTGGTGAGTAAATGAATCATGCTCAGCACTACAAGATGAAGCTTGTTAAATGTTTGTAGGCCTTAATTCTTTGAGATGAACTGCTGAACAGCTAGTTTCTTTAACATTTTAGTAATTTTGACATGTTTAGCAAAAAAAAAAAATCAGTAGGATGTGTATTGCAGTCCCACAGTAGCTTTGTTATGTTAGAAAACGCAACCAGTAACCGCCGAACCTCAGTATTCTAATCTTTCCAGCAGAGCTTTATAAATCAGTGAGTCTGTGATATGCAGGCCACAAATAGCACCATGTAGAAACAGATATTCTTATCCCTGTAGGTCTGGTTGAATGATATGTTATGGACTAGCAAGGCCACACAACTTCACTGAACTTCTGCATGAGATGCAAGCGTAGGAGTTGAAATGGGCACTTAGTGTAGAAGAAATGGCTGTTCAGATTGTATGTGCACTATTACTTCAGCTCTTTGTTTGTGTGTTCCTTTTATTTGTGTAATTACTGAAAGATGTGAGAGGTGGGTATTATGCATACTAACTGCTAGCAGAGTTGTACAATCACTCACTGAGTAATGAATTCAAGGGAAGGTAGTGGAAGTTGGCTTGTATTAGCAGTTTGTTTAGATGTTTGTCCCTAGAGCCAAACATTAAGCCAATTTTTTTTTGATATAGCACCAATTTAGATTCCTCTAAAAAAAATAGAATGGTTGATAAGGGGCTGGTTAAAAGTTCTGAAAGGAGCTTCACACATACTACCAAGCATTAAATAAAGCAGGATGTTGGATAAGTTTATTGAGGGAATATACTGATGTACTTTACTGCGTTTTACTGCTAGTAATATTTTTCAGACATCATTAGATCATCATAAAACAGATGACATGCTATTGGGCAAATCTAATGTTTCCCAAAAAGAGAAAACCTCCAGGTTGGCATAAATGGCAGGTGAGCTGGGAAGCCATACAGTGTAATTTGCAACACAGTCGATAATAAACTTAAGGACCCCTTCATCTGATAACTCTTCTGCATAGGTGTGCATGTACTGCAAGGGCATTTCACTTTCCTAAAGGCAGGAGTCAATTCTTGGATACTTCTGCAGACAAAGTATTGCTTTTTTAGTCCCTCTCTCTCCAAAAGTATTAAACAATTTAGAGCAAAAAAAGACCAAAACAAATGGTGCATTCAGTAGTACCCAGGCATTGTGGGAAAAGGCCTGACCATTTTCATGCAAATAGATCAGAAAAAATATCCAAAATGCAAATGTCAGTAGCAGTAACAGCGGTCTTCCTCCTAGAAAGATAAGACCCTGTGGTAACAGGCAGTGGTGCTGTGGTCTTGATTATCTTTAAACCCTAGAAGACTATTTACCCATTTGTCAAGCAGTGCATCAGGGAGGTGGTGACAGTAAGTTACACGGGAGTGTTGTGTACTCTTAGGACCTGTTCCTGGAACATTGTGAGATCGAGTACCCTGGAAGTTCTCTGTAGTTCAGCAGTGTAACCAGTGCCTTTGTCAGAAAATGCAAACAGATTGTATATGGGATTGAATTTGCTATACATATTCTGTTCCTTGAACAAGCTGGAATAAAATGGGTGTATGCAGAAATGTCCCTCGCTTCTGCATTCCATGTGAAACGACTGCCAAAACTGAGCACTGCTTTTTTATTGGGCTCTTGTATCGCTGTTGCCATTTGTGCCAGCAAGGCCCAGGAGTAGGTATGCTTATCAGTAGCTTTAATAGGTAATTGACCAGGTACTTTTTTAAATGGCTTGATTAAACGTAACTTTTGTGAAAAGCGATATAGGTACATATACGGTAATAGGAAAGGAAACAAAGCACAGCAACATTTCTTTTGTAGTTTTTGCCCAGTATCCATTTCAGCAATGTTATTTCAGTCTAATATTATACATAAATTGCTCAATTCCTGCCCTTCCCTGGATTTCTATCCTTATGAATGTAATTTTGCGTATATTGTTCCAACAAATTCCATTTAAGTCCTTGCAATTTTCTCCTTTTCTGTTCTTTTCTAAAGGTCCTACTTTCATTTTATCGAATTGTTACATCAGTTGCAGCTAGTTTAGATTTTGATTTCCATTTTCTAGTGATGTTTTTTGTTGCAGTCAATAGCATGAAAATTTAGTAAGGCCTTACTATGTCTGCACAGTTTAGATCTTATATCCTGAGTCAAAAGAATAATTTGCTTAGTTCAACAATTTGCTCCCCCAACATTTTTGTTAAAGCATTCTTTAGTGATTTTTTTAAATCTGCTAAATCATTACAATCCCCAAAACTTTCCCAATTACCTCTCTGTCTCATGACACCTCCAGACTTTGCTATGTACATGAAGAAAATGTATCTGAAATCTGCTTGGGATATTTAAAATACCTGTGTAAACACATCCGAACACAAATCCTAAACCTTCTAGACTTTATTGCATACTTGGGAGCTGTATAGATGTCCTTCCAAATTTTCATTTATATATTGCTTTTATGTTCTCTCTTCCCAATCTTTTCTAACATCTTATGATATTTATTATGCAGTATTTTGTATAACCTACTCATTATAGCTCTTTTTAAGACCATTATTAAATTATCACTTGAAACCTAGAAAAACGTACATTTCTATAAACAAAAACAAACCATATTAATCTGTTCACTGTTATAAATATTATACATCACACACATTCTTTCATATAGTATAATCAATCTGACATTACATAAATTGATCAATTCCTGCCTCCCATTAGACCTTATTCCTCTTCCGAAATATTTTTATGTGAGTACTGTTACCACAGTTTCCATCTTGTTCTATGTACACTCCTCCTACCCTTTTCTAAAGATCCCATAACCGTTTCTTTTATCTCTGCTACAATATTCACTAATTGAAGTATGGCTGACTGAGACTTTGATTTACATTTTTAGTAATTGCTTTTTTGGCAGCAACCAGAATTAAACTTAACAAGACCTTACTATGCTTAGGCAGTTCAGATCCTGTATACCAGCTCAAAAAATAATTTCCTTAGTCACATTCGTTTGCTTGGCCAGTATTCTGGCACAATACTCTACAGAAAATTTTTAAGTATGCCAACTCATTAGACCCCCAAAATGTATGATGTGAAGTTGTTAAATTTATTCTTACATGCGAGTTCGGAGCCGAGCCATCGGCACCGAGTCGACCGCTTTACTAGCTAAAGATCTCAGAATAGGTCAAGGCCAGGCCCCATCCCATGATGCTCTCCTTCCTACCCCAGATCAAGTTTGCCGCTGCAATTGATCGCAAGGTCTACGGAGAGCTCAGGCCAGTAGAATTTAATTCTTTATCTTTGACCTAGTTTTTGAAAGTATTTTTTTCTAAAAAGTTGATGTTTAGCTTTGTGTACACTCTTATAAGGTTTTTAAGCAGTTAGCCTCTATTTTCATTGGTGTATTACTCCACGTTATTTACAGAGAGGTTTGTTCTAGGCCTTTGGCCATTTTGCTTTATCTGTACAGTTTGATGTTTGCATTCAAAATTTACTGTTCTTGCTACCCTATCCCTTGTAATTAAACTAGTAGTAGTTAGTGTGTGCGTACTGTCTTTCTTACATATATTTATATATATAGATAGTGTGAAGTACTGAACCTTTTCTTATCCTTGGGATGTCTGCTTGGGATGACGTGCTGGACAAGCCACGCTGCTTCGCAAGGGACGGCTTGCACCTGTCACCACTGGGCTTCCCGATATTGGCTAAGGCTCTTGCCACCCCCATAGTGCCTTTTTTAGGCAAGGCTCAAAAGACGAACCCACCTCCTTAGAAAACAAAAATGGAAAAAAATTAAGGGTAATGCTGCTCAACGCCAGAAGTCTAAATCTCAAGATGCAGGCTCTCGAAGCACTCCTCAGTATGGAGAACATAGATGTCTGCGCTGTAACCGAGACCTGGTTCAAGGCTCCTGAGAGCACCCCAGCGCTACCAGGCTTTACCTCGTATCATGCTTTTCGGCCCCAAAACCCAGGCCGAACCACAAAGGGAGGGGGAGTGCCCATATTCATCAAGGATACCCACACCTCTAGGTTAGTGGCAACTCATGAAGCATCGGAGACCATCCAGGTGCAGCTAACCGTAGGCAAAACTGCTATACAACTGGCTGCATGTTACAGACCACCCTCCCAGTCTCAAGAACCCCACTCAGCCTTCCTGAAGACATTGGAAGATATGAATGTCTCACCAAATACCATCATATTGGGAGACTTCAACTACCCTAACATAGACTGGGTGCACTATTCTAGCTCTAACACCCTAGCCCAAAGGTTCCTGGAATTCATAAACTCAAATGCAATGGAACAGCTAGTCACCTGTCCCACAAGGGGGGATAATATACTAGACCTGATCATCACAAACATGGGGACAAAATGCTCCACACCGGAAGTATTGCCCTCACTGGTGAGATCTGACCACAAACTAATCACCCTGGATATACATTTACCACCTCCACCCCCAGCACAAAAGACTACAGTGAGAAATTTCTCAAAAGCCAACTTTACACTTCTCAAGACTGAGATGGTATCATTTAAGCCCTCGGGGCAAATGGAAACCACATCCCACAATGCTGAATCCTACACAAATGCTTTCTACGGACATCTCCAAGAATGCATGGATCGTGCAATCCCAAATAAAACCAAGACCCTCTCCACCAAAGGAAAGCGTCCTGTCTGGTGGATCCCAGCCACAAACAAATTGTATAACAAAAGAAGGAAGCTACTGCAAGACAGAGCAAAATCCCATAAAGGGAAGGCATCTCTGATCAGCACTAGTAGAAAGCTGCGTTCTCTCATAAAAATATCCAAGGCCAACTTTGAGAGAAAAATCACCAAGGACACTAAAGATGACCACAAGGCATTCTTCAGTTATGTTAGAAACCTGGGCGGAAACACTCAGATATGCTCAGAGTTAGTACACAACGACAAAAAATTTACCGAACCCACAGATATTGCGAACATTCTGGCAGACAGGTTCAGTGCAAATTTCTCCCCTCCCTCACCTCCAAAAGAAGAAATACTCATCCCAGCTGAATGTAACCTCCCTGTCATCTCTGATGTCCAGGTGAGAACCGCCCTCAACAAAGCAAAAAACACAGCATCTATGGGACCTGATAGTATCCCCGGCTGCATGATACGTTAACTCCAAGAGGAGCTAAACCCGCATATAAAAATGTTATTTAACCTTAGCCTTACTACAGGATATGTACCTGAACACTGGTGTACAGCAACAATGGTACCACTCCACAAGGGAGGCTCCACTACAGACCCTGGGAACTACCGCCCCATAAGCTTGACCAGCCTAGTTTGCAAAGCTATGGAAAGAATTATTATGGAACTCATAAACAATGACATTGGGGACCTACAGACACTTGATCCCACCCAGTTCGGCTTTGTAAAAGGCAAAATCCTGCCTTTTGAACCTGGTAGACTTTTTCAAAACAGTCACTAGAGCCATTAATGAGGGCAAGGCAGTCCATACAGCCTACCTGGACTTGGCCAAAGCCTTCGACACAATACCCCACTCGGGGATCATAGAAAAGCTAAACAGCTTAAAAGTAAATCCATATGTCACAAGATGGGTTGCAAACTGGCTAAAGAACAGAACCCATAAAGTCAAGATTGCAGGAGCCATGTCAGTCTCAAAGCCAGTCACAAGTGGTGTCCCACAGGGTTCTGTCCTGGGACCCCTCTTGTTCGGCATTTACTTCTCAGATGTGAAAGCAAACATGGGAGGGTTGTGGCTGACAAAGTTCGCAGATGACTGCAAACTAGGCGCCATAGTCGATACACCAGCTGACACATACATCCTACAGAAAGGCCTCACCGAAACGGACAACTGGTGCCGGAATCACGGCCTTAAACTGAATGCCAAGAAATGTATAGTCATCCCCTTTGGGAAAAACAAAATACCCACAAATTATCACATAGACAGTAACCCACTGAGTACCGAAAAAGTAATCAGAGACCTGGGGACCCAAGTTGATAGTGACCTCTCATTTGACACCCACGTTGCCAAAGTGGTTAGAAAGACTTTCTACCTTGCCCACCTTATCATGAAGGGGTTCACATCCAGATCAAAGGAGGTCATCGTGCCCCTGTACTCCTCCCTTATCAGGCCCATGGTTGAGTACAATGCCCCATTTGGTATGTACCTCACCCGGCACTTACAACAGCTGGAGAGACCCCAGAAGTACCTCACCAGGAGGATCAAGGGTTTCCAGCATATGGCATATGCTGCCAGACTAAAGAAACTCCAGCTCTATTCAGTAGCATACCGCCTGCTCAGAGGTGATCTGTACCTGACATACAAGGCCATGTCCAACCAGGAATTGATGGACATGCTCCACCTCAAAAAATCAAAATCCATAAGAACCACGAGAGCCAAAGATTTAAACCTCAGTACAAACATGAATAGAACATGCTGGAGGGACAGATTCATAACTCAGAGGCTTCCCATACTCTGGAACAAAATCCCAGTCCATGTTAGGCAGAGCCCCTCACTGACTCTCTTCAAGAGAAATCTTGACGAGTGGATGGGAGATCGTAGGTTTACCCCGGGGGTCACCCCTGTGTCACTACTTAACAGAGGCACAGTAAACAAATTTTAATAAGTAAGGGGGTCTTCAATGTGTCACTACTAGACAAAGGCACAGTATTCTAAATTTATTCTATACACCTTAGTACCACTACATGGGGTGGCGAAAGCCACATCTCTAGGGCTAGGCTTGCAAATGCCTCAGGGCAGATGAAACTATGAAACTATGGTTGTGCAGGGACTTTATATCTGTGTTCGGTTTGTGTAGATTGCTGTTGTTTTTCTGTGCATTTGTATGATCGCTGTTGATCAGGGCTCTGACAACTTCTATTGTTTCTAATATGGCGGATCAGAAGGAAAAACAGAGGTCTGGCTTCAAGAAGTGTAATTGTAGGCAGAAGATGTCCATTACAGATGGACACGTTAATTGTGTTTATTGTTTGGGGCCTGTACACATCCAAGAAGAGTGCTCTATCTGCTACTCCTTCAGCAGTAGGGTCTTATTAGAATGGCGAAGGAAGTTGGTAGATAGAGGCTTGTTGAAGCCTGATTTTCAAGTTTCACTGGATAAGGCTGACCAGACCTCCAAGTCCTCCAAGCGGTCGAAGTCGTCCTCAGAGCCCAGGTCATCGGCTCCTAGTCCTTCTGTGAGGGGCGCTCGCTGGCTCCGCAGTCTTTGGAGTTGTGCACCGAACAGATGCCTTGGAGCCAGTCCCCAGTCTTGGTACTGGTCTCCGAGACTCTGAAGTCTCCAACCCTTCGATCAGTGGTGTCTTCGGTTCCTTCGACCCGTTTGTCGAGGACCCTTCCTGATGTCGATGTGGACCGGGTGGTGCAGAGGCTTATAGAGAACCCATCATTGGCTGAATTACTATCGGCTTCGTCCCATTTGGGTTCGAAGCCTGAGACTGTCCCACTGGCTGTGACTACTCCTCCTTCGAACCAAGCAGGGCCTTCAGAGCCAGAGGAGGAGGATCTGATGATTGTGGAGCCTTCGGAGCCAAAGCCTATCCCAGTGCCTTCGGCTCCTTCAACCCTGACTTCTTTGTTTCCGTTGAAAGAGTCTCGGAGCCAACACTCTCTTGTTGGCTGCAGGGAGGGGGGTCGAACCGATGTGTCGGTTCCGACCCTTCCTCTCGGAGCTTTGGCGCAGATGAGCTCAACTCCGTCCTCTGGTTCGGAGCCTGCTGTCTCAGCGCTGGGGAGGCTGCCATCTTCCTCAGAACCGGTGGCTTCCTCGGGTCGAAGCAGCGGTGTCTTCAATGCCATGAGGAGGGTTATGTCGTCTAAGACACACACACATAGTCAGGTGCCTCCTCTTCCTCCCTTAAAGTGCCGAGTTCTGTCTCTACACCTCACGTTCCTGTCATGCGTCGAGACCCAAAGCCTTAGGTACCCCCATTGGGTGACCCCTGCTCTACTGAGACTTCACCAGAATCCCCCACTGATAAAGTTCCCAGAAAGAGATTATGCAAGAGGAGGCATATAGATTCCTCTCAGGAATCTTTGACATCAGAAGGGTCTCCACGGTCCCCCTCAGAGGATATCTCCTTTGCGGATATCCTGGAAGTCCTAAAGCAGATGCTAGCCCTACTGAGGATAAGTCTGTGCTCCTGAAGGCCTTTGGGTCTCAACCCTCCACCTCCTGGGTGACTCCACCCTTCGACGAACTAATGGATTTGGTCGCTTGAAGGGAGTGGAAGTCTCCTGATTCCATGGAACCTGTCCCTCGGAGGCCTAATAAATTTATCACCTCCTCCCAAGACAAGACATTTCTTACTAAGGGAGTCCCCGTTGATGCCATGGTGGTGGCGGCAGCCACCAAGAAAGAGATGTCAGATTCCGCTTCCTCTGTCCATCCGCCTAATAGAGACTCTAGGGCGATGGACAGGTACGGGAAATACATCTTTAGTTCTGTGACATTTGCCATGAGATCGCTTAACTATTTAACCCATTTCACCCGTCTTCAGCGAGATCTCCTCAAAGAGCTTGGAGATACTCTAAAGAGCAACACAGATGATGCTGTCTCTGAGAAGGTGATGGCACAGCTTAACACTCTTAATTCTATTGTGAACTCGTCCATGCGGCTCATTTCTTATGCAGCCGATGGATCGAGCCGAGCAGCAGGTTTAGCGATAGCTCAGCTGAGACAATCCTGGATGCGCTTATGCTCCTTTGCAGAAGCCTTCAAGTCTTCCTTAGTCAACACCCCATTTGATGGCTCTTCCTTGTTTGGACCCAAAGTCAAGGAGACTCTCACTAGGTGTGAGCAGGAGGGAAAGAGTCTATCTGCCGTAGGAGTCCGTTTTTCCACCCATACTAGACCATACCCCAAAAGGCAGAAAGGTGGGAAAATGTGGTTCCGTAAGTCTCAAGGAGCTTTCCAGAACACACTTAGTGAACCCCCATCCAGGGGCAGAGGAGAGGGCAGTAACGGAAGACGCTGCCCTGGCGGCAGAGGGGGTCTGCAGAACCAGGGTGCAGTTCCTTGGCAAGCCCTATCAGCGCTCCTGATAGGAGGCCCAACTGTCCTGCTCTGGAGGCAGTCGGGGGTCGCTTGGCTTTGTATCCAGATGCCTGGCTAGGAATTGCAACAGATTCTTGGGTACAAAGCATAGTTACCAGAGAATACCTCATTCCATTTCTACGAAGCCCGCCTGTCGGCATAAAAATCCCAGATGTTCCACCCAGTCTCGGGGATCAAGCAGCCATAGAAATCCAGAGGCTGCAGCAAAAGAGAGTCATCCAGCCAGTCCCAGCAGACCAGATAGGATCCGGAACTTACTTTAGATTCTTTTTAGTTCCAAAGAAGACAGGGGACTGGAGACCCATCTTGGATCTCAGCAGACTCAACACATTTGTAAAGAAGGAGAAGTTCCAGATGGTCACGCTTCAGTCTATCCTTCCATTCCTCGGAGTGGGCGATTGGATGTGCTCCATAGATCTCAAGGATGTGTACTATCACATCAAAATGGCCAGGCCATCCAGAGATCATCTGCATTTCCGGCTGGGAGCCAGTCACTAACAATACCGAGCAGTGCTCTTTGGACTTGCAACAGCCCCCAGAGTGTTTACCAAATGCATGGCAGTAGTTATGGCTCACTTGAGACATCTAGGATTCCGAGTGTTCCCATATCTGGATGACTGGCTCCTTACAGCCACTTTCAGGCATCAACTAATTCTGTCCAGGGATCACACTCTCAATCTCTGCTCTCAGCTAGGCATCACTATCAATTCTGATATGTCACCATCGCAGCATATATCCTTTATTGGAGCAGAACTAGACACTACCACTGCCACAATAAGATTACCCCTGAACAGAATAACCTCAGGTCTCAGACATTATGCAGAGGAAAAAAGTAGCGGTCCATCAGGTTCTAAAACTCCTAGACACAATGGCAGCTACTCTCATAGCAGTGCCTCTAGGACGAATGCACATGAGGATTCTCCAGTGGTTACTTTTCACCCAGTGGTCATGCCAACAACTTCCCATGTCGTCCTTAGTCATGATTATGGACTCATGCAAGAAGGATCTTTGCTGGTGGTTGACCAGCCAACAGTTTATGGTGGGTCGTCCATTTGTTCTCCCCCTGCCGTTGGCCATGGTGAACACAGACGCTTCCCTGATAGGGTGGTGGGGGGGGCTATTTCAGGGAAGTACTGCTCAAGGCACCTGGTTGGAGACAGAGTCACAGTTTCACATCAGTGTTCTGGAGCTGAGAGCGGTGCTTTTGGCGTTGCAGCACATTCACGACTCTCTGCCTCTAGGGACGATTGCCATACAGACGGACAACGTGTTGGTTTGTCTGGTACATCAACAAATAAGGAGGAACCAGGTCTTACCCCCTGTGTCGAGAGGCCTTGAGAAATTGGCAGTGGGCCATGTCCACCGGGCGCTTTCTGATTGCCACGCATATCTTGGGGAAATCCAGCGTAATAGCGGACAAATTGAGCAGATCCATTCTGTTACCTCACGAGTGGTCTCTCAAGAACGAAGTTGCAGAGAAGATTTTCCACAGGTGGGGCCAGCCTTGCTGCAATCTGCTTGCATCCCCTGTGAATGCCAAATGCAGAAGCTACTTTGCCCTAAATCTTCCACTGGGGGGACAGCCCAAGGGACTCGCTCATACACGATTGGCCTCCGGGACTCCTGTATGCCTTCCCTCCTATTACTCTGATTCCCAAGTTCTTGCAGAAAGCCAAAGCCCTTGGCAGGACGGTAATCTTAATAGCTCCGCTTTGGCCTTGTCAGATTTGGCTCCCCTTTCTCCGACTCTACCAACTGGAGGAACCTTGGATTCTGGACTCAGTTCCAGACCTTCTGACACAATCGTCAGGGACCCTCCACCTTTCTCTTAGTTCCCTCAGACTGACAGCTTGGTTGCTCCATTTCCCTTCCTAGCCAGGTCACATGACTTTTCTTCGGAGGTACAACACATTCTTGTAGCTTCCCATAAAGCTTCTACCAGAAAGTTATATGCTAGTAGATGGAAGCATTTTGCCATTTGGGCTTCTCGTAACAATGTTGATCGCTATGTGACCCCTATTGCTAGTATTTTGGAATTTCTCTCTAAACTTTTTCAAGAAGGTGCTGCGGCTGCCACAATTAGAGTACAATTGGCTGCCATCTCAAATTTTCATCTTGGAACTGAGGGTTCGAACTTAATGTCGCACAAATTGTGTCGGTACTTCCTTAAGGGCTCCATTCATTTCAGGTCTCCTGTTAGACAGCCGTTTACTCACTGGAATCTAAATTTTGTTCTGTCCCACATTATTCTTCCTCCTTTTGAGCCTGCGTTGTCTTGTCTATTGAAGTTCCTATCCTGGAAGACTATTTTCTTGGTGGCCATTACTACAGCACGCAGGATATCTGAGCTTCAAGCCCTTTCTGTCAAACCACCGTATTTGGTGTTTTATCTGGACTGGGTTTCATTGAGGACTAACCCTTCATTCTTGCTAAAAGTGTGCTCTGAAATCAATCTGAACCAAACTATTGAACTTCCAACCTTTTTCCATAATCATTCTTGTCATTTGGAATACATGTTGCATAAACTTCATGTCCACAGACAACTGAGATCCTGTTTGGACAGGACAAAGGAATTTCGAAGATCTGACCAGCTCTTTGTATCTTATGCAGACGCCAAGAAAGGATTCTCAGATGTTCTTCATGTTTCGCTGTTGCAGTCATCACATTTGGGTTATCTGCTTGCAGTAGCCCTCAATCGGCCTGATTAACAAAGTCTTGGGTCCTGCGTCGGTTGCTGTCCCTTCTTCCATGACATCAGGTCGTCAGGGGTATAAAACATGCAGCCAATGCCATTACATCAGTCTTCTTGCCGTGCGGTGCCAGAAGCAGTTCGCAAGTGCCGGTCGGCCGACTCCTGAAATTTTTTTTTCGAGTTTCAGAACTAAAGTCTTCAATTAAAAGCTAAGTACCCCATTGGGGAAACTTTTTCTTGCTCTTAACCGATGTCAGTAAAAGTAAATAATTGCATTACTTGTGGAAAGCAAATACCTCATAAAGATTTTCATTCGTACTGTATTCCTTGCCTAGGCCCTGCCATGATGTACCTCGCTGTTGGTTTTGTGCCTTATTTAAACCACAAACTATCCGTCGTCAGTATATTTTTGCTTCTAAATATTTTGCTGCTCGGTTCAGTTATCTTGATACGTCTTCGGTAAGCCATCCGACTACTGACATTCTGAAAAAACGCCAAGATAAAGACTAGAGACAGGCCGCCAAGATCCAAAGCTGCCGACAACGCTTCTTCTAAGCCAGTCACCAGTTCACCGGTACTCAGTGAGGCGCTTTTGCAGCCCCTGATACCTGCTACTTCAGATTCACAGGCCTCTACTGAGACCCATTCAGAGTCTGGTATACCGTGGGATGCTTCAACTGTGGAACTTGCGGATGTCTCTACCTTGGATGGGTCTGGAGCCACTGTGCAGGCACTGGCTTCTGAGGGTGTATTCAGGCCTACTGACTTGTGTATTAAACCGACAATTCTTCTTCAAGGCCTAAAACTCGAACCATGCATAGAAAACTGATGCCCAGATCGCATAGTCAGGCCTCTATGCCTAAAAAACAAATTATAAGAATGGCTGAAGACCTTATTACTTTAATCAGGGGAAGCCAGCCTTCCCCCTCTAAGAGACCTAGGACTGAGTTTGCTTATGATACTTCTGACCAGGATTCTGAATTTTCTGATCACCAGGATTTACCCTTATCTACCTGTGAGGATTCTGATGCTGAAGACTCTATTCCCTCTGCTTCTCCCCCAGAGGATTTCTCTTTTGGTGAAACCTTGCCATACTCTCAGGGAGCATTTTCGTTGGGAAAGTCAGGATTTCTCTGATTCTAGAGGCTTAGGGATTTCTTACTCCTGCCCCAGCACAGGCCTTTAGCCATACCCCCTGTACTAGACATTGTTGGTGATGCCTTTTCGGAATCTAGCTTGGCCCCTGACTCTCTACCTCCTGCTCCCAGAAAACCTGATAGATATTACAGGGTCCCTGACTCTTACAAGTTCCTTTTTAAAAATCCTACTGTGGATCCTGAGACCATTTCACAGGGACCCATGGGCATTAAAGCTACTACTGCCAAAAATCCTACCCCCTCTGATAGAGACTCCAGGGCGCTGGATAGATGGGGTAAGAAGGTATACACTTATGCAACTTTGGCCATTAGGGCCTTAAACTGCCAATTTCATATGTTAAAGTATCAGCAGCATATTATTGGATTGCTTAAACATAAAATGATGTTGATTCCTGATTGTGCTAAAAATAAGGATTTACAGGATTTGCTGCATTCAACTGAACAGGTTGGAAAACATACTTTGCAATGTGATTTTGATTCACTAGAGGCATCTTGCAGGGCTGCTGTAACTGGGTCTGTACTTAGAAGGCATGCTTGGCTTAAGGAGCAATCCTTGCCAGATCATGTTAAAGCAAAATTACTGGATGCTCCCTTAAACCAGGACCGCCTGCTTGGCAACAAGGCAGAAGAAGTTCTTAAAAAGATGGAGGAAAAAGCTAAATCAATGCAAACTGTTAAAGATTTTTTACAAGTACAACCTCCAAGGTTTAGTAGGCATTGGCCTTCCAAGAATTGGTCCTTTCCTGCCTCTTCCAGACCTTCTCAGTCCAAACCCAGATCCAGCAGAGCTCCCAGGCTTCAGTCCCAGGATATGCACAGGACTTAGCAGTGGGGGGCCCCCACTTCCAAATCTGGGAGTAATAAAACTCCCCCCATGGTAAACTGTCTCAGTAACTTCTTTTTAAAGCTTCCAAGCACTTATCAACTGACTGCCCCTTTGGGGGGAAAGACTGCTCTTCATGCCAAGAACTGGGAACTCATTACCCAGGACAAATGGGTTTTAAATATAGTGTCCTAGGGATACAGATTTCAGTTTCACACGTTACCAACATCAAGTGGGTGGCCAGATCTACCCCCAAATCAATGGGCAGAGGCCCAAAATCAAGTATTTTCTCTCTTAAGCATGGGGGCTTTTCAGTTGGTGCCAGAAGAGGGACAAGATTTCTACTCGAGACTTTTCCTGGTACCCAGAAAAGGCAATTCATGGCATCCTCTCCTGGATCTGTGGACTCTGAACACCTTTTTGGAGATTCCAAAATTCAAGATGCTGACTCTTCACCAGTTACTTCCTATGCTAGGCAAAGATGCATGGTTGGCAACACTAGATTTAAAAGAAGCATACCTGCACATCCCAATCAGGGAATCTTGCAGAAGATACCTACGCTTCAAAGTAGGCTTCATGCACTATCAGTTCTCTGCACTGCCCTTTGGCTTATCTACTGCGCCCAGGGTAGTCACAAAGTGCCTAGCTCCAGTCATTGCATTTTGCAGGCAAAGAAATACTCAAATGTACCCATACCTGGACGATTGTCTAATTCAGGCAGAAAGCCAGGACATACTTTTGAATCATCTAACCTTTGTACAAAGGGTAATAATCTGTCTGGGGTACACCATAAATGAAAAGAAATCACATCTGTTACCCTGTCAACAAATTATATTCCTGGGAGCAAGCTGGAATACATCTTCCCAGATGGCTTTCCTCACGCCGGAGAAACAAATTAATTTGACAACCTACTATACTACAAGCCTTGGGGTTCATGGCCTCCTGCATTCTTCTAATTCCATATGCAAGACTGCATATGAGGAAACTACAGTGGTATCTAAAAAGCTTATGGTGTCAACATTCTCAAGATTTAGAAGCAATGATTCCTATCATACCTTGCCTACGCCTAGATTTCCTTTGGTTGGCAGAGGCCTGCCATCAAAACAAGGGACTACCATTCACACTACCCCCTGCCGCCCAAACCCTAACAACAGATGCATCAGACTATGCATGGGGGGCTCACCTGGAGGGGCAGTGCATTCAGGGCAAATGGAACCCAAGTCAAATGCACCTGCATATCATTCAAAAAGAAATGTTAGCTGTACAGAATGCTCTGACAACCTTCAAGGACCACATTCTTCCAGGACAATTAATGGTAAAGACGGACAACACCACTGTTATGTGGTACGTAAATAAGCAGGGGGGGGGGTACTCATTCTTACCCCCTCTGCATACTAGACATGGGATTGTGGAACACAGCCCTGAGCTACCAAGTGCATCTACAAGCTCAATTCCTGCCAGGAAAACTAAAATGGCAGACGAACTAAGCAGAAACCTCATGGACCTACACGAGTGGAAACTGGAACCAAGGATTTTCAACATGTTGACAAGCAAATGGGGGAGCCCATGTATAGACCTGTTCCCCTCCCCCCAGAACTATCAATTGGACAAATTTTGCACAAGGACTCCCCACAAACAAGCTTGGAAAGTGGATGCTCTGTCCTTCAGCTGGAAAAACCTATCAGTTATGCCCTTCCTCCTCTGCTCTCCAAGGTACTACTAAAGCTCAAACAAGACAAACCAAGGATGATTTTGATTGCTCCAGACTGGCTACACCAACACTGGTACACCCTCTTGTGCAGTGTGTCACTGTTGGCCCCATGGCACCTGCCTCAGACTTCTACCCTATTGTCTCAGCAGGAGAACCAGATTCTGCACCCTCAGCTTCAAACACTGAACCTAGCAGCCTGGCTAATTACCTAATCTCTCCTTTACCATCCCTCAGTAGACCAGTGATGGATATCATTTTAGAAGCTAGGAGGCCTAGTACTAGAAAATCTTATGCTGAAAAATGGAAAAGATTCTGTGCCTGGAACCAATCCCAAGGGATGAGCACATCAGTGCCCAATTTACCTCAGATTTTACAATACTTAACTGAGATGCTTCACAAGGGCCTGTCTTTCTCCTCCATCAAAATTCACACCTCAGCCATTTCGGCTCTTTGTAACACAGAACCTCCCCTCTTCTCTCATCCACTGCTCAAGCAGTTCCTCAGAGGGGCCAAAAATTTACAGCCACCCAGGAGAGCTCCAACTCCAGCCTGGGACCTTAACTTTGTATTGGAGAAACTCACCCTTCCGCCCTTCAAGCCAGCTGCTACTGCAGACTTAAAATTCCTTTCTTGGAAAACAGCTTTCCTTTTAGCAATCACTTCAGCAAGAAGGGTATCTGAATTACAGGCCCTTATGGCAGTGGAGCATTTCATCATCTTTCATACGGACAAGGTGTCCCTCAGAACCAATCCCTCCTTCATGCCCAAGGTGGTATCCAGTGTGGCCCTTAATCAGTCCATTAATTTGCCAACCTTCTTTCATAATCCACAGAACAAAGGGGAACGGATACTGCACTCCTTAGATGTGCACAGACAACTTAGATTCTACTTGGACAGGACTAAACCTCAAAGGAAATCTGAACAACTGCTGGTGGCATTTGCTGCAGGGGCAGAGGGAAAGGCTATTTCAAAGCAAACGATTTCCAAATGGATAGGCCATTGCATTAATTTCTGCTACAAGCACCATGGAAAACCTATCCCACAGGGGATCAGACCCCACTCAACCAGGGCTGCGTCTAGCTCTACAGCCTTTCTCAGAGGCGTCCCTACCAGGGACATCCTAGAAGCTGCTACCCAGAGTTCTATACATACTTTCACCAAGCATTACCATCTGCCAATTTTCTCTAAATCCAGAGCTGGCTTTGCCACTGCAGTCTTGCAGGGCCTTATAGCTGGTCCTAATGCTATCTAAATTCCACCTCCCATCCTTAGCTTTGGGAATCTACCCATATGTGATGACTGCAACAGTGAAACATGAAGAACATAGTACAGATGTTCATGTTTCACTGTTGCAGCCATTACATTTGGGGTAATCTGCTGGCAGGTTGCTCTCAGTCGGCCTGAATTCCAAAGTCATGGGTCCTGCTTCGGTTGTTGTCTCCTCTTCCATGACGTCAGGTCGTCAGGGGTATAAAACAGGCAGCCAACACCATTTTCTTTAGTCTTTCTTGCTGCGTGGTGCCCAAAGCAGAAGCAGTTCGCAAGTGCCAGTCAGCCAACTCCTGAATTTTTCGAATTCGAGTTTCAGAACCGAAGTCTTCACTAAAGCTAAGTACCCCACTGGGGAAACTTTTTCGTGCTCCATACCGATGTCAGTAAAAGTTAATAATTGCATTACTTGTGGGAAGCAAATACCTCATAAGGATTTCCATTTGTACTGTATTCCTTGCCTAGGCCCTGATCATAACGTGCCTAGCTGTCGGTTTTGTGCTAGATTTAACCAATGCACTATTAAGCATCGGTATATCTTTGCTTCAGAATTTTTTGGAAACAGATTTAACTATCCTGAAATGTTGTCGGATAGCAATCCCGACTACCAGAGTTCACAAAAAGCGCAAAGAAAAGGACAGAGACAGACCGTCGAGGTCCAAAACCGACGACAAAACTCCTCCTAAGCCAGTCGCTGGTTCTCAGTAAGGCGCTTTTGCAGCCCCTGATACCCGCTACTTTTGAGTCGCAGGCCTCCCGAGACCCAAGTGGAGTCCGGCACACCACGAGATTTTCAAAATATTGTACTCGCGGATGTCTCTCCAGATGGGTCTGGAGCCGCTGAGCAAGCACTGGCTTCTGAGGGTGTCTTCAGGCCTCAGCATTTCTATATAAAACCGATGCCAGCTTCAAAATCAAAGACAAAAGCAACTTCTAAAACTAAAAAAAGGCGCATGAGCCACATGCACAGGCCTCTATGCCCAAAAAAGCAGATGATCAAAATGGCTGAAGACCTAATTACCTTGATCAGAGGTTCCCAACCCCCTCCTGAGAAGAGGCCTAGGCAAGACACTGATTATGAATCTTCAGATCAGGTTTCTATTTCTTCTTATTCCTCTTCTGATCAGGAATTTTCTATACCATCCTATGAGGATTCTGATGCAGAGGAATCTATCCCATCTGCATCTCCTCCTGAAGATTATTCCTTTGGAGAAACTTTGCATACTTTGAGGGAGCATTTTCACTGGGAGAGTCAAGATTTTTCAGAATCAAAAAAGAGGCTTAGGGATTTCCTTATTCTCCCTCAGCATAGGCCTTTAGCCATACCTCCTGTTTTAGACTCCTAGCAAGCCAGACAGATATTACAGGGTTCCTGACTCGCACAAATTTTTATTTAAAAACCCTGCTGCTGACCCTGAAACTATCTCACAGGGTCCAAAAGGTGTTAAGGCCTCAACAGCAAAAAATCCTACCCCCTCTGATAGAGATTCCAGGGCACTGGATAGATGGGGAAAGAAGGTTTATACATCTGCAACCTTGGCAATTAGGGCCTTAAACTGCCAGATGTTCATCGTGTTTCACTGCTGCAGTCATTACACTTGAGTTGTCCTGCCATCAGGCAGTCCCGCAGTCGGCCAGAGTTCCAAAGTCTTGGTCTGGTGTCGGTTGCTGTCGCTTCTTCCCTGACGTCAGTGCACCAGGGGTATATAAGATGCAGCCGACACCATTTTCTTCAGTCTTTCTTGCCGCGCGGTGCCCGAAGCAAAAGCAGTTCGCAAGTGCCGGTCGGCCGACTCCTGAGATTTTCAATTCGAATTTCAGAACCGAAGTCTTCAATAAAGCTAAGTAACCCGCTGGGGAAACTTTTTCTTGCCTCAGACCGATGTCAGTAAAAGTTAATAATTGTATTTCTTGTGGGAAGCAAATACCTCATAAGGATTTTCATTCTTACTGTATTCCATGCCTAGGCCCAGACCGCAACGTCACTAGTTGTCGGTTTTGTGCTAGATTTAACAAGCGTACTATTAAACATCGCTTTGACTTTGCTCGCCATTACTTTGGCCGAAGGTTGAATTGTATCATGCTATCGGAACAACCGACGACCGGAATACACAAAAAACGCAAAGACAAGGATAAAGACAGGCATCCGAGGCCCAAAACTGACAATGAAGCCTCTTCTAGGCCAGTTGCCAGTTCGCCGGTTCTCAGTGAGGCGCTTTCACAGCCCCTGACACCCGCTACCTCAGACCCACAGGCTGCCTCCGACTCCCACGTGGAGATGTCTAGGCCTCTGGAAACTCAAGGTATTGGGCCTATGGAAACTAACCCCTCAGATGGGTCCGGAGCCGCTGAGCAGGCATCTGCTTCTGAGGGTGTTTTCAGACCTTCACAACTTACCATTAAATCTACAGCCAAGTCTAAAACTCCATTAAAGACAAAGAAGCAAGTACAGCATTCACCTGGACAGGCCTCCATGCCTAAAAAACAGATGCTTAAAATGGCCGAAGACTTAATCTGATCAGGGGTTCCCATCCCCCTCCAGATAAAAGGCCTAGGCAGGATACAGACTATGACTCCTCTGACCAGGTTTCCATTTCTTCTGATTCCTGTTCAGACCAGGGATACTCTTTACCCCCCTATGAGGACTCTGATGCTGAAAAATCAATTCCTTCAGCCTCTCCTCCTGAGGATTACTCTTTTGGGGATACTTTACATACCATGAAGATGCATTTCCACTGGGAGGGCCAGGATTACTCCGAATCCAAGAAAAGGCTCAGAGACTTTCTTTTATTGCCTCAGCACAGGCCCCTTGCTATTCCGCCAGTGTTAGATATTGTGGATGATGTGTTCTCTGAATCCAGTTTAAATCCTGATTCTTTGCCTCCTGCCCCAGTCAAGCCAGACAGGTACTACAGAGTCCCTGACTCTCACACATTTCTTTATAAAAACCCTGTTGCTGACCCAGAAACTATTTCCCAGGGTCCCAAAGGGGTAAAGGCTTCCACAGCTAAAAATCCAGTTCCCTCTGACAGGGATTCTAGAGCATTAGACAGATGGGGGAAGAAAGTTTACACTTCTGCAACTTTAGCAGTGAGGGCTTTAAATTGCCAGTTTCATATGCTTAAATACCAACAATATTTAATGTCTCTGTTAAAACAGAAAATACTTACAAGTTCAGAACATCCTGACTATAAGGAAATGCAGGATTTATTGCATGCAGCTGAACAAGTGGGAAAACATACTCTGCAATGTGGTTTTGATTCATTAGAGGCTTCTTGTAGAGCAGCAGTTACAGGATCTGTGATACGAAGGCATGCTTGGTTAAAAGAACAAGGTTTACCTGGTCATGTTAAGGCAAAATTATTGGATGCTCCTTTACAGCAGGATATTTTATTTGGTGTTAAGGCAGAAGAGGTATTAAAGAAAATGGAGGATAAGGCAAAATCTATGCAAACAGTGAAGGATTTCTTACAGGTACAGCCACCTCGATTTAGCAGAAGTTGGCCCTCCAAAAATTGGTCCTTTCCAGTGTCAACCAAAAAACACACACCAACACTGTAGAAAACAGTAAAAAAGTCCAAATATACCGAAAACCACAACAACGGAAATAACAGCATAGACTGAAAAATAAAATATTTTATTTCTGATTCTGGTACCTCGGCCTTCGCCTTCAATGGAATAGTTAACATGTTCAAAAGCACGTCTATAAGAACCACCTTCTAATTACATTAATTGATTAATTAAATGCAATTAGCAATATTTCAAAATTTTAAAGCCACAAATGCTAAACTTCAAATCTACCAATATAAAGCTATAAATTACGTATACAAAACTTCTTTTTACCAATTCATTATTTAAACATACTTAAACATTTTTTAACATTTTAATACTATGAATTCAAATGTTACATATAATATCATTCATATTTCTAAATTCATCCCATTGGGAAAGAGAGTGTTGAAATTAATAATATACCTAGATTCCATGTTTAATAACCTCTGTTGAAAACTATGGTTACCTACCCCCCATCCCATATGGTCTGGCAACAAAACTAAAAATTAAATCTCTCACCGAGCTCCCATGCTCTGCACTAAAGTGACTAGCCACAGGACTATCCAGCCTAGAATTTCTAATATCTCCTAGATGTTTTAATATTCTTAGTTTTACCTTGCGTTTAGTTTGCCCAATATACCATTTTTTAACAGGACAGTTACATCCTATAACATAAATAACCCCGAATGAGTTACAATCAAAGTGGTCAATGGCATTATATAAAATCCCATTGATTCTGGTCCCATCCAAATTCCTGATCTTATTACAAACCTTACATCTACCACACGCATAAGCTCCTGCATTGGCCAGTTTTTCCCTTCTGCCTTTGCTCCTTACTAACTCCTTTAAATTTTGAAATCTACCATAGGAAAAAATCACATCCCTAGGCATAATATTTCTAAGGCTATCATCATTTCCAATGATAGGCCACAATTCCATTACCAGTCTTCTTAAAATGGGAGAAAAAGCTGAAAATTTATTCACAAAGAAAATCCTATTTGTCTCATCATTTTCTTCCTTAAATTTATTCTCATCTTCCCCATTTGTTTCACCGTAGTGAATTCTTCCACTACCTACAGACCTCTGGAAATCATGTACTAACCCTAGTGCTTTTTCAACTTTAACTCTGGCTCTACTTATCACATCATGTGAATATCCTCTCTCAAACAATTGTTCCTGTACTCTATCAAATTCCATTATATAATTATCCTTCTCTGAAATATTTCCTGCAATGCGTTTGAATTCTCCAAAAGGCAATGAATTAACAAGATGAAAGCTGTGCATACTCGAAGCATGTAAAAAATTGTTAACTGCTGTGGTTTTGTGGAAAGGTTTATGTTGTATTCTGCCATCCACACCCACATAAAATTCCACATCTAGGTATTGTATTTTATCTCCACCTATAATAAAAGTAAAATCCAATCCACACAGATTTTCTTTTAGGCTAGAGATAAATACTTCAAATTCTTTGGGGTTCCCCTTGCATAGAAATAATAAGTCATCAATAAATCTCTCATACTTGATCACCCTATTTTGGAAAAAATTCTTAGAATACAGAAATAAATTTTCAAAAAATCCCATGAAAATAACAGCATATGACGGAGCAAAGCAGGCACCCATTGCAGTACCAACTTTCTGCAAATAAAATTTCCTTTCAAACTCAAAATAATTATGTGTAAGGCAAAATTCCAATAAACTAATAATATAGGAGGTACGTGGGCCTTCTCCCAACAATTTGCCTACTGCTTCTAGTCCCCAAAAGGTATTAATGCAGGTATATAGTGACTTTACATCCACGCTGACCCAGTAAAAATCACTTTCCCAAATAATACCCTTGAAAAAATCACAAACTTCCTTAGTATTTTTAACATGTGAGGATATTCTTGGTAAGTGTTCTTTCAAAACTGAGTCCAGAAACATACCAACATTTTGTGAAAAAGCACCTCTCCCTGAAACAATTGGACGCCCAGGTGGATTTCTCAAATCCTTATGAATCTTAAGAATGATAAGAAATCTAGCATCCCTTGGGTTCTTTATAAATAACTTTTTAACGTCTCCACGACTAGAGAAACCCAAATGTTCACCCCTTTCTAATAGATCATATAAGGCATTATTGAATTCCACCTTGGGATTTGTTGGTAAACTTTCATAAGTGTCACTATCAGATAACAAATCTAACACCAGAGAATTATACTTATCTCTAGACAAGATAACCCAGTTTCCACCTTTATCAGACTCCGTGAAAACATATTTGTCACTCTTTTCCCTTATTTCACAAAGAGCTTGCCATTCTATTTTAGAAAGATTATAACCCTTCTGGTGTTTTTTAAATATCCCAAATTCTTTCACAATTTGCTTAGTCAAGTTTTTTTTGAAAAACATTTATACTGTTGTTCAATTTAGGAGGGATAAATTCACTAACATAAGGTACTTTAGAAATTTTAAATCTTCCATAACCAGTGCAAAACTCAAAAGCTAAATCAGAAGATGAACGATGTTCTAATTCTGAAAAAATGTCTATCATTTCATTCTCATAAACTGACATGTCCATTAGCGAACTTTCAAGAAGAGAAACATCATTCATTTCATCCAAAATACTACCCATTCCTTTCTCTTTGTTTGCAAAAAAAACTTTCAAATGTAACTTCCTGCAAAACTCTTTGGCCTCTAACATTAAATCAGCCAGTGAAGGAATGTGTGTTGAAACAAATTTAGTTCCTTTATACAAAACTTGTTTCATGACATCAGAAATGCATAAATCAGAGATATTAATTATATTTAAATTCTCACCTGCAAAAGAGTTAGAATAACCATTATATGCAGTTCTTATCCCACCACCATTATGAGAAATATGTCCACTATCATCTGTCCCTTGTGTATAAAACACAGAATCAATTGTTCTTTCTTTTCGCCTGAAAGTGCCGATTGCGCCCCTTCCTTTGAGTCAAATTATCTTTATCAGATGAAGTAATCTCTAGCGGACCACTAAAACCCACAGTACTTTCAGCATCTACTTCATCGAAGGAGACGCTTTTCTTTCCCGCTGAATCTGCTTCAATCGATGAACCGGAAGTGTCTCTAAGGCCGCGGGATCTGCTTCTGCTGTTTTTTTGTAGCAGATCTACCAAGCCCCCTCTTAAAGTTGAATTGCCAAGAAAAAATCATCCCCGTAGCATAATCATTGGTGTCTCGTACAAACTTTTTTCTTTTTACGTTGCACTACCTGCGTTTCTATTTTTAACACTCTTGATTTAATGTCATTTAGGTTCTGTGCAAAATCTGCCTCCAGGGAGTTATTACATAAAGTCTCTTGCAGTTCAACAATATTGGAACGTATTTTAACAAGCGCTCTTTCATTGCGCTTGGTAAGCACTTTTAGCCAGCCCAAAGTACACTGTAGGGAAATCTCTTTCCATTCCAGTGTCAGACAGACCACAAAGAGGCAGATGCAGACGCCCAAGAGGAAGGCTCTTACAGACCACGACAGTGGGGTGCTTCAACCCCAAAAGGAGGGGAAGACAAGTCACAAACTTATAGGAAACAGTCCCAATGACTTCTCCCTTCAAATGCCAAGCACTTACCTTTTGGAAGCTCCCTTAGGGGGAAAACTAGCACTTTTTTCACAAAATTGGCATACAATCACCCAAGACAAATGGGTTCTGAATATTGTGTCTCAAGGTTACAGGTTGCACTTTCACACTCTACCAAGGCTAAAAGGAATGCCAGACCTGCCACCAAATCAATGGGCAGAGGCACAAAAACAAATTACAGCCCTCATGGACGTGAGAGCTATTCAAAAAGTGCCACAACAGGAACAAGGACAAGGACTTTACTCAAGACTTTTCCTGGTCCCCAGAAAAGAAAAAGCCTGGAGACCCATACTGGACCTTTCTACTAATACTTACCTGGATGTTCCGAAATTCAAAATGTTGACTCTTCAGCAGCTTCTTCCCATGCTGGGCAAGAAGGCTTGGCTAGTTACTTTGGACCTCAAAGAGGCATACCTGCATGTCCCTATTAGACAAAATTGCAGAAGATTCTCTGCACTGCCCTTTGGCTTATCTACTGCGCTCAGGGTCTTCACAAAATGCCTGGCACCAGTAATTGCATTTTGCAGACAAAAAGGAATTCAAATATATCAATACCTGGATGACTGCCTTATTCAAGCAGACAGCAAGGACATTCTTCTACAGCATCTGGCATTTATAAAAAGATTGCTCATTTGCCTAGGGTACACAGTAACGAAAAGAAGTCAAAACTAGTGCCCTCACAAGAGATAATATTCCTGGGTGCCAGCTTAAATACAATGGCCCAGATGGCTAATCTCACGCCAGACAAGCAAAGACAACTGACTCAGTACTTTCAATTGATGGCAACAAAAACCCAACTCCCTGCAAGAAAAATTCTGCAGGCCTTGGGGTTCATGGCATAATGCATACTACTAATACCATATGCCAGACTGCATATGAGGAAATTACAATGGTACCTAAAAAGTGTTTGGACTCAACACTGTCACAGTTTGGAAGCAGTAATACCACTTATTCTCTGCCTGCAACAGGAGTTTCGATGGTGGGCACAGGCATGTCACCTCAACAAGGGACAGCCTTTCACTCTACCCACAGCCAGGCAGACACTAACAACAGATGCTTCGGATTACGCCTGGGGAGCACACATGGCAGGAAAATGTATTCGGGGCAAGTGGGTCGCAGACCAAATGCATCTTCACATCAATCAAAAAGAGATGCTAGCTGTACAAAATGCCTTAACAGCTTTCAAGGACCTTCTGCATACAGGACAACTATTACTAAAAACAGACAACACCACAGTTATGTGGTACATAAGCAAGCAAGGGGGCACCCATTTCTTTTCCCCTCTGCAGGCAAGCCATGACCTTGTGGAACACAGCTCTAACCTATCAAGTTCATCTGCAAGCACAATTCCTGCCAGGAAAGAAAAATACTCTGGCAGACGACTTAAGAAGAAACATCATGGGTCCTCACTAGTGGAAATTAAATCCACAAGTATTCAGCATGATAACACAAAAATGGGGGAGCCCAGACATAGATCTTTTTGCCTCCCCAATGAATTACCAACTACAGAATTTCTGCACAAGGACTTATCACACACAAGCATGGAAAGTGAATGCTCTCTCTTTCAGCTGGAAAAGCCTAAAAGTTTATGCCTTCCCACCACTGCCTCTCCTTTCAAAGGTACTCCTAAAAGCCAGACAAGAAAAGCCAAAAATGATCCTGATTGCCCCAGACTGGCCACGCCAGCACTGGTACCCAATCTTAAAGAACTTAGCTCAAGGCCCACCATGGATTTTACCTCAAATTCTGCATCTTCTGACTCAACAAAACAATCAGATCCTGCACAGGCAGCTCAAAACCTTAAACCTGGCTGCATGGCATTAGTCAAGCAGACAACACCTCTCACTAAAGCTGTTATGGATGTCATTTTGGAGGCCAGGAGGCCTAGCACCAGGAAATCCTATTCAGAAAAGTGGAAGAGATTCTGTTCCTGGAACCAGGCTCAAAGCTTTGACCCTCTTGTCCCAAATATTCCTCAGATATTACAATACTTAACTGAGATGCTGGACAAAGGCCTATCCTTTTCATCCATTAAGATCCATGCCTCTGCCATCACGGCTCATTACAACACAGATCCTCCTATTTTCTCTCATCCATTGCTAAAACAGTACCTCAGAGGGGCCAAAAACATAAGACCACTCCGGAGAGCATCAACTTGGGACCTCAATTTTGTCTTGGAAAAACTAACTTTACCTCCTTTTGAGCCAGCCAAATATGTGTCATGGAAAACTGCCCTGCTGCTAGCAATAACTTCAGCATGAAGAGTCTCAGAGTTGCAGGCACTAATGGCAGTGGAGCCTTTCATCATTTTTCACCAAGACAGGGTTTCTTTAAGAACAAACCCTTCGTTTATGCCAAAGGTGGTCTCCAGTGTGGCTCTTAACCAAACTATTCACTTGCCAACTTTTTATTCAAATCCCCAGAATAAAGGGGAGAGACTTCTGCATACATTGGACATACACAGACAGCTATGTTTCTACTTGGACAAAACAAAAGCCTTCAGGAAAACTGAGCAATTGTTTGTAGCATATGCTGTAGGATCACAGGGAAAGGCTATTTCAAAGCAGACCATCTCAAAGTGGATAGGACACTGCATCCGTTTCTGCTACACACAGCATGGGAAAACTGTACCTAGCAACATTAGGCCACATTCCACCAGGGCAACATCCACTTCAACTACCTACCTTAGAGGAGTATCTACCAAAGATATCCTGGAGGCTGCAACCTGGAGTTTAGTGCACACCTTTACCAAACATTATCACTTGCCTCTTTATTCTAAATCCAGAGCTGGCTTTGCCACTGCAGTGCTGCAGGGCCTCATAGCCACCCCAAATCCTCTATAGAACCAGCCACCCTACCTCAGCTTTGGGATCAACCCAAGTGTAATGACTGCAGCAGTGAAACATGATGAACATAGTACAGTTTTGTACCTACCATAAATGTAGATGTTCGAGTGTATTCACTGCTGCAGTCCAGGTTACCCTCTCTCCATCCCCTCTTTCTTGCTGGTACTTATCTATACCTTTCTACCCTATACTACCTATGTGGTGTATTTGCTGGTAGCTGAAGATTTTGGTTTTACTTTTTATGTATGTTTTATTAGCAATATGTATTGCCTACCTATTTGGGGGCACCTGACATCTGGGGCAAGAAAAACTGAAGAAAATGGCGTCGGCTGCATCTTATATACCCCTGGCATACTGATGTCAGGGAAGAAGCGACAGCAACTGACGCCGGACCAAGACTTTGGAACTCTGGCCGACTGCGGGACCACCTGACGGCAGGATAACCCAAGTGTAACGACTGCAGCAGTGAATACACTCTAACATCTACATTTATGGTAGGTACAAAACTGAACTTTTCATTTGCTGAAGTGTCAACAGCATGTTATGGGATTACTGAAACAGAAAATGATGTTTATTTCTGAATGTGCAGAAAATAAAGAATTGCAGGAATTATTGCATGCAGCTGAACAGGTTGGAAAGCATACTTTGCAATGTGGTTTTGATTCCTTAGAGGCCTCCTGCAGGGCCGCAGTTACTGGATCTGTGATTAGAAGGCATGCCTGGCTCAAGGAGCAAAATCTGCCTGATCATGTTAAAGCTAAATTTCTAGATGCACCTTTACAGCATGATACTCTGTTTGGTAATAAGGCAGAAGAGGTTTTAAAGAAAATGGAAGACAAAGCTAAGTCTATACAAACTGTAAAAGAATTCTTACAAGTGCAGCCACCAAGATTTCAGTAGACACTGGCCAACAAAAATTTTTCCTGTATCCGACAGAGCTCCACGGGGCAAATCTAGGCACCCTAAAGGTTTTAGATACCAGTTGCAGTATTCTTACAGGTCAAAGCAATGTTGTGCTTCTACCTCCAGATCTGGAGGAAATAAAGCGCAACCCTACAGTAAACCGTCTCAATGACTTCCCTCTGCCATCACCAAGCACTTATCATTTGGCAGCACCCTTGGGGGGAAAATTAGCACTTTATGCTCACAATTGGCAGTTAATAACCCATGACAAGTGAGTATTAAAGATAGTATCCCA
This sequence comes from Protopterus annectens, assembly GCF_019279795.1. NCBI lineage: Eukaryota > Metazoa > Chordata > Ceratodontiformes > Protopteridae > Protopterus > Protopterus annectens. The sequence continues at coordinate 1,096,651,944 of NC_056737.1, forward strand.
GGGATACAGATTCCACTTGCACACACTGCCAATTCCAAACGGTTGGCCAGATCTGCCAAAAAATCAATGGGCAGAGGCACAGAAACAAGTTACATCCCTCAGTTCTTGGTACCCAGAAAAGACAAGGCCTGGCGCTCAATACTGGATTTATCAATTTTGAACACATTCCTGTACATTCCAAAATTCAAAATGCTAACTTTGCAGCAGCTTCTGCCCATGCTGGGCAAGAATGCTTGGCTGGTTGACTTTAGACTTAAGAGGCATACCTGCATATCCCAGTAAAGGAATCGTGCAGAAGATACCTCTGTTTAAAGGTTGGGTTTATGCATTACCAATTCTCTGCACTGCCCTTTGGCTTATCTACTGCACCCATGGTCTTTACAAAGTGCTTGGCACCAGTAATTGCATTTTGCAGACAAAGAAGTATACAAATCTATCCTTACTTGGACGACTGTCTCATTCAAGCAGAGAACAAGAACATTCTTCTTCAGCATCTGGCATTTGTGAAAAGGCTTCTAACATGCCTAGGGTACACAATAAATGAAAGGAAATCACAACTGGTACCCTCTCATAAGATAACATTCCTGGGTGCAAGCTTGAATACAACTGACCAGATGGTTTTCCTCATGCCAGACAAACAAAGGCAGCTGACTATTTACTTCAAACAGATGGCAGCAAAAACCCAGTTAACTGCAAGACAAATTCTGCAGGCTTTGGGGTTCATGGCATCCTGCATTCTACTGATTCCATATGCAAGACTGCATATGAGGAAACTACAGTGGTACCTAAAAAGTTTATGGAGTCAACATTGTCACAGTCTGAAAACAATGATTCCTCTCATTCCCTGCCTACAACAGGAGTTTCTTTGGTGGGCAGAGGCATGTCACCAAAACATAGGATGGCCTTTTACTCTACCCCCTGCTAGCCAAACCTTAACTACAGATGCATCAGACTATGCATGGGGGGCCCACCTGGCAGGAAGATGCATTCAGGGCATATGAACCCCAAAACAAATGCATCTGCATATCAACCAAAAAGAGATGTTAGCTGTTCAAAATGCCCTGACAGCCTTCAAGGACTTACTTCATCCAGGACAACTACTGATAAAGACGGACAACACCACGGTTATGTGGTACATAAACAAGCAGGGAGGCACACACTCATACCCTCTTTGCAGACTAGTCATGGCACTGTGGGACACAGCCTTGACTTACCAAGTACATCTTCAAGCTCAGTTCTTGCCAGGAAAACGAAATACTCTGGCAGACGACTTGAGCAGAAACCTTATGGACCCTCAAGAGTGGAAACTGGATCCACAAGTCTTCAGCATGATAACAGAGAAATGGGGAAGCCCGGACATAGACCTATTTACCTCGCCTCAGAATTATCAACTGGACAAATTCTGCACAAGGACTTATCACAGACAAGCATGGAAAGTGGATGCCCTATCCTTCAGTTGGAAAAACCTATCAGTTTATGCCTTTCCTTCTCTGCCTCTTTTTCCCAAGGTCCTACTAAAGGTCAGACAAGAAAAACCAAATATGATACTAATTGCCCCGGACTGGCCCCGCCAACACTGGTATCCAATCCAAAGGAATATGTCTCAATTCCTAGCTTGGTACTTGCCTCAAATACCTCACTTACTGTCTCCGCAAAACAATCAGATCCTGCACAATCAGCTCCAAACACTGAACCTGGCAGCATGGCTGATCATGTAGTTATTCAAACAACACCTCTCAGTAAATCTGTGATGGATGTCATTTTGGAAGCCAGAAGGCTTAGTACTAGAAAATCTTATGCTGATAAATGGAAGCGATTCTGTGCTTGGAACCAAGCACAAGGAACTGACACAGCAGAGCCAAATATTCCTCAGATTTTACAATACTTGACTGAGATGCTTGACAAAGGGCTATCTTTCTCATCAATTAAAATCCATGCCTCTGCCATCTTGGCTCATTACAACACAGATCCACCAATCTTTTCTCACCCTTTGCTAAAACAGTATTTTAGAAGGGCCAAAAATGTAAGGCCTCCTAGAAGATCACCAATTCCTGCATGGGACCACAATTTGTGTTGGAAAAGCTCACACTGCCTCCATTTGAACCAGCTGCTACTGCAGATATAAAGTTCTTATCATGGAAAACAGCTTTGCTCCTGGCAATTACTTCAGCAAGAAGGGTTTCAGAGCTACAGGCCCTCATGGCTGTGAAGCCTTTTATCATATTTCACCCAAACAGGGTGTCCCTCAGGACCAATCTTTCCTGTATGCCTAAGGTGGTTTCCAGTGTGGCTCGTAACCAAACTATTCATCTGCCAACTTTTTATCCAAATCCGCAGAACAAGGGGGAGTGGATTCTGTATTCCTTGGACGTACACAGACAACTAAGATTCTACTTGAGCGGGACTAAAGCTCTAAGAAAAACTGAGCAGCTACTGGTGGCATTTACTGCAGGAACAGAGGGGAAGGCTATTTCAAAGCAGACTATTTCAAAGTGGATAAGCCACTGCATTCGTTTCTGCTACTTACATCATGGTAAACAGGTGCCCAAGGGCATTAGGTCTCATTCCACCAGGGCTGCAGCTACATCAGCAGCTTTTCTTGGAGTTCTGTCTATACCTTTACAAAGCATTCTCATTTGCCTCTCTTCTCTAAGTCCAGGGCAGGCTTTGCCACTGCAGTTCTGCAGGACCTTATAGCCGCCCCTAATGCTGTTTAGCTCCAACCTCCCATCCATAGCTTTGGGATTCTACCCAAATGTAATGACTGCAACAGTGAAACACGAAGAACATAGTACAGTTGTGTACACTTACCATAAATGTAGATGTTCGAGTGTATTAACTGTTGCAGTCCAGGTTATCCGCCCAAAACCCCCCTTTTATTCTGGAGTTTTCTCTTTCCTTCACTATATTCTACAGCCTTTGTGGTCTATTTGCTTTTAGATGAAGGTAAAGCTTATATCGTTGCATGTATATATAGTTTATATATATTTTTGCTCCCCATTTGGGGGGCAACTGACATCTGGGGCAAGAAAAACTAAAGAAAATGGCAGCAACTGACATCTGGGGCAAGAAAAACTAAAGAAAATGGCATCAGCTACCTGTTTTATACCCCTGACGACCTGACATCATGGAAGAGGAGACAGCAACCGACGCAGGACCCAAGACTTTGGAATTCAGGCCAACTGAGGGCAACCTGCCAGCAGATTACCCCAAATGTAATGACTACAACAGTGAATACACCCTAACATCTACATTTATGGTAAGAGTACACAATGTATTTTGTAATTTTGACATATTAACAATATCTACATTTATGGTAAGAGTACACAGCTGTACTTTGTGTACACTTACCATAAATGTAGATGTTCGAGTATATTCACTGTAGCAGTCTTGGATGTTCATCGTGTTTCACTGTTGCAGTCATTTCACTTGGGTTATCCTGCTGGCAGGTGACCCGCAGTCGGCCCGAGTTCCAAAGTCTTGGTCCAGCGTCGGTTGCTGTCGCCTCTTCCCTGACGTCAGTGCACCAGGGGTATAAAAGTTGCAACCGACGCCATTTTCTTCAGTCTTTCTTGCTGCGCGGTGCCAGAAGCAAAAGCAGTTCGCAAGTGCCGGTCGGCCGACTCCTGAGATTTTCAAAATTGAGTTTCAGAACCGAAGTCATCAATAAAGCTAAGTACCCCGTTGGGGTCTTGCTCCAGGCCGATGTCAGTAAAAGTTAATAATTGTATTTCTTGTGGGAAGCAAATACCTCATAAGGACTTTCACTCTTACTATATTTCTTGCCTAGGCCCTGACCACGACGTTACTAGTTGTCGGGTTTGTGCTAGATTCAATAAACAAATTATTAAATGTCGGTTTGATTTTGCTTTACATTATTTTGGACGAAGGTTTAATTACATAATGCCGTCGGAACAACCGATGACCGGAATTTATAAAAAACGCAAAGACAAAGAAAAGTTCAGGCATCCGAGGTCCAAAACCGACGACGAAGCTTCTTCTAGGCCAGTCGCCGGTTCTCAGTGAGGCGCTTTTGCAGCCCCTGACACCCGCTATCTCAGAGCCACAGGCTGTAACCGACAGCCACGTGGAGACACCAAGGCCTGTGGAAACTCAAGGTATTGGGCCTATGGAAACTATACCCTCAGATGGGTCCGGAGCCGCTGAGCAGGCTTTGGCTTCTGAGGGTGTTTTCAGACCTTCACAGCTTACAATTAAGGCTACTACAGCAGCAAAGGCAAAGTCAAAGACACCATTAAAGACAAGGAAACAAGTGCAGCATTCTCCAGAACAGTCATTCATGCCAAAGAAACAGATGCTTAAAATGGCCGAAGACCTTATTACTTTAATCAGGGGTTCCCATCCCCCTCCTGACAAAAGGCCTAGGCAAGACACTGATAATGACTCCTCTGACAAGCTCTCCATTTCCTCTGATTCCTCTTCTGATCAGGGATATTCTGTTCTATGAGGACTCTGATGCAGAAGAGTCCATTCCTTCAGCCTCTCCGCCTGAGGATTATTCTTTTGGGGAAACCCTGCACACCATGAGGGAGCATTTCCATTGGGAGAGCCAGGATTATTCTGAATTCAAGAAAAGGCTCAGAGACTTCCTTTTATTGCCTCAGCACAGGCCCCTGGCTATCCCCCCCTGTGCTTGATATTGTTGATGTTTTTTCTGAATCCAGTCCATCTCCTGATTCCTTTACCCCCTGCACCAGTCAAGCCAGACCGGTACTACAGAGTCCCTGACTCTCACAAATGTCTTTACAAAAACCCCGCTGCAGACCCAGAAACAATTTCCCAGGGTCCTAAAGGCATTAAGGCTTCTACTGCTAAAAATCCTGTCCCCTCGGATAGGGATTCCAGAGCTCTGAACAGATGGGGGAAAAAAGTTTACACTTCTGCTACTTTAGCTGTAAGAGCTGTAAACAGTCAGTTTCATATGCTTAAATACCAACAGTACCTCATGTCATTGTTAAAGCAGAAAATGGATTCAAATACAGAAGGTTCTGACAGGAAGGAAATGCAGGATTTATTGCATGCAGTTGAACAAGTGGGAAAGCATACTCTGCATTGTGGTTTTGATTCATTAGAGGCTTCCTGTAGAGCCGCAGTTACAGGCTCTGTTATTTGGAGGCATGCTTGGTTGAAAGAACAAAGTTTTCCTGACCATGTTAAAGTAAAATTACTGGATGCACCATTACAGCATGATACTTTGTTTGGTGTTAAGGCAGAAGAGGTGTTAAAGAAAATGGAGGATAAAGCAAAGTCAGTGCAGACAGTGAAAGATTTCTTACAGGTTCAACCACCTAGATTTAGCAGAAACTGGCCTTCAAAAAATTGGTCCTTTCCAGTGTCAGACAGGCCACAAAGAGGCAGATACAGATGCCCAAGAGGCAAATCTCAGCCCCAAGGCTCATACAGACCTAAGCAATGGGGTGCGTCTGCCCCCAAAAGAGGGGAAGACAAATCACAACTTTATAGGAAACAGTCCCAATGACTTCCCTCTGCAAATGGCAAGCACTTACCTCTTGACAGCACCCCTAGGGGGAAAGCTTTTCTCAAAAAATTGGCACATGATCACCCAGGACCAATGGGTGCTGAATATTGTTTCTCAGGGTTACAGGTTCCACTTCTGCATGCTTCCAAAACCAAAAGGTATGCCATATCTGCCACAAAACCAATGGGCAGAAGCACAAAAACAGATTGCTGCTCTTATGGATATGGGAGCTATTCAAAAAGTTCCACAGCAAGAACAGGGATAAGGATTTTACTCAAGACTTTTCTTAGTGCCCAGAAAGGACAAAGCCTGGAGACCAATATTGGACCTGTCAATCCTAAACACTTTCCTGGATGTTCCAAAATTCAAAATGTTAACACTACAGCAACTTCTGCCCATGCTGGGCAAAAAGGCTTGGCTAGTTACTTTGGACCTCAAGGAGGCATACCTGCATGTCCCAGTCGGACAATCTTGCAGAAGATACCTCAGATTCATAGCAGTCTCAATGCACTACCAATTCTCTGCACTGCCCTTTGGCTTATCTACTGCGCCCAGGGTCTTCACAAAGTGCCTGGCACCAGTAATTGCATTTTGCAGACAAAAGGGAATTCAGATATATCCCTACTTGGACGACTGCCTTATTCAAGCAGAGAGCAAGGACATTCTTCTAAAGCATCTGGCTTTGTAAAACGATTGCTAATTTGTCTGGGGTACACAGTAAACAAAAAGAAATCAAAACTAGTGCCCTCTCAAGAGATAATATTCCTGGGTGCAAGCTTAAATACAGCTGCCCAGATGGCTTATCTCATGCCAGACAAGCAAAGGCAACTGACTCATTACTTTCAAATGATGACAACAAAGACCCAACTCCCTGCAAGAAAAATTCTGCAGGCCCTGGGTTTCATGACATCCTGCATTCTACTAATTCCATATGCAAAACTGCATTTGAGGAAACTACAGTGGTATCTAAAAAGTCTTTGAACTCAGCATTGTCACAGCCTAGAGTCAGCCATAACCTTGATTCCCTGCCTACAAAAGGAGTTTCGATGGTGGTCCCAGGCCTGTCACCACAACAAGGGACAGCCTTTCACTTTACCCACAGCCAGGCAGACAATAACAAACAGATGCATCGGATCATGCCTGGGGGGCACATATGGCAGGAAAATGTATTCAGGGCACATGGACCAAGGAACAAATGTACCTACACATCAATCAAAAAGAGATGCTAGCTGTACAGAATGCCCTGACAGCTTTCAAGGACCTAATACATCCAGGGCAACTATTAATAAAGATGGACAATACCACAGTTATGTGGTACATAAACAAGCAAGGGGGCACGCATTCTTACCCCCTATGCAGACAAGCCATGACATTGTGGAACACAGCACTGACCTATCAAGTACATCTGCAGGCACAATTCCTGCCAGGAACAAAAAATACACTGGCAGACGAACTAAGCAGAAATCTCATGGATCCTCACGAATGGAAACTAAATCTACAAGTGTTCAGCATGATAACGAGGAAATGGGGTCGCCCAGACATAGATCTCTTTGCCTCCCCTCACAATTACCAAATACAGAAATTTTGCACGAGAACTTATCACTCTCAAGCATGGAAAGTGGATGCTCTATCATTCAGCTGGAAAGGCCTGACCGTCTATGCCTTTCCTCCAATGCCTCTTCTCACCAAGGTACTACTAAAAGTCAGACAAGAAAGGCCAAAAATGATCCTGATTATACCAGACTGGCCACGCCAGCACTGGTACCCAATCCTAAAGAATTTGTCTCAAGGCCCAGCTTGGCTTCTACCTCAAATTCCTCATCTTCTGACACAACAAAACAATCAGATTCTGCACAGTCAACTCAGAACCTTAAACCTGGCAGCATGGCAGATAATGTAGCCACTCAGACTGCACCTCTCTCTAAAGCTGTTATGGATGTCATTTTTGAAGCCAGGAGGCCCAGCACTAGGAAATCTTATGCAGAAAAATGGAAGAGATTCTGTGCTTGGAACCAGGCACAAGGGCTTGAACCACTTGTCCCTAATATACCTCAGATTTTACAATACCTAACTGAGATGCTGGACAAAGGCTTATCTTTCTCATCTATTAAAATCCATGCCTCTGCCATTTCAGCTCATTACAATACGGAACCTCCTCTTTTTTCACATCTACTATGACAGTACCTCAGAGGGGCAGAAAATATAAGACCCCCAAGGAGAGCACCAGTACGTACTTGCGACCTCAATTTTGTTTTAGAAAAACTCACACTGCCTCCTTTTGAACCAGCCAGCACTGCTGATCTAAAATTCTTGTCATGGAAAACTGCTCTGCTCCTAGCAATAACTTCAGCAAGAAGAATCTCAGAGTTACAGGCATTGATGGCTGTGGAACCTTTCCTCATTTTTCATCAGGACAAGGTTTCTCTCAGGATAAACCCAACATTCATGCCAAAGGTGGTCTCCATCGTGGCCTTAAACCAAACCATTCATTTACCTACTTTTTACCCAAAGCCCCAGAATAAAGGGGAGAGACTTCTGCACGCTTTAGATATACACAAGCTATGATTCTACTTGGACAAAACAAAAGCTTTCAGAAAAACTGAGCAACTGTTTGTAGCATATGCTGCCGGATCACAAGGAAAGTCTATTACAAAGCAGACAGTCTCAAAATGGATAGGACACTACATCCGCTTCTGTTACGCACAACATGGCAAATCAGTGCCTAAGGGCATTAGGCCTCATTCTACCAGAGCAGCAGCCACTTCAGCAGCTTTCCTCAGAGGGGTACCAACCAAAGACATTTTAGAAGCTGCAACCTGGAGCTCAGTGCACACTTTCCCCAAGCACTACCACTTACCTCTGTACTCTAAATCCAGAGCAGGCTTCGCCACTGCAGTTCTGCAGGGCTTGCTAGCCTCTCCAAATCCAATTTAGACCCAGCCACCCAACCTCAGCTTTGGGATTCTACCCAAGTGTAATGACTGCAACAGTGAAACACGATGAACATAGTACAGTTGTGTACCTACCATAAATGTAGATGTTTGAGTGTATTCACTGTTGCAGTCCAGGTTACCCACCCACCATCCCCCTTTTCTTTGCTGGGACTTTTCAACTCTATACAACCTATGTGGTGTATTTGCTTGTAGATGAAGGAAATGTTTATAGTAATATATGCATGTTTTTTTGGCATATTTATATCTTTTCAGCCTTCCTATCTGGGGGCACCTGACATCTGGGGCAAGAAAAACTGAAGAAAATGGCGTCGGTTGCAACTTTTATACCCCTGGCGCACTGACGTCAGGGAAGAGGTGACAGCAACCGATGCCGGACCAAGACTTTGGAACTCGGGCCGACTGCGGGTCACCTGCCAGCAGGATAACCCAAGTGTAATGACTGCAACAGTGAATACACTCGAACATCTACATTTATGGTAGGTACACAACTGTATTTTACCCTCCCTCCAGCCCCCTTACTTCTTTTGGCTATACCTCTACCCTCCTTTACTATGCTCAAAAGCTTTTTATGGTGTATTTGCTTTTTTGTTGGAGGTATAACCTTGTATATTTATAGATTTAATTGCTTCCCATTAGGGGGGCACCTGACATCTGGGGCAAGAAAAACTGATGTAATGGCGTCGGCTGCATGTTTTATACCCTGATGACCTGATGTCACAGAAGAAGGGACAGCAACTGATGCAGGACCCAAGACTTTGTTAATCAGGCCGACTGAGGCCTACTGCAAGCAGCTAACCCAAATGTGATGACTGCAACAGTGAATAGACTCGAACAGTTACATTTGTGGTAAGTGTACACAACTGTACTTTTCTAAAGTTACCCTTTCCAAATGGTTAACTGACTGCATTACATTTATCTACTCTTCTGCCAATCAAACGTTGGAATATGGTGTGAAGGCCCATTCAACTAGAGCTGTTTCCACGTCTTCGGCTTATATGGCTTGTTTACCTTTGGATACTATATGTGCAGCTGCCACTTGGTGTAAGCCTCATACCTTTATCACTCATTACAAAGTGGACAAGACCTCCAGGGATGGGGCTTCCTTTGGTTCCACTGTCCTCAGGAATATACTCCCGTGAGCCACCCAGGATTAGGGTGTTTGGGACACTGCCAACGTGTAAGAATAAACATTGAGGGTTAACAACTTCACATAAAGAAGTTATGTTCTTACCATAGCGTTCCATGTGAGTTGTTTATCTTGCCTTTATTCTTACATTCTTTCCCACCATCCCCCTCCAGGGTCTCGAAGAATGGGTAGACTTGAGTCTGGTAATCTTTTCTGGGGTTCTTACTCCTGCTGGAGTACTTCTGAGTTACCTTTTTCTTGCTGCTGAGTTCAGCAAGCTGGATCTGGGGTAGGACGGAGAGCATCATAGGATAGGGGCCTGGCCTCGAGCTATTCTGAGATCTTTAGCTAGTAAAGCGGCTGACTCGGAGCTGATGGCTCGGCTCCGAACCCACATGTAAGAATAAAGGAGAGATAAACAACTCACATGGAACGTTGTGGTAAGAACATAACTTCTTTTTCCCAGTTACCTCACAACTCTAACATTTGCCACCTACACTGGAAAAAATTAATTGGTGTCTGCATGGAGTATAAAAATACCTATGTAAACACCACCAAGCAAAAATCCTAAATCTTCTTGACTTTGTTGCTTATTTGGGAGCCACACATATGTCCCCCCATTGTTTCTTTGTGAAGTACTCATCCACTCTATCTTCCCAATCTTTTCTAACCTCCTCTGATCGATTCCTTTAATTATCTTGCAGTATTTTATATTCCCTACTAATTATCCCTTTAACAGCAGCTTCTGTTCTAGATTCAACTAAAAACTCTACCGGAGCAGGTTTTTCACTTAGGATTCCCCTATTCCTTTCTCTTTGCCTATACTCTGATATCAGTCTTTGGTAGGGAAGGGAATTTCTATCCTGCAGTCAAAATGTCTTTTTGGCCTCTTCCCATTCTGTTATCTTTCCATGTCTAATTATTTTTTCCCAATACCTTGGTTTCTGTGACAGTTTCCCCCAGTAAATTCCAGCCCCTTCTTGCATATTGCCCTCCTAATTGTAGTCGTCATCGGCAGAATCTCCTTTCTCTATTCATGTGTTGGCTTAGTTCTTAGAAAACGTTCTGCTACTCTATGAATATAATATTCTTTAGGACTGCTATTCTCCTTAAGGATATGCATCCAAACTACTACTTTGGCCTTATTTCATGAAATTTCCTTCCTGCTTCATCATGACCTTTCCACTTTGAACTGTAGCTTTCTGCTTGTGATATGTGCAGGAGCCTTAATGCATAGCTCTAAAATATCCCTTCAAATCAGGTGATCCTAAACCCCTCTTATTCTGCAGCTTATCCCACTTGACTTTTGCTGTCTTCCCCTCCCATTTAAAACCTTTCAACTCTTTAATTACTAAATTCTGCTGTGGTTGATAAAAAAAAACTGGCTGACCTGTATATAAAACTGAAGGGACTAAATACATTTTTACTGCTTATATGTTGCTGTCTATATCCATAGTCAAGATCTTTTAGTTTCTCAGTTTCTTTGTATTTTCTTTTGTTTAGTCTTTTCCCACATATCTTTACCTGCCAAAACTTAATCATTTTTAATCCATACTTCTAAATATTGCATTTTGTCATGCCCACATAAGTATGGGTATTGTTGAACCAATTCACGTGTGTGTTCATAGTTTACAGCTATAGCTTTCATTAATTTTATGTCCTGCAAAAAACTGAAACGGTCTCAGTGTTCCACAACACAGAGATGTACTTTTCTGGTTTTATCAGGTACAAAATAATATTGTCTGCAAATAAAGCTGTCTTTTCTTGATTACCATACCAATTATATCCTTGAATTTCTGAGTCCCTTATTTTCTTTGCCAGTGGTTCTAAATATAACACAAATAATAAAAGAGAAAAAGGACAACCCTACCTGGGTCCTCTACTCTGGCACAACTTCTCAGAGAGGAGCCTTCTCAGTTTGATTTTTGTCTCCAATCTGTCATATATCCTATATAATTTTATCAGGGAATACAAATGCTTCCACTTCCCTACTCATAAAATCACAGATTACTCTGTAAAAAGCTTTCTCTATATCAAGACCCACCAACAGTAGTATTTTCTTATATTCTGCTTCCATCTAGATCTTCATTGTTCTATTAATGCTGTGAAATGTTTGCTTCCCTTCCACAAATTACTTCTCTTTCTTAACAGCAACTTCTGATGTTCTTCGTGTTTCACTGTTGTGGTCATCACACTTAGGTTATCTGCCTGCAGGTAGCCCTCAGTCGGCCCGAATACCAGAGTCTTGGGATTTCTGCATCTGATGCTGTTGCCTCTTCCATAACTTCAGGTCGTCAGGGGTATAAAACATGCAGCCGACGCCAGTACATCAGCTTTTCATGCCGTGCAGGAGCCCGAAGCAGAAGTAGTTCGTAAGTGTCGGTCGGCTACTTCCTGAAATTTTCGTTTGTCAAGTTTCAAACCTGAAGTCTTCTAAAGCTAAGTACCCCATTGGGGATCCTTTTTCCTTACTCTAACCGATGTCAGAAAAAGTTAACAATTGCCTTGCCTGTGGAAAGCAAATACCTCACAGAGATTTTCGTTCTTACTGCGTCACCTGTTTAGGCCCAGACCACAACGTTCCTTGCTGTCGGTTTTGTGTCTTAACGCCCAAACTATTTGTCGTCGGGCTATCTTTGTCACTAAATTCTTTTGCTCTCATTCTCCATATTCTGAAATAGCTTCGATAAGCCATCCAACTACCGATCTTCTGAAAAAACATAAGGCTAAAGACAGAGACAGACCGCATAGGTCCAAAATTGCTGACGACGCTTCTGTTAAGCCAGTCTGCCGGAACTCAGTGAGGTGCCTTCTCAGCCCCTGATACCCGCTTCTGCAGTTTCGCAGGCCTCTACTGAGACCCATACGGAGTCCAGTATGCTGTGAGATGCTTCTTCGACTATGGAACCTGCTTATGTCTCTACTTTGGATGGGTCCAGAGCCGCTGTGCAGGCATTGGCTTCTGAGGGTATTTTCAGACCTTCTGATGTTCATGTTAAACTGACTACTTAGTTCTTGACTAAAACTACTGAGTTTCTTAGACCCAGAGTTCGCACTACGCCTAGAAAACTGACGACCAAAGTACATTCTCAAGCTCCCATGCCACAGAAACAGATGCTTAGAATGGCTGAAGACCTTATAACGTTAATTAGGGGAAGCCAGCCTTTCCCCTCTAAAAGACGAAGAATTGATTTTCCTTCTGATTCTACAGACAATGAATCCAATGACTGTGATCCCTCTGATTACCAGGGCATACCCTTATCTACCTATGAGGATTCAGATGCAGATGATTCCATTCCCTCTGCCTCCCCACCAGAGGACTTTTCTTTTGGTGAAACCTTGCATACCTTAAGGGAGCATTTCCGCTGGGAATGTCAGGGTTACCCACAGTCCAAAAAGAGACTCAGAAAATGTTTAGACTTGCCACAGCACAGGCCTCTAGCTATACCCCCTGTTCTGGATATTGTAGATGATGTCTTCATAGAGTCCAGTCTAACTCCTGATACTTTACCTCCAGCTTCTAGGAAGCCTGACAGGTACTACAAATTACCTGACTCTCTCAAATTTCTCTTTAAAAATCCCACTGCAGATCCAGAGACCATTTCCCAGGCACCTAAAGGTATTAATGCTACTACAGCCAAAAACCCTACCCCTTCGGACAGGGATTCTAGAGCTTTAGACATTTGGGGTAAGAAGGGTATATACCTATGCAACTCTTGCCATCAGGGCGTTAAATTGCCAGTTTCACATGTTAAAGTACCAGCAGCATATTATGGAACTAATTAAACAAAAAATGTTGATTCCTGATTGTACAGAAAATAAAGATTTACAAGAGTTAATGCATTTTTGCAAACCAAGTTAGTAAACATACTTTGCAGTGAGGTTTTGATGCCTTGGAAGCATCTTGCAGGGCTGCTATCACTGGGTCTGTACTGAGAAGGCATGCTTGACTAAAGAAACAGATCTTGCCAGACCATGTCAAAGCAAAATTACTAGATGCTCCATTAAATCAAGAAAATTTGTTTGGCACAAAAGCAGTAGTAGTTCTTAAAAAGATGGAGGAAAAAGCTAAATCTATGCAAACTGTTAAAGATTTCTTACAGGTACAGCCACCTAGATTCAGTAGGCATTGGTCTTCTAAAAACTGGTCCTTTCCTGTCCCTCCCAGACCTTCTCAGTCCAAACCCAGGGGCAAAAGACCACAAAGACTACAATCTCAGGGTATCCAGAGATCTAAACAATGGAGTGCTCCCACCTCAAAAACAGGAAGTGGTAAGCTGCCCCTTATGGAAAAAGTTCACAATGACTTGTCCTTCATCCTTCTCTGCCATGCCTAAGTACTTGCACCCCTAGGAGGAAAACTTACCCTGCATGCAAAAAACTGGATATACATTACCCAGGACCAATGGGTCCTAAACATTGTATTCCAGGGATACAGATTCTACTTCCACTCACTGCCAACCCCAAGCCAGTTGCCAGACCTTCCTCCAAACCAGTGGGCAGAGGCTCAAAAGCAAGTACTTTCTCTTCTCAGTATCAGGGCTATTCAACCTGTTCCAGTACATCAAAGCGGACAGAGTTTCTACTCCAGACTGTTCCTGGTGCCCAAAAAAAGAGAACTCTTGGCGCCCTATCCTGGATCTGTCCATTCTCAACACCTTCCTGGTGGTCCCAAAATTCAAAATGCTTACACTACAACAGCTGTTTCCTATGCTAGCCAAGGACTCATGGCTAGTCACCCTAGACTTAAAAGAAGCTTATCTGCACATCCCCATAAGAGAATCTTGCAGGAAATATCTGCATTTCAGGGCAGGCACTATGCACTATCAGTTCTCTGTACTTCCCTTTGGCTTATCTGCTGCACCCAGGGTATTCACAAAGTGCCTGGCTCCAACCATTGCATACTGCAGGCAGAGAAATATTCAAATTTACCCATACTTGGACGACTGCCTGATTCAGGCAGACAGTCAGGAATTGCTACTTCAGCACCTGGCATTTGTGAAGAGACTCCTAATTTCTCTGTGGTGTACCATCAATGAAAATAAATCACATCTGGTAACCAGCCAAAAGTATTCGTGGGAGCAAGCTTGAACACAATTTCTCAGATGGCATTCCTCCTGAAAAGCATTTTTTTTGGCAAATTACTTCAAACTAATGGCCACCAAAACCCAGCTATCTGCAAGAAAAATACTGCAGGCCCTAGGGTTCATGGCTTCATGCATTCTACTAATTCCATATGCAAGACTGCATATGAGGAAACTTCAGTGGTACTTAAGTCTCTGGTGTCAACATTCTCAGGACCTGGAAACACTGATTTCTATCATTCCTTGCCTAAGGACAGAGTTCCTTTGGTGGGCAGAGGCCTTCAACCACTACAAGGGACTCCCTTTCACTCAACCCCTCGCCACCCAAACCCTGACAACAGAAGCATCAGACTGTGCATGGGGGGGGGCTCACATGGTAGGCAAATGCATCCAGGGCAGAGCCCAGGACAAATTCACCTACATATGAATCAAAAAGAAATGTTAGCTGTACAGAATGCTCAAACAGCCTTCAAATACCTTATCCTTCCAGGACAACTCTTGATAAAGACAGACAATACCACAGTTATGTGGTACATAAACAAGCAGGGGGGAACTCATGGCCCTGTGGAACACAACCTTGAGCAACCAAGTGCACTTGCAAGCTCAATTCCTGCCAGGCAAATAAAATTCATTGGCAGACGACTTAAACAGAAATCTACTGGACCCAAATGAGTGGAAACTGGAGCCCAACTCATTCAAACTTCTAATCCACAGGTGGGGGACACCAGAGGTGGACCTCTTTGCTTCCCCCCAAAACCATCAATTGAGCAAATTTTGCACTAGAAAACCCCACAACCAAGCATGGAAAGTGGATGCCCTATCCTTTACATGGGAAAACCTCTCAATCTATGCCTTTCGCCCTCTGCCCCTCTCTCAAAAGTACTACTCAAGATCAAGCAGGACAGACCAAAGACAATCTTTATTGCACCAGACTGGCCACCCCAGCACTGGTACCCACTCCTACGCAGTCTGACAGCAGTGCCACCCTGGTACCTACATCAGACCCCTTCCCAGCTGTCCCAGCAGGAGGGACAGATTTTGCACCCTCAGCTGCAAACACTGAACCTTGCAGCCTGGCTTATTCCTTGAATGCACCACCAGCAACCCTTAGCAAACAGGTGCTGGACGTCATCCTTGAGGCCAGGAGGCCTAGTACTAGGAAATCCTATTCAGAAAAGTGGAAAAAATGCTGTTCTTGGAGCCAGTCTCAAGGAAAGGAAACAGCAGTGCCCTCCTTACCTCAAATCCTAGATTACCTAGCAGAGCTGCTCCACAAAGGCCTATCCTTCTCATCAGTTAAGATTCATGCCAATGCCATCTCAGCTCATTACAATACTGAGCCACCCCTCTTCTCTCACCCTATGATCAAACAGTTCCTAAGAGGAGCCAACAATTTAAGACCTCCAAGGAGAGCTCCCACTCCTGCCTGGGATCTTAACTTTGTACTAGAGAAGCTCACACTTCTCCCTTTTGAGCCTGCTGCTTCAGCATAGTTAAAATTCCTCTTTTGGAAAACAGCCTTACTTCTAGCCATCACTTCACCACCAAGAAGAGTGTCTTGAGTACAGACCATAATGGCTGTGGAACCCTTCATTATTTTCCATGCTGACAGCGTTTCCCTCAGGACTAACCCATCATTTATGCCCAAGGTGGTATCTAGTGTGGCTTTAAACCAATCCATCCATTTACCAACCTTTTTCCCTAATCCTCAGAATAAAGGGGAAAGGATCCCACACTCCTTGGACGTGCACAGACCGCTCAGGTTCTACCTTGACAGGACTAAGCCTTTCAGAAAATCTCACCAGCTGCTAGTCAGCTTTGCTGCAGGGGCAGAGGGCAAGGACATTTCAAAGCAAACCATTTCCAAATGGATAGCACACTGCATCCAGTTCTGCCACAAACACCATGGAGAACCTGTCCCACAGGGGATCAGAACTCATTCCACTAAGGCTACCTCAACCTCTACAGCATTTCGTAGGGGAGTCCCTACCATGGACATCCTGGAAGCTGCAACCTGCAGTTCTGTACACACCTTCACCAAGCATTACCGCTTACCTGTCTTTTCTAAATTCAGAGCTGGATTTGCCACAGCAGTCTTGCAAGAGCTGCTAGCCAACCCTAATACTTCTTGACTGCCTCCACCCTTCCTCAGCTTTGGGAATCAACCCAAGTGTGATGACTGCAACAGTGAAACACGAAGAACATAGTACAGTTGTGTACACTTACCATAAATGTAGATGTTTGAGTGTATTCACTGTTGCAGTCCTGGTTACCCTCCCTCCAGCCCCCTGACTTCTCTATGTTTTCTACCTTTCCTTTTTTTGGCCATATGTTATGGCAATGGTATTTACTTTTTACTGGAGGTGTTCCACACCATGTAATTGCTTCCTATTTTGGGGGCTCCTGACATGTGGGGCAAGAAAAACTGATGTAATGGCATCGGCTGCATGTTTTATACCCCTGACGACCTGACGTCATGGAAGAGGCGACAGCATCCGATGCAGAAATCCCAAGACTCTGGTATTTGGGCCGACTGAGGGCTACCTGCTGGCAGATAACCCAAGTGTGATGACTGCAACAGTGAATACACTCTAACATCTACATTTATGGTAAGTGTACACAACTGTACTTTCTACACTCAGCTAAAAACACTACGAGAGCCGGTCTTTCATTTAATGATCTATGTCAGTTTCTCTTTGCCTATACTCTGTCATCAGTCCCTGGTAGGGAAGTAGTCTCTAACCTGCAGTCCAGACTTCAGGTTGGCCTCTTTCCACTCTTATCACCTTTCCATTACTTCCATTACTAAAGGTGCTAGTTATTTGCTCCCCAATCCTTGGATCCTTTGCTAATTTTCTGTAGTAAATTCCATCGTCGTCTTGCCTTCTTTCTGTAACTCTACTTGCAGTCATCCTTATTAGTAAAATTTATTTCTCCATTCTCATGTTGACTTAATTCTTAGAATACTTTTGCAATTTTATGAATTTAATATTCTTTTTTAATTATTTTATTTGGTATTAAAACAGTAGCTAAATCAATTGTAAAGCAAATGACTATTTACGTAGGTTCACAGCTAGTGATGGGCGGCCACGGTGGTGCAGCGGTTAGCGCTGCCGCCTCACAGCAAGAGGTTCTCCGGTTCGATCCTCAGCTGGGGTGCCTTCTGTGTGGAGCTTGCATGTCATCCCTGTGGTTGCGTGGGTTTCCACCGGGTGGTCCGGTTTCCTCCCACATCCCAAAGACGTGGATTGGACACTCTAAATTGGCCCTAGGCATGAGTGTGTGCCTTCTGTGGAAGGTTGGGCACCGAGCTGGGAACTTGACACCATAAAACTCCACTGCCAGTCATGAGCGGACAGGTGATCCACTGTGGTGACCCCTAACCTGAAAAAGCCGAAAGAAGAAGACAGCTGATCAATACATCAGAGTTATACATATCAACAATTAATATTTTCTAAGCAAGTTTTAAGTTTAAGTTAAGAATTAATGTAATATTCTGTATGACTATGGTTATTCTGCTTAAGGACCTGCATTCAAAATTCTACTGTCTCCTTAGAACTCCCTGCCCCGTTTCATTATCATCCCTTTCCACTTTGACTTATAACCGTCTGCTTGTGTTATGTGTATGCGCCTTAATTGCTTAGATTTAACATACCCCTTCAAATCAGGTAGTCCTAAACCACTGTGCTCTATGAAAAAAATCAGCTTATCCCTCTTAACTCTTGTCCTCTTTCCCTCCCAAATAAATTAGTTCAACTCTTTATTAATTATGGCATACAATTTCTCTTGTTGAAAAAATATGCTTGGCATGTATATAAATCTAAGGGGACTAGAAACATTTTCACTGCTTGTATCTTACTGTCTATATCTATCATCAGGTTTTTCTATCTTCTCAATGTTTGCATTATTTTTTGTTTAGTCTCTTCCTACATATCCTTAGCTGCAGTAACAGAATAATTTTTAATCCATAAACCTAAATACTTCCATCTTATCATGCCCAAATAAATATGGGCATTGCCGAACCAATTCAAGTGTTGGTACTTTGTTTATTGTTATAAACTTTTTTTTTTTTATCTTCATTTATTTTATATCCTGAAGAGACTTGAAACTGTCTCAAAATATTCCACAACACTGAGATATCTTTTTCTGGATTTATCAAGTGCAGAATAATAAAAGCATCTCATTAACAGTTTAGAACTTTAGATCTGAAGTAGTTGACTTCATTTATTCTGCACATATGGGTATACGGATCCGATTCGGATCCGAGCCAGCAAATCTTTTCAAGCATCAGCTCCGAGCTCCAAGCTCCTCCCTTACCTATATTACATCACTTCCTCCTATCAAGCCCCAGATCTCGTTTGCCGCTCTAAGAGTCAGCATCGTGGTCTCTGAGCTCTAAGCAAGGTGGCAAGGTTTTTTTGGCCTTTTTGGCGATAGTTGAGTGCGAGTACCTTTCCCTTTTTCCTCCCTTCGCGTTGGTCATCATGTTAGTTGTAAAAAAAAAAAGTGTTTTGTTTTGTGATACTGGTTTCCCACCTAGGCCCAATTCCTGTTAAGTGTGAGTGGGCCATTAGGGCTTGTACTGTTTCTACTATGGCTGAACAGCCTAAGGTTCTATTTAAGAAGTGCACAGAGTGTGGTCATAAGCTCTCACCAGCCGATGGCCACACTCTGTGTGTTCTATGTTTAGGGGTCGCCCATCCGTCTGCATCCTGCGACATTTTTTCAGGCTTTAACCCCAGGGCATTGAAGGATTGTCAGGCTAAGCTTGTGACTAAGGGTCTGCTGCCAGCTTCTGTCCTGGAGTCTACCTCGGTCTCCTCCCCAGCCAATGACACTGTGCAGGCATGGACTCAACCTCCCACCAGGCCTGCTTCGTCGGAGTCATCCCAGAGAGGTAGGGACAGAAGGGAGAAGGAGAAGCACCACAAAGAGAGGGACAGGCCCAGGAAACGATCACTGGACAGGGAGTCTTTTTCCAGACCCTCTTCAAAGGTACCCAGGTCTCGTTCTCCTCGCTCCACTCTCCCCATTTCTCGCCGGAGCCGACGGAGTCTTCGGAGCTGAGGCGCTCCTCTCAGATCCGGCCCAGACTCGAGTCGGTCGCTTCCTCCAGGTCGACTCGGAGCGTCTCTGACCTTGATATGGACAGGCTAATGAGGAGGTTCATTCAGAACCAGATTCAGATGGGGGTCCTACCAGGACCCGCTCCCATTGGAGAGGGTCCTCCTTCTTCAACTATGTTCCATCCTATTGCTCCTTCCCTGATCCGACCCGATGCTTCGGGGTTCTCGGGTCCGAGACCTTTTGGAGCTGTTGGGTTGGTGCCGATGGTTCTCATGTCCTTGACGCCGGCCGTTACCTTGAGTTCCTCAGATCCCTGCTTCGGTGCCAGGGACAGCCTCATCTTTAAGTTCTACGGAGGTGTGCTCTCCATCAGCATTTGGGGCAGTGGAAAGGGTTTTCTCCCAGGGGTTGAGACCACAGCTCACCTACTCGATCCTACCCAGACCCCTCTGATTTTGGATTCTGCTCCCATTACTCTGTCGCAGGGACAGCCTGTGCCAAAGCAACACCAGGATGTTCCCCTCAGGGAACCTCCAGAGGCTTACGAATCCTCTCCAGAGAGTCCCACTGGAGAGGAACCTTGTAAGTGCAAATGTAAGAGGAGGCACTTGGACTCCTCTGAGTCCATTACCACTGATATGGACTTGGATGAAGGAGACAGTTCCCCCAGATCACCTACCGAGGATGTCTCGTTCAGAGACATTATGGAGATCCTCTGCCAAAGAGGAGGTGGGTCAGCCCCCAAACCCTCTGCGGATGAGTCAGTATTCCTGGAGGCCTTTGGTGCGGGCCCATCTGCTTCCATCCAGCGGACCCTTTGGTGGACCTTATCACCACTAGGGCATGGAAGGATCCTGATACCGTAGAGCCTATACCCAAAAGGCCAGATAAAATTCTTTCCCCGCCATCAGACAGGCAGACATGGTCTAAAGGAGCCCCGGTAGATGCTTCGGTGGTTGCAGCTGCCACAAAGAAGGAACTGGCACAGGAGAGTTCCTCGGTTCATCCACCAGACAGAGTCCAGGTCGATGGATCGTTTCGGGAAGCACATGTTCTCATCAGTGATATTTTCTATTCGTGCGCTGAATTACTTGGTACGTGTTATCCAACTGCAGCGAGACCTTATATCGGAATTAACTGAGTTGCCCCCAGAGTCTCTGTCGCAGTAGGACAAGCAGTCTTTCACTGCGAAGATGACTACACTGAAATCAGTGACTAATACCTCCATGCGTCTCCTCTCTCATGCTACGGAGGGAGCTGCTAGGGCTGCTGGTACAGGCGTTGCCTTGAGGCGTCACGCCTGGATCAGGTTGTGTCAATTTGCGGACCCCTTTAAGGCGTCTTTCATCAACGCCCCTTTCGATGGTTCATCCCTATTTGGGAAGACTGTACGTGACACACTAACCCAGAGTGAGAAGGACGGAAAGACTTTGTCAGCCGTCGGAATCCGCTTCTCTAACCCCCAGAGGTCCTATTCCAGGAACCAAAAGGGGCAAAAGAAGATGTGGTTCCGGAAATCCCAGTCCTTTCGTGACACTCAGGAATATTCATCCCCCAGAGGCAGAGGGGGACAAGACCGATGCCGTCCCAGAGGCAGCGGGGGTCCCAGAAACTTCGGGTCCAGGGAACCCTTTTCTGACAGACCCGCACAGCAACCCTGAGGGGTTGCCCGGCTGCTGTACTCTGGAGGCAGTCAGGGGAAGATTTTCCTTGCATCCAGCGGCATGGGAGTCCATTACTGCAGACCCCTGGGTGTTAAACATCATATCCAGAGGATATTCTATCCCCTTCATTTCATGTCCCATTACTCCAGCACGCCTTCCAGATGTTCCACCCACTTACAGGGAGGCTGCAGCTTTAGAGATTTCGAAGCTGCTACAAAAACGAGCCATTGAACCGGTCCCTCCAGATCAATCCGGATCAGGCATCTACTCCAGGTTCTTTTTAGTGCCAAAGAAGACGGGGGACCTCAGGCCCATTCCAGACCTGTCTATCCTCAACCTGTCGGTAGAGAAACAAAACTTCTGGATGGTCACTTTACAGTCCATTCTACCGCTTCTGAGAGAATGCGACTGGATGTGCTCGTTAGACCTCCAGGACGCTTACTATCACATCAAGGTCCACAGAAGCTCCAGGAAGTTTCTACGCTTCCGGCTAGGGGCCAGTCACTTTCAATTCAGAGCCCTAACCTTTGGTCTCACCACAGCCCCCAGGGTGTTCACCAAGGTTATGGCGGTCGTAGCGGCTCACCTGAGACTTCAGGGCATTCAGGTTTTCCCCTACCTAGATGACTGGCTCTTCACTGCATCCACCAAACGTCTCTTGTGTCAGGCCGTACACTACTACTTCCTTGGTCTGGCTCACAAGTTAGGCATCACTATCAATGTCAACAAGTCACACCTGGCTCCGGTTCAGATCATAGACTTTATCGGGGCAAGGTTGGATTCGATTCAGTCAAAGATTTTTCTCACCCCGGAAAGGATAGAAAATCTCAGACTCCATGTATCGGTGATCTTGGATCACTCGGTAGTCAAAGCAGCCGATGTTCTCAGGGCCCTGGGTTCAATGGCAGCCGCAATCTCTAGCCTCCCTCTTGCACGTCTTCACATGAGGGTCATTCAGTGGAGTCTGGCAGTTCAATGGTCTTGGCTAGACCTTCCGATGGATTTCCACATCCGAATCAATCGGACATGCAGAACATCACTACAGTGGTGGCTTCAATCTGCGGACATTTTCACGGGGTGTAACTTTCTAGCCCCTCCGGCTCAAGCCACGGTGACCATGAATGCTTTGGGGGCACTTCCTGGGAAGAACGATCCAAGGCACATGGTCCCCTCCAGAGACCAAGCTGCACATCAATGTCCTGGAGATGAGGGCAGTGCTTTTAGCATTGAGAGCCTTCCACCCTGTCATACCTGCAGGGATGGTAGCCATTCAGTCAGACAACATGTCTGTAGTCTGGTATATAAACAAACAGGGAGGGATCCGATCCTACCCTCTTTGTTGCAAGGCCATGAGGGTTTGGGAGTGGGCCATATCCACCAACCGGTTTCTCATAGCAACACATATCCTGGGACGCTCCAACATTCTAGCGGACAGTCTCAGCAGGGCAATCCTTCTGCCTTATGAGTGGTCTCTGAAACAATCAGTGGTGGAGAAGATCTTCCGTGTTTGGGGTCAACCTTGCTACGATCTCTTCACATCTCCTTCCAACGCGAAGTGCAGCAACTTCTTCGCTATGATTCCCCCCTCCAGGGGATGTCCCCAGGGACGCTCTAGTCCATGCTTGGCCTCCCGAGCTACTGTATGCTTATCCCCCGTTACCTCTTATTCCGAAGTTCCTTCAGAGAGCTTGCCGGCTGCAGTGCAAAGTCATTCTCATAGCTCCCTTCTGGCCGCGTCTAGTGTGGTTTCCCTTCCTATGGTCTCACCTATTGGTTCCTCCATGGACTCTAGATCCATGCACGGATCTGATTTCTCTCCCGTCGGGCTTGCCCCTGCCCAACCTGGACAGTTTCAAGCTGACGGCGTGGCTGCTCAAGTTCCCATGATCATCAGGACTCCCAGACTTTCGTCCCCTGTTAAGAATATTCTGGTAGCTTCTCTTAAAGCCTCCACTAGGAAACTCTACAATAGCAAGTGGAGACGTTTTTTGCGTTTGGGCCTCTCAGCGCAATCTGAACCCATTTACAGCCCCTGTTCCGGTCGTATTGGATTTTCTGGCCAATCTTTTTTGATCAGGCACTAGTGCTTCCACCGTCAAGGTTCAGCTGGCTGCCATCTCTAATTTTCATGTTGTGAAAATAAGGTTGATCTGGCTTCTGCCAAATTGTGTAAAGCTTTCCTGTAGGACACCTTTTTATTGCTACCACGAGTTAAAGAAACAGTGCCCCCCTGGGATCTGACTTTAGTCCTTCAGGCTTTGACCCCCCCCCCTTTCGGGCCAGCCAGTTCAGTTCCGATTAAGTTTTTGTCATGGAAGACAGCCTTCTTTGTCGCCATCACTTCAGCCAAGAGAGTTTCAGAGTTGCAG
The DNA here is from genome assembly GCF_019279795.1 of Protopterus annectens. Lineage (NCBI taxonomy): Eukaryota > Metazoa > Chordata > Ceratodontiformes > Protopteridae > Protopterus > Protopterus annectens. The sequence goes on from NC_056737.1 coordinate 1,096,675,708, forward strand.
GCTTTATCCTTCTTGCCCCCCTATTTGGTTTTCCACAAAGATAGGGTTTCACTGTGTACGAACCTTTCCTTTCTTCCCAAGGTGTCCTCAGCAGCCAGTATTAATCAGTCCATCAATTTGCCAGTCTTCTTCCCAAATTTCCAAAATAGAGGTGAACGTAAGCTTCATTTATTGAATGTCCATAGACAGCTTCATTTTTATCTCCATAGGACTAAACCCTTTCAGAAGTTGTATCAATTGTTTGTATCCTTTTCTAAACCATTTTTGGGCAAAGCAGTTTCAAAAGTGTCCTTATCAAGGTGGATAACTTTATATTGCACAGGTTTATAAGGACAAATGTCTGTCTTCTCCTGGTGTATTGAAGGCTCATTCCACTAGGTCAGTGGCCACTTCTGCAGCTAATTAGATGATATCTGTGCGGCAGCCACTTAGACCAATTCGCACACATTAATCTCTCATTATAAATTGGATCTTATTTCTAGAGGGAGAGCATACTTTGGCTCTGCGGTGCTCAGAAATATCCTTCCATAAGGGCCTCCCAGGAATATTAGTAGCTGGGGACTCTGTCCCATATGTGCAGAATGAATGAAGTCAACTACTTCAGATAAAGAAGTTATGTTCTTACCATAACGTTCCATCTGAGTAGTAGACTTCATTCTTCTGCACCTTCCCTCCCTCCATCCCCCTCACTCTTCGGGTTTTTCCTGTTTAGAATTGTGGTTATGTTGCCATTTAGTGTCAGCAAACTCAATCTGGGGCTAGATAGGAGGAAGTGATGTAATATAGGTAAGGGAGGAGCTTGGTGCTCGGAGCTGATGCTTGAAAAGTTTTGCCGGCTCGGATCCGAATTGGATCCGTATACCCATATGTGCAGAAGAATGAAGTCTACTACTCAGATGGAACGTTATGGTAAGAACATAACTTCTTTTTTTCTGTATTGTTTACCAGACTAATATGATAACAAATGATTTGATGATGTCAATTTTCAATCGTTCTTCAACTCTTGATTCAGATCCAATCCTCAGATCCAACTCGGCCGCTTTTACTAGCTCGTGGATCACTCAAAGCTCTCAAGCTTCTCCCTTTTCCATAATGCCATAGTTCCTAACTCACCTCAGATCTTGTTTGCTGCCTTAGAGTACAGACATGGTCGCCATTTCGACTCTTGAGCCTACACATTTCTTTCTAGGATTTCTGTGAGTTCAGTAATTTTCTTTGTCTTAAACCCTTTTCTTACCATTTCATCTTAGTTTATATCTGTATTTCATAATTTTTCTTTTCTGAGTGTACCCTCCCTTCTCCCTTTGAAGTAGTTTTGTACTGCTGTATTGCACTTTGTTACCATTATTGGTATGCCTTTCTGTACTTTCGGGTACTTCCTTTTTTTTACCATAGGTGGTAAATTGCTGTAACTATTTAGTTAAAAAAAAATTGTACATTATCACCACTTCTTGGCCTTTGCAGTTTCCATAATTTCTAAAATTTTCTAGTGTTTTGGTTAAACTGTTATTAATATGTCTAAAACATCCTTGGGCATCAATAAATGTTTGGCCTGTGGCAAGAGAATTCCATTATATCAGACACACATTCTGAATGCATCTGTTGCTTAGGCCTGTCGCATCTTAATGGGAATTATGAGATTTGTAAGGGTTTTAACCCTAGGGCCATCATAGACCAAAAGAATAAGCTAGTACTTAGAGGTTTGCTGCCCTTTACATCTGCTATTTCAAAAGCAACTTCTTGGGTTCATCCCCCTAAGAAGTCTGATAAGAAAGACTCTAGAAAATGCTGTCTGGAACCTATGACTTCATCTGCTCCAAAAGTCTCTCAATCTTTGGATCCAAAGATTCTGGCCATCCCCCTTCTTGGAGCATCCTCTGAGACACCACCATTCTAGGCCAGCTTCCACAGCATCCTGTAGTCACTCTTCAAAATGTTTGATGGAAGCTGACATGGACAGGATGGTGAAGTTCCTTTTAGTACAAATAAAAATGGTGGCTCTCATGTTCCGACCTCATCGGGTCCAGAGGCTTTAGTTAGTATAACTCCCCCTTTGCTTGATACTTCTCCAGTCCAGTCACTGGTATTGGAATTGTCTAATCTGAAGGTCCCAGAGTCGTTCACATCGGATCTGAAGATAATGGTATCTTTGACTCTGGTGGGCATCTGCGAGTGGACCAGCTCCGAGTGTCTCGGAGCTGGATGACTCTCAGAGCCATAGAATCGCCATCTGGTCTGGAGTATTGGAATTGACTTCAAAGCTGTCAGAGATGCCTCTTTCCCTCAGCACCTCCATGTTAGACAACTCTGCTCTGACTCCCTCTTTGAGTGCTCTGCCTTCAGAGAGGAGTGAATCTGTGGCTGTAACCATGTTCTTTTGGAGCCATCTGTTTCCTTCCCTCCCAGGCATTCCACATTTGAGGTAGTGGAAAGAGCTTTCTCTATTCCTAGCCCTCAAACTTCTCCACCGTATTCAGCTCTGAGTACCCTAACCCATTTGTCTCTGTGTCTTGATTCTCAGATATCCTTACCACAAGGACAGCCAGCCCAAGTTAGTCACCAGGATACCCATCAGGGTATACTGATTTCTTCTGACACTTCTTTGGAAAATCCCACCAAAGAGGTTCCCAGGAAGAGAAAGCACAAAAGAAAGCACTTAGACTATCCTCAATAGTCAGTCAATAAGATACTGACTTTTATGAAGGGGAGGGGTCCCCAAGATCACCACCTGACACTGTCTCATTTGGAGACCTTCTGGAGCTCCTAAAGCAAAGGGTGGTGGTTGGTCTCCCCAGAACTCTTCTAAGGAGAAGTCAGTATTCCTGTAGGTTTTTTGTGCTGGCCTGTCTACTTTCTGGGTGACTCGACCCGCTGATGAGCTCATTGATTTGGTCTCTCATTGGGAGTGGAAGGAGCCAGATACTGTTGAATCAGTACCCATGAAACCAAATAAGAGCCTGGTACCAACCAAGGATAGAATCCTTTGGAGCAAAGGAGTACTGGTTGGTTGTAGTAGCAGCCACCAAGAAGGAACTGGCAGAACAGAGTTCCTCTGTCCACACTCCTAACATGGAGTCTAGGGCATTGGACAGATTTGGGAAGGATGTTTATGCTTCAGCAACCTTTTCCCTTTGATCCCTGAACTGTCTGGTACACTTAACAAGACTCCAAAGGGAGTTAATTAAAGAACTTACCAAATCCCTCTCTGGGACCATATCTTTTGAGGCCGAGAGCACTGTTGCCTCTCAGTTGGCTATCCTTCAGTCCATTTCTAGTTCATCCATGAGGATTAACTCTCTCATGCAGCAGAAGGTACCTCTCGGGTGGTGGGTTCAGGCATTTCCATTAGGAGACATGCCTGGATGCACTTATGTGACTTTGAGGAATCCTTCAGAGCTTCCTTCATGAATGCTCCCTTTGACGGAAGTTTCCTGTTTGGCTGCAAAGTGAAAGATATGCACCCCAGGGGTGAGCCAGAAGGTAAAACCATGCCTACTGTGGGCATACTTTTTTTGAGGCCTCAACAAACCTTTTCTAGGAATCAATGAGGAGGTTAGAATATGGGGTTCAGGAAATCCCAGGGTCCCTGCCAAGGTCCATGTAGAGATAGTCCCCCCAGAGGCAGAGGAGAGAACTCTAATGGGAGATGCTGCCCTTGTGACAGCAAGGGTCCACAGAACCAAGTATCCAGAGATTCTTTTTCTGATAGATCTATCAGTGCTCCTGAATAGAGCCCCAACTGTCCTTCTGTGGAGGTGGTCCGGTGTCATTTATCCTTGCACCAGAGGACCTCATTAAAAATTATGACAGAGTCATGGGTTCAGAGGATAATATCCAGAGGTTATGTTGAGCCCTTTTTCCATCCACCTCCTCTAGTTTCAAAGAAAATCCCTGATGTTCCACCCAATCAGGTGGAGGTTGCAGCTTTAGACATACACAAGGTGCTAGAAAAAGAGTCATCCAAGAGGTCCTCCCAGACCAAAGAGAGTCCAGAACTTACTCAATATTCTTTTTAGTGCCAAAGAAAACATGGGACTGGAGATAAATTTTGGATCTCTGCAATCTAAATCAGTTCAGTATGCAAAGTTCAGGATGGTCATGGTTCAGTCCATTCTGTCTTTTCTGCACCAGGACAATTGGATGTGCTCAACAGAACTTCAGGATGTGTACTATCATATAAAAATGAACAGATGCCCCAGGAGATATCTACACTTCTGGCTAGCAGCCAGCCATTACCAATTCAGAATTATGTCCTTTGGTCTCAAGACAGCCCCCAGAGTGTTCGCCAAGTATGTGGCAATAGTGACAGCTCACTTGAGGCTGCAAGGATTCTTTGCTTCTGTTTCTAGATGACTAGTGCATAACTGCTCCAATCACACATCAACCGATACAAGCCCGAGATTACATACTCCAAATTTGCTCCCATCTGGGTAACTTGGTCAGTTGCAACAAATCTCATCTGGAACCATCTCAGACATTAGAATTCATTGGTGCTTCTTTCAACATGATCATGCAAACTGCATCTCTTCTCAGACTGTTCAGTACCAGCTCAGGAAAATCCTCCAAAACTCTTTTGTTTCAGCTCAATTAATTCTTCAAGCTTTAGGATCCATGTCAGCAGCAATCATCCTAGTATCGTTGTCAAGGTACCATATGAGAATACTACATTGGACCTTAGCTACTCAGTAGTCCATTCTTTACCACCCTCTGTCCAGTCAGATAAAGGTAACTCAAGCTTGCAAAAAATACTTCCTATGGTGGATACAATCAAGTGCAAGAGGATTTTCGCTTTATTCTTCCCCAACCCAAGGCCATAGTGACCACAGTCGCCTCTCAGATTGGGTGAGCAACATTTTCTGGGAAGGACAGTCCAAGGCACATTGGTCCCCCGAAGAGACCAATGCACATATCATTGTCCTGGAAATGAGAGCTGTCCTCCTAGCATTGCAGGTCTTCTAAGACACACTCTACCAGAACTATTGCAATTCAGATGGACAACATGCCAGTGGTATGGTATATTAACAAACAAGGGGGGACCAGATCTTACCCCCTGTGTTGAGAAGCTCTATGAGTGTGGCAGTAGGTGATCTCATCCAGACGATTTCTGACATCAGTGCACATTCTGGGGAAATCCAACAGGATTGCATACAAGTTAAGCAGGTCTATTCTTCTGTCACAAGAATGGTCTGTTAATATGAAGGTGGCGGAGAGCATTTTCCATTGATGGTGTCAGCTGTGCTGTGATCTTTTCATTTGCCCTCTGCACAACAAGAACAAGTGCAGTAGGTTCTATGCCCTCTTCTCCACACTGGGGGAGTCACCAGGAGATGCTCTACACCTCTCTGCCATTACCCTTCATTCTCAAATTTCTTCAGAAAGCATCTCGATTGAAGAGCACAGTAATCCTCATTGCCCCTTATTGGCCACATCCGGTTTGGGTTCTCTTTCTTTGGTGTCATCTTCTTCACCCCCTGTAGATTCTGGATCCAACTCCAGACCTTCTGTCTCACCCAACAGACTCAAATCCACACATTCCAGGCCTAAAATTAACTGGATGGTTTCTCCACTTCCATTGATTGCTAGATAGCTCAGGCTCTCCTCCCCAGTCCATCTAATTCTCTTATCTCACAAAGCTTCCACCAGAAAACTTTACAAAAGTTAATGGAAAAGATTTGTATATTGGGTGCAACAGAATTAATTAGCTCCCTTTTCTGTTCCTTTTGATAACTTTCTGGAATTTCTAGCATCATTCTTCAATCAAGGTGCTAGTTGTCCTGATGTTGCAGTGCAATTAGCCTCCATCTCCAGCTTTCATGTTGGAGTAGATAATTTATCTCTTGCATCTTCCAAACTGTGTAAAGTTTTTCTAAGAGGAACTCTTCTTCTAAGGCCTCCTATTAAAGATCCTGCTTCTCCTTGGGATTTAAATGCAATACTGTAAGCTCTAACTCGATCCCTATTTGAACCTGCAGCTAAGACTAAAATAAAATATTTAAACAGGAAAACTATATTCTTAGTAGCAATTATTTCTGCCAGAAGGGTTTCAGAATTGCAGACCTTGTTTGTGAAATACCCTTACTCGATTTTTCATAAAGACAGAGTATCATTAAGAACCAATCTTTCCTAGCTGCCAAGATGACTGCACATTGATAACAGCATAATTCTAGCTCTCCCAGTGTGAAAACATAAACTTTGCAGAGAAAGCCAGTGAACCTAGATTTCTGGGTAAATTTCAGTAACTGGCTAATAAGTGCACTTCCTGGATGCCAGGAAAAAAGAAATACAGAAGACATGAAGGAAGATCAGCTACAAAAGATAAGAAAAAACAATTACTGGGAAGAGTATTGCAGTTCAGCAAAAAATGGAAGCTCCAGACATGACTTCCAGTAACCTAGAGGAAAGTATAAGGCAACTGCACACAGACCTAAAATAAATGAAACACTGATGGAGTATATCAACTCAAACAATAATTCTGGAAATAAATGGAAGAAGCTTTAAACAGATATTAAGATAAGATTTTAAAACTGCAAAACTCACTGGTCGAAATGAAGAAGACGCTGACTGGATGTGACACTGCACAAGAAGAGACATTTCAAAAAATAGATTTAGAGGACATAGGATGTAGGGAAAGCCTGAGATTTTTTGCTGTACCCGAGAAACTGGAAGGAACAGACTGTATTAAATTTATGAAAGCACGAATAAGCAACTGGACTGGTATTCCATAACAGAAACTGTTAATTGAAAGGGCACATCATGTGCATGCTCCAAACATGGCTATACGAAAACAACCTAGACCTTTAATAGTAAAGATGCAATCTTACCAGCAGAAGGTGTTGATTCTGACAAAACTGTGGCAGAAGGACAAAATACTAAAAGTGGGAGACAGCAGAGTGCTTGTGGAGAATAACTACTCTTTGTACACCAGGCAGAAGAGGAGTACATTTGTTCTATTATTCAGGGAATATTGAGAAACAGGGGTGAGATCCAAACTGCTGTACTCAGCTATCTTCAAAATATTTTTCCTTGAAGGGACAGAATAAATTTTTGATAACGCACATGCTAAGGAAGAAATACAAAAGTTTGTCCAACAAAAAGTGAGCTGTGAAACAGAAGGAGATTCTGCTTCCTGTTTTTCTGGTAATAAAGACTACAGAGAGACTGTGCCAGTGAAACCTTTTCCAGTGTTTCAATGGTAAATGCTTGAGAGAGAGGAAAAAGTACAAGAGTCGCCTAGAAGAATTGAGAGCATGTTGGAAATGAAGCAAAGACAGGGTTTGGGAGATGGAGATGAACAGGAATGAACAAGAGAATCTGTAAATATTGCACTTAAACTTGTACTGCAGAGCATATGCCCTACTTTATGTCATGAATGTTTGGAGAATAAAATCAGTATCTTGGAACTTGGCAAATGTGGGATTACAAAGCAGTAATTATGTTTGTGAAACATGACAGAACAAGAAAACCTGGAAATATTGGTCTTTTTTTGGACTTTGTTAAACTTGTAGGGGACTCTAAAGAATATGTCCTACTTCGTGTCATTAATTTTCGGAAAAATGCTCAGGAGAGGGGTAGAGGAGGAAGAAAGTTAATTGTAAGTAAAACAATTTTTTTCTTAATAGTGCCATTTTGAAAGTGCATGGTTTTCTTTGCTTTTTATAAAGTAATATTTTTTTTTCAGTTATTTTAATTGTAATGGGGATACTAATGTAAATAGGTGCTTCTGATTATTCTTTTTGTTTCTTTCTCCATTTTTCCTCTCTCTTTCTCCTTGTTCAGTTTTAAGAAAGGTAGGCACTGAAATGTAAAAAAATTTGGTTAAAAGAGCATGACAGAAGAACAGTTGGTGTGCTTTTTCTCATTCTTGCATAGGGGATTGATGACTGGGTTAAGGCCATTAGTTTAATCTGGTAACTAGTTTTAAGAGAAAGCAAGTAAATGGAAAAAAATATTAAATATTATAAGGCTTTTTTTCTAGTAAGCAAAGATATGCTTGGCAGTTTTGGGTTTGGTTTTTATGTCTAGCAGACAGTCTGATAAAAAAATATAAACACAAAACTAAACTAGTAAACAAGTTGGGTAGCAGTTTTATACAAAAATTTCTTTGTTTGGAGACAACTGTTTTCTTCAGAAAATAGGTGTGGCAATGGGCTCCCCTTGTGGAGCTAGCATTGCTAACTTAGCGATGGCCCACTGGGAGTCTGAGTATGTGTTCAAAAATGACAGTATTAAAAACAAATTAGTCTTTTACACACGGTATCTAGATGATATCTTTATTCTGCTTAACGGTAACCAAAAGTCGAGTGAAACAGTATTAAATATTTTTAACACCTCAACTGATTTCTTCCGTTTCACTTCCACCTTTGACACTGATAGGATAGCTTACTTAGACATTAATGTATCAAAAAACCTTGCTTTGAAATGTTACCAGACAAAAATACACAGGAAGGAAACATATTCGAACACGTTTTTATACTTTACCAGCTGCCACCCTTTTTACTAAAAACGTTCAGTAATTAAAGGTCAGTTAGTACGAGCAGCTCGTGTAGTTTCTACTGAACAGGATTTCCAAGAGGAATGTCAACTCTTGGGAACGATGTTCACACAGAGAGGCTAATTTCAGGACTGATCTTGTGATTGACAAACGTACTAAAGGAATGTATAAACCTATTTTGTCAATGAAAAAGATAGTTACCATGCAAGAGATCACATCAGAAAATATGGGAAATTCTGTAGTAACAGAATTGAGTGTCCTTGCCTCACCTGACTCACCAGAAACAAAGCTCATTACAACCTATAATACATTCAGTTACCACTGTATAGGGATACTACGAAAAAACTGGGTTATTTTTGCAAGTATCCCTAGTATAATAAACAAATTGGGTGAATACCCAGGCACTATATTTAGGAAGGGTAGGAATTTGAAGGTACTAAATGAACAACGCCGGAAAAAACAACCAAAAATAACTGGTATATACAAATGCCAAAATTGCAATTTTTGCAAATTAGTAACTGAATCCAACAGATTTGAAATAAATAATGTTCAATATAGACTGAAGTGTAGGGCCAATTGCAACACTAGAAAGGTAGTGTACCTGGCTAAATGCCAGGGATGCCAGGCATTTTACATCGGTAAGACGGAGAGGAGACTCCGTGACCGTATGTATGAACACTCATATGCCATTAACAGGAACAAACAAGACAATGCCCTAGCTAAACATGTGGCAGATTTTTCTGGACATCAGTTCAGATTTTTAGTTATAGACCAGCCAGAGTTCGATGTTAGAGGTGGTCTTGCACCATTGCAACTCGAAGAGCTGGAACTATTCTGTCAGATTAGACTTAATGCATATAATCTACCAGGTATAAATGAGACCTGTAGTTTGAGCAGTGTGCTAAAGCTTAAAAGTCTAAAAAGATGAATTTAGGAAAATATATTAATATAGAATGTCAGATTATTCTAATTAATTATTATTCATTTTTATATACATCTGGTTTTAACATGAATTAGATATAAACATATTTTAGGTAGGAGAAGCTGTAAAGTGAATTGTTGATATATGTTTGATTTATTTATATTGAACGTTCACACTGAAATCTACTCTAGTATGGTTTTACTTGTATATAAGAAATGTTCTATACACAAAAAAGACACATATCAATATATGTTATTTAGTATATATAAATAATATATATAGATATATAGTTTTTCTTATATCTACTATTTTTTATATCAACTATTATCATAACTATTAGTATTATTAGAATTTCCCTTTATTCTTAGATTTATTACTACCACTATTTGGTTGTGAATGCTGTTTAGTATTTTTGCATAAGTATTTTACTATTGTCAGTGGATGGCTCTGTAATTAGATAAGTTGGATGCCTCTGTAAGTTAATTGATTAATCAACTAATTAACCAAGAGCGAAATGTATATATACTCACAATGTCATTACTTTTGTTGTCTGAAGAAGTTTGCTGACAGAGCAAACGAAAAGCGCTTAATCTTATTAAATCTTTTTGGCTTTTACTGGTCTGCATTGGTTTTGCTGCTACCCGACTTGTTTACCAGACAGTCTGATAAAGAGGAATGGCTTAGAGAAAATGTTTTCTGAAAACATTCAAGTGTTTTCCCAGCTGAGAGACAGCTATAAAGATAAGACAAACTCACAGTACTTAATAGAACCATAGGCTATACTATGTGTCTTAGCATGGATAACCTTTCTATTACGTTATCTCAAATATGTATGTGTGGCTATCAGTTTGGAACATTTGTTCCTATTAGGAGGGTAAAATGTAAACATTTCAATATGTATATAGTTTTGTGTGTTAAGTTAATATGTTTTAGGGGGTATTAGGGGTGTATTTTAATTTTTGTTTGAGGGTTTTCAGTAAAATAAAAAGTTTTGTAAGATGAGGGATAAGCTCAAATGGAGATGACAAGAAGCAATTTTATAAAAGATTAACATGGCAAAAAGTACATGCATGTAACACAAAAGCTGGAACTAGACATTTAACAAAAAAGCTGTTGCACACAAAAGGTGGGAATAATCATTTTTCAAGAATATGATTTTTTGTAAGGTCTTTAAAGGTTAATGGTCTCACAGATAAATAGAAAAAAGAGTAGTGAACTATATTAAAATGTAGAGTGCAAATAGCTGTGCTACTGTAGACACATTTGGAAAGAACTGAATATGTGAATTTGATAAAGAAAGGTTTTCAGTGTAGTTCAGCAGAATACCTGGGGAAAGGAAGATTGGAAGCACTTATATTAATTGCAGAAGGAGCTCAATAATCATAGAAGAGGATAAAAAAGACAATAATGGCAAATTTGTAGTACTAAAGGGCTACTGGCAAGGAGGAGGATTACATTGCCATGTGTTTATATTCCACTGAAAACTGCCATAGTGGAGCTTAAGAAAATTTGGGGATAAATAATCAGTTTTTAGCAGGGAATGTTACTTATAGGTGGGACTGGTATTTGATTTGCAACAGTGAAGATGTGTCTGTGGGGGGCAGAAGGGAAATATAACAAAGGAGAGTAGATTTTTAAAGAAATTTATGAAAATATTTGGCATGGAAGATGTGAATTCAGCCCTAGGAGTTTGGAGTGAATTTATATATTATTCCCCAAGATACAAAAACTGGGCTAGGCAAGACAGAGTTTACATTTCACTGGAACATGTGCATTTAATTGAAGGTCTTGATATAGGTTCATAGGTTCATACTAGGTTATCTGCCCGAGGGCATTTATAAGCCTAGCCCATTGTTTTGTGGCTTACGCCACCCCTTTAGTATGGGGAACTATACCCATTATTTTGCTGTGCCTCTGTCGAGCAGTGACACTGAGGTAATTCCTGGGGTATATCTGCGATCTCCCATCCATTGGTCAAGATTTCTCTTGAACAAGGCCAGCGAGGTGCTCTGCCTCACATGTACCGGGATTTTGTTCCACAGCATAGGGAGTCTTTGGGTGATGAATCTATCTCTCCAGCACGTCCTATTAATAGCCGTGTCGAGGTTTAAGTCTCCGCCCTTGTGGCTCTGATGGATCTAGATTTTTGAGGTGAAGCATATTCATCAAATCTGGGTTTGACATGGCCTTGTATGTTAGGCAAAGGTCACCTCTGAGCAAGCGTGGCGACTGAATAGAGCTGGAGTTCTTTCAGTCGGGCAGCATAGGACAGATTTTTGAGACCCTTTATCCTTTTGGTGAGGAACTTTTGTGGCCTCTCCAGCTGCTGCAAGTGTCGGGTCAGATACATTCCGAATGGGGCATTGTACTCAATCATTGGTCTGATGAGTGATGAGTAAAGGGAGACTATGACCTCCCTTGATCTAGATGAGAATCCCTTCATGATAAGGTGGGCAATGTAGAAGGACTTCCTAACTACTTTAGCTACATGGGTGTCGAATGACAGACTACTATCAACCTGGGTCCCCAGGTCCCTGATAACTTCTTCTGTGCTCAGTGGATTGCCACCTATTTGGTAGCTAGGGGTAACCTTGTTTTTCCCGAAGGGTATGACTATGCATTTTTGGCATTTAACTTTAGGCCGTGGCTCTGGCACCAGTTATCCGTTTCTGTGAGACCCTTCTGAAGGATATCTGTGTCAGATGTGTTTTCTACTATGGCGCCCAGTTTGCAGTCATCTGCAAACTTTGTCAGCCATAACCCTCCTGTGTTTGCTTGTACTTGGAAAAGTAGATGCCAAACAAGAGTGGGCCCAGGACTGAGCCCTGTGGGACACCACTTGTGACAGGCTTTGAGTCTGACATGGCGCCAGCAACTCTGACCCTGTGGGTTCTGTCACTCAGCCAGTTTGCAACCCATCTTGTGATGTATGGGTTAACATTTAAGCTGATGAGTTTTTCAATGATACCCGAGTGGGGTATTGTATCGAAGGCCTTAGCCAGATCGAGGTAGGCTGTATGGACTGCCTTTCCCTCATCAATGGCTTTGGTGACTGTTTGAAAAAGTCAACCAAGTTTAAAAGGCATGATCTGCCTTTGACAAAGCCAAACTGGGTTGGATCCAAAGTCTGCAAATTCCCTATGTCTTTATTTATGAGGTCCATTATGATCCTCTCCATGGCTTTGCAGATAAGGCTTGTCAAGCTAATGGGCGGTAATTTCCAGGGTCTGTGGAGGCACCACCTTTGTGAAGTGGGACCACAGTTGCAGTGCGCCACTCCTGGAGTGCGTATCCAGAGGTAAGACTTTGATTAAACAGCTGTCCTAGCTGTGGGTTTAATTCCTCATTGAGTTCGTGGAGCACACAGCCGGGGACACTATCGGGTCCCATGGATGCTGTGTTTTTTGCTTTGGAGAGAGCAGTTCTCACTTGGGCGCTGGAGATGTTTGGGGGGCTGCACTCATTTGGTATAGATATCTCTCCTTTTGAGGGAGGGGGGGAGAAGTTTGCACTGAACCTGTCGGCCAGTATGTTGGCAATGTCTGTAGGATCAGTAATCTTCACATCATTTTGAACTAGTTCTGAGCATATCTGGGAGTTTCCTCCTAGGTTTCTAACATAGCTAAAGAAGGCCTTATGATTGTCTTTTGAGTCTTTAGCTATTTTTCTCTCGAAATTTGCTTTGGATGATTTTATGAGAGCTCTTAGTTTTTTACTTATAGTGATCAAGGGTGTCTTACCTTTTAAGGATTTTGCTCTATCTTGTAGTAGCTTCCTCCTTTTGTTGTAGAGTTTGTTTATGGCTGGGGTCCACCAGACTGGACGCTTGCCTTTGGTACAAAGAGTCTTTGTTTTGCTTGGGATTGCCTTATCCATGCAGTCCTGCAGGTGCTGGTAGAAGGCGTTTGTAAGTGATTCAGCGGCTTGAGTATTGTTTTCCGCCGGCTCGGGTGCCTGAAAGGAGACCACACTAGTCTTTAGAAGTGTGAAGTCGGCTTTTGAGAAGTTCTTTACTGTGGTCTTTCTTATTTCAGGTGGGGTGGGATGAGGACCTCCAGCGAGATTAGTTTGTGATCTGATCTCACCAGTGAGGGGTATACTTCCGGTGTTGAACATTGTGCTCCCATGTTCGTGATGATGAGATCAAGTATGTTATCTCCTCTTGTGGGGATGGTGACTAGTTGTTCCATGGCATTTGAGTTTATGAATTCCAGGAACTTTTGGGCTAGGGTGTTTGGGCTTGAGTAGTGTTCCCAGTCTATATTAGGGTAATTGAAGTCACCTAGTATGATGGTGTTTGGTGATGCATTTATCCCCTCTAGTGTTTTCAGGAAGGCCATGTGAGTTTCCTGAGTTTGTGAGGGTGGCCTGTAACATGCTACAATTTGCAGAGCAGTCTTGCCTATGGTTAATTGCACCTGGATGGTCTCCGATGCATCGTGCGTTGCCACCAGTCTTGAGGTGTGGGTGTCCTTGATGAATATGGATACCCCCCCTCCTTTCTTGGTATTGTCCGGATTTTGGGGCCGGAACGCATGATATGAGGTAAAACCTGATATCGCTGGGGTGCTCTCAGGAGCCTTGAACCAGGTCTCCGTCACAGCACAGACATCGATGTTCTCCATACTGAGAAGGGCCTCGAGTGCATGCATTTTGAGATTTAGACTTCTGGCATTGAGCAGCATTACCCTTAGTTTTTCCTTTTTGTGTTCTAGGGTGGTAGGTTTAGAATTTGAGCCTTGCCTAAAAAGGCACTATGGGGGTGGCAAGAGCCTTTGCCGATATCCGGAATCCCAGGGGTGACAGGTGCAAGCCGTCCCTTGCGAAGCAGCGTGGCTTGTCCAGCATGTCATCCCAGGCAGACAGATACTGGATCCCCTTTGAATGACACCAGTGTTTAAGCCAATTGTTAAAGCTGATCATCTTATCTCTGTATTGTGGCATCATTCTTGGTGAAGGTAGGATACTGCTCAAGGTCAGGGTCATACCTGCCTGGGCTACATAATCAGAGAGCTCCTCAATGTCTCTTTTCATGTAGTCCAAGGAGGTACGTCTCAGGTCGTTTACACCAGCGTGGACAATGACTGAGTCATATTTGTACCTGCTGTTGAGAGACCTGAGTGCTTGCGTTATGTGGCGGATTCTAGCGCCCGACAGGCAGCTTACTGTGACCTTCTCCTTACTCATTCTGGTGAGCGGGACATCAGTGTGTCTGACTATGGAGTCACCAATGACTAGTGTGTCTGGCATTGTGTTTGGCCTTAAGGGCTGTGACTGTTTGACACTCTGACTGTGAGGTCTATGTGTTGCGGGTGTTGTGTTCTGAGGTGGTGGTTGTTTGGGTGTCTGCTTTGGTGGCCTCTGCTGTTTTGGTAGATTTTTGATCAGAGCCTCCGAGTATGTCTTTGTGTGTTTATGTGTATGATTTGAGGTTGTAATGGTACTATGTGAGACTGGGTCTATAGTGTGTGTGGTAACCTTCTCCTCCTGACTGGTCTTGCCAGTCCTATGTTGAGAGAGCTCAGCCTCCAGTTTGGCCGTATAGTTGCATCTCTCGCATGTATTTGTGTTTTGTGGGAGGAGGAAAGGGTTGTCTGTGTACATGAGGCAATTGAAACATTGCCTCAATATTCCCAGGTTCACCAGCTGAGCAGGAGAGGACACTAGCAACTGATCCCTCGACATGCTAGAAGGGTAGACGAAAAACTTCAAAAAAAGATTCCGGGGGACGTGGGTGACCGAGAAATGGGGGGTTGCCTTTTTGGGGTACTATCTATGACAAGAGTGCCATATCAAGGTAATAAGTACTGTAGGAGCAAGTGCTAGGTTTAATAGATAGAGAATAGTCTACTTGGAGTCAAGTAGAGTTGATCTTTTTAGTTATAGGATACGCTGATTTGATCAGTAGTATAGTTCGAGGAAGGTAGTTTTAAGGGAAAATTTGAAGAGTGGACTTTAGGTAGCCCGAATAGTTTAAACCTGCTTAACCGGCACTGCCCTAGTGTGCAACAGTGGCAGCTCCGCTCTAAATCGCTTAGCGTTTAGCGCGTTTTATACCAGGGGGCTGGAAAAAGCTAGAAACTGGCCCAAAACGACCAATAAACTACTAGTTACTGTGAAAAAAAAGAAAAAAATATCTCTTGTTTGCTGTACAAGAAGAGGAGCAATTGCAGAATGCTAAACAGAAAATATGGGAATTACCTTGTACCCAATAACTATTTCAGATCATGCACCAATAATAACTCAAATAAAAACACAGCACAGTGAAATAAAAAAGCGACACTGGTGCTTTCCCACCTATCCGTTGAAAAGAGAGGAATTTAAGGAATGGGTAGTGGAAATTACTCAGGAGCTATTAGAGAAGTTCGGAATTTCCTGTGAAAAGGTAGCTAGGGATTGTGAAAATGTAGTTAGGGAGTGGGATAAAATTAAAGTGGAATTTAAAAAAAAGGGTGCAAATAGAAAGGGAGATATGATTAAGAAGTAACTAAAGTTATTCAGAAGAACTGACAAACACTGAAGTATTGCAAAATAGGGGGAATCTTGGAGAACAAGAAGAGGAGCAATTGCAGAATGCTAAACAGAAAATATGGGAATTACCTTGTACCAACATCCTGGAAGAAAGTGATGATAGCTGTAATACCTAAAGAGGATAAATATCCATCAGATCCAGCTTCATACAGGCCCATTTCAGTACTACATCATGATTATAAAGTGTGTAGGTCTATAATGGCGAAAAGAATGGAAAAAGTGAAGCCAACATTGATAGATACGGGTCAATGTGGTTTTATATAGGGGAGGCAAACATTTGACAACATTAACAGAACATTGATGATCCAGAAGGAAGCTGAATGTAAGAAAATACCACTGTTGGTTAGTCTTGATACAGCGAAAGCATTTGACAAAGTGAGCTGGGACTTTGTGAGTAGAGCAATGGAAGCATTTGCATTCCCTGATAAAATTATAATGTTGATTAAGAGGATATACAAAGGATTGGAAGTGAAAATTAGAGGGTGGGGTCCTCCCTGATAACTTGTGCTTGAGCAGAGGAACCAGGCAGGGGTGTCCTCTCTCCCCTTTGTTATTTGCATTATATTTAGAATGACTGGCAAAGAAAATAAAGGACTCAAAAATTCAAGGATATAATTGGTATGGCAGTCGAGAAAAGATGGCTGTATTTGCAGATTACATTATTTTACACCCAACAAAACCAGAAAGGGGAGATTTCAGTGTTGTGGTACAATTTGAGATGGTTTTAAATCTTTTCAGGATTCAAAATTAATGAAACTAAAACAAAGGCAATAGTGGTAAATTATGTACCCACACACAAATTGGTTCAGCATTGTCCATATTTATGGGGGCATGATAAAATGAAGTATTTTTGAGCATGGATTAAAAATGAAACCGGTGTGGCAGCTAAGGAGATGTAAGAAGAAACTAAAAATATAATACAAAAGCTGAGAAAATGGAAACTTTGTGATATGGATAATAATATACAAGCAGATAAAATGTTTATTCCCTTTAGTCTTGTACACAGGCCAAGTTGTAGATAACAATTAATAAAGAGCTGAAGGAATTTATCTGGGAGGGGAAGATGGCAGAAGTCAAGTGGGAAAACCTTATTCTTCCAACAGAAAAAGGCAGACTGGGATTACTGCATTTGAAAGGCTATCTCAGAGCAATGCAGTTAAGGCTCCTTTACATAGCATATGCATATAATTCAAAGTGGAAAGAGAGGATGAAACAGGGGGTAAGCTCAAGAAACAGAGACTAGGATTTTGGATGCAGACCTTTAAGGAGAACAATATTCGTACAGAATATTATATTCATAAAGTAACAAAGTATTCTAAGAACTAAGCCAACACTGGAATGGAGAAAGGAGGTTATGCTGTTAGGGATCACTGCAATTAGGGATACAGACAATAGGGGGCTGTAATTTATTGAAGAAAACTGGCAAAGGAGCCTTGGTAGTGGGAACAAATAACTAGCGATGTTAAAGATGATAAAAGTGGAAAGACACCAAGAGCTTATTTGGACTGCAGGTTAGAGATTGTCTTCCATGTCAAGGATTGATATCAGAGTATAGGCAAAGAGAAAACATAGGGTGGTCCTAAATGAAAGACTAGCACTGCTAGAGTTTTTAGTAGAATCTAGAACAGAAGTTGCTGTTAAGAAAGAAATTATTAGTGCAGCTTATAAAGTATTTAATGACTAGTAAGAATCAGAGTAGGTTAGAAAGGATTGGCAAGAGAGACTGGATAAGCAATTCACAAAGAAACAATGGGGGATATATGTATTTCTCCCAAATATGCAACAGAGTCTAGAAGATTTAAAATCTTTGTTTGGAAGCATTTACATTGGTATTTTTATACCCAAAGTAGACTCCAAAGAATTTTTCCTCCAGTAGACAGCAAATGTTGGAGGTATGATGGGGAAGAAAGTGATAACTGGGGGCATATTTTCTTTAAAATTTTCTTCAGACTACTCTGTCGAAGATATGGGTGAGCAAATTGGTATAACTAAGGAAATTAATTTTTTGAGTGTATTACAGAATTGGAATTGCTTAGAAATAGTAAGGCCTTGCTGAGTTTAATTATGGTGGCTGACAAAAAAGCAATTACTATAAAATGGAAATCAAAATGTAAAGGAATGTTACTGGAAGTAGTGAAGATAGTAACAGAGATAAGACAACTGGAAGTGGGATCTTTAGAAAATTGTATGAAGAAATTACATAGGAAGAAATGAGAATTGTGGGATCAATACTGACAGAGGAGGAATGAGATTTAAAAGAAGGCAGGTTTGAATGAGCTATGTAATGTTTGACTGACGGTGACGGTATATTACAAATGATGTGTAATATGTGCAGCTATGGTTGTGTCAGCATGGTTTGTAATGTATAATGTTTGCAACTGAAATTGTGCAGATGTGGTTTATAAATGTAGGATTGCACATGTCATATGGAATAATTTAATAAAGATGTTTCTTGTTAAAAAAAAAAAAAAAAAAAAAAAAAAACACTTCCTTTCTTGCTAAGGTGATGTCAGAATCTAATGTGAATCAGATTATTACCTTAACGGTTTTCTTCCAAATGTTTCCAATAAGGGAGAATATATGCTGCATCTATTGGATGTTCACAGACAGTTACATTTTTATTTGCATAGAACAAAAGAGTTTAGAAAAACAGAACACTTGTGTGTATCCTTTTCAGATTCAAAGTTGGTCAAATCGGTCTCTAAAGTAATGTTAGTTAAATGGTTGATTGTATTGCCTTTCTCTGTAAAAAATCGAGCATGTCCTTAACCAAGACACCAGGAGCACCATTCCACAAGATCTATGGCTGCCTCCTCAGCATTCTTGCCCAGAGCTTATATTTGTGCAGCTGCAACTTGAGTCAATCCTCATACTTTTACTGCTCATTACAAGTTAGATCTGGTCTCTAGGGGCAGAGCAGTTTTTGGTTCAACAGTACGTAGGAGTATTGAATAATACATACAAGGGAGGAGTGAGGTTTAAAAGGTGGCAGGACTTAAATTAGCTACATAATGTTTGAGTGAGAGAAATTGGGTAGATCTATAATGTCTGCAACTGGGAGTGTGTCAGTATAGTTTGTGATGTAAAATGCTGGCAACTAGTATTTTTGTTGGTGTGGTTTGTTCTCTTTTCTATAAATGCATGCTTGCCTATGTAGTTAGTGATGGTTTAATAAAGAAGTTTCTTGTTTAAAAAAAGACAGGAATTGAATAATTTATGTAATATTGCTTAGGTTATATGATGTATAGCAATATATGTGAAGTATAATGTTTCTTATGGTAATATTGTGTGATTACTTTTATATGAATGTAAATTTGCCTGTGTCACAGATGATAATTCAGTAAAGGTGTTTGAGGGGAAAAAAAAAGAAAAACGATACTCAGGAATATCCTTCGGTAGAGTTCTCCTGGCGTTTTTAGGTAGCTGGGCATTCTGTCCCAAAGGCTGATGAACAACTGAAAATTGACATTAGATAAAGGAGTTATGTACAAACACTAACGTTCCATCTGGTTT
This sequence comes from Protopterus annectens, assembly GCF_019279795.1. Classification (NCBI taxonomy): domain Eukaryota; kingdom Metazoa; phylum Chordata; order Ceratodontiformes; family Protopteridae; genus Protopterus; species Protopterus annectens. The sequence continues at coordinate 1,096,695,165 of NC_056737.1, forward strand.
GTCCATTTTCATTCTTCCTCAACTACACTCCCTATGCTGTGGAATAAAATCCCGGTCCATGTGAGGCAGAGCACCTCGCTGGCTCTGTTCAAGAGAAATCTTGACCTGTGGATGGGAGATCGTAGGTTTACCCCAGGAATCATCTCTGTGTCACTGCTGGACAGAGGCACAACAAACTAATGGGCACAGTATTTTTTCATATAAGGGGTGGCGTAAGCTACAAACTTTGGGCTAGGCTTATAAATGCCTTAGGGCAGATAGCTTAGTATAAACCTATGAACCAGCCCCCTTCTAATCATTATTTCAAAGGATTGAGGATGCTGAAAGAACCTTGTCCTATTTTTGAGTCCCAGTTTTTGCTGGTCATGTTGATATTGTTATTCTTTGGCAATGCTCTGTGGATTTGAAGGACAGCATACAAGTTCTGAGGTACGTTAGGACCTTGGGTATTATGGAAAAGGGAGGAGGTCGAGAGCTTTCAGAGATCCATAACCTAGTAAACGTAACCAAGTCTGATCTGAGGATCTGAACCAAGAGTTGAGGAAGAATGAAAACAGACATCACAGATGGAAACTTCTTTTTTAGAGGCTGGAGAAGGGTCTGTGGTTTGCTTTGCAGCATGGGTCTGTCTTGTGTTTCTAATATTATATTAGAATCAGAATAATTTAGAGGATTATGATTTGGTCTCCTGTCATAACTAGCTTTTTATGTGTTTGAGCTATATTAGTCTGGCAGTTAGTGCAGAGTGCTAAGAAATTCACTTCAAGGGCAAAGCTCGAGAGGTGAATCTTGGTATCCGATCAAGAACACATAATATGGGTTATGATCGGTGATACCTGATTGTATTCCTTTGTAATGCGTGGAGCTTTATCTGCTCTGTGTGTTACCAATTACAGTAACTTGCAGAAAAATGTTTAGGAGAACAAGCAGTCTTACTGTATGTCAAAACCTTTGAAAGCCAGGAAAGCACTTAGTGCTGTCAAATAGCAGGTAGATCTGAAGTGTGCCTCTGAAAAATGAATAGCTTTAAAAGCTGTTAGGCGCTTTGTTCTGCCATACATTTTTGTTTGTAACTGTGGCAGAGCAAAGTATCCTACAGCTTTTAAAACTATTCTACCTTCTGCCTCTGGTTTTTACTATCTGGCTCTGTCCACTGGTAATCCCTAGAGAGAGACCCAGTCTTAACAGTTTTTAAGAGTGCTTAACAAAAGCTTGATGTCAGAAAAGTGCTTAACAGGCTTACCTTTTTAATTTTTGGAGCATAATCACTGTGATCCATGTACTCCATACTCATTGCTATGGATTAAAATAAGGTAAAAAATAGGTAACATTTGTATTTCTACTGAGACTGTGTATTTAGTTAAGAAAATCTGATGATAATGTCTGATACTGCTCTACTAGACTTTTGTTGATTTCCCGTTCATTAAAATGCATCGATTTCCCGCAAGTCTCCTGAAGTAAGAGTCATTGGTCAGCTTGTGCAAGGACTTATTAGAAAGTAACATAAGTAATGCAGAGCAAGAAAATTTGAGTATGGTTAAGGAATGGGACCATTTTAAATTATGACTTAAGGCAGTATACCTCTCACATTATGACTGGATCAAGGCAGGACTTGAAGCAAAACAAGAGAAATTGAATGCATATGCAGTACAGGGTTTCTTCAATGGAGATGAAAACATAATGAAGTGGAGCAAATTAGGAAATAAGTGGAGGGATTACTGGATAAGGAATGAGTTCTTTTGGCAGACATTGAAAATCTGGCAGTCATTGCCAAGCATTAAGGCTATGAGCTATTTACAAGGTAATTCCTGTAATACAAGGTTTGATTCCCTCAGACTTCATATGCCTGTTGTGTGACCCTGAGTAAGTCACTTAACCAGACAGCTGAGAATTTGGGCAAGGCTCATTAGAGGTCTCCTTGGCTGCATGCCTAGTAATGACCTATGACCTGAGACACATATTTTTGTGATTCAGCATAATATCAGAAGTCAGAGGAAATGAAAAGGAAGCAGAATATGATGAAAAGGATTACAGCAGTCTTGAAAAAAGGAGATGAATGGAACGTGTTATAGACATAATGACAGCAGAATATTTTAGGAAATATGAAATTTTATGTAAAGTGTAGGCAAAGTGAGGAGATAGCATGACAAATTGGCATTTTTGAGTGCTTTTAAATTGCCATGAATAGAAGCAGGGGACGCAGAAGGCATAACGGCACCTTATACTAAAGAAGTGTTACCTGAAGTTATAAATGGACAAGAAAGAGGGAATACCATAGGGAATAAAGAGCTGCTAATTAACTTTTGGTTGACAGCTCAAGACAAGGTATTGCCTAAACGTGATGCAGCTTTTTAATATGGAGTGGTGATTAAAGATGTTCCTGCTTCTTGGAAAGAAGTTGTTGTATCCATAATAGTAGACCAATTGGAGTATTGAACTTTGCCATCATCTTAAGAGCCTGTTTTGGTCCTAAATCTTTATTACAGTTTTTATTGCAATGTTAACAAAACAAACTGGCAAACTGTATACCACAGTGAGTAAATAATACTTGGTCAGGCATTTAGTAACATGTTGGAAACTGGGATAGTCATGAAGAACAGCACATGAGGAGGGGAAGTCATTGATGATTTTCATTTGAATGCCAAAACAAAGCTTTCTTTTTTCCCAGGTAATTCTTGCCTGTGTGTCTGCTGACCATCAAGCCTTACTTGGATAAGAAAGTACTTATTTATTCCCCTTTATGTGGATTTCACCCAGAGTCATGACAAGAGCAGTTCTGAGAAGGCAGCTGTGAGCATTCTTTGTGCTGTCATCAGCACCCGTTGCATTGCGCTGTCACCAGCATCGTTGCATTGAGAACATTTGAGTAGCCTAACAGTACCCCTGAATGGGGTCCATGTGAACCATATCACTGTGGTATCCTACAGTACTATCCCCTGGTTCATAGGTTCATAGGTTAGTACTAGGCTAACTGCCCTTGTAAGCCATTTTAAGCCTAGCCAGTTATCCCATGTGAGATTCAAACCCTGTACTTTGTGTTTGTAAGGCAAACACCTTAACCATTAGGCCACCCTCCCAACCCTGGTAACTGCAGAAGTCGCACACACATTCAGTAAGAAGAGTACCCCACCCCCTTGGTGACATTGGGAGCCAAATATCTACCGGCTGGTCATCCCCGTCATGTGCATGGCCAGCTTTGACCCTCCAACCCCTTGTGATGAGTCTAGCCTTCCTCTCGAGCCATTAAGTGCCTGTACTACTGGTCAATTTCAGGTCACAGGGGCTGTAGTCAGGGCTTTATCCCTCTATGCCACCAAGGCTGACTTTGTAAAAGCTTTAGATAGAGTGTAATTGTATTACTTAGCCAAACACTTGAAAGATTTCTTCTTTGATATTGTCAGGGAGAAGGTTAGGGCTGTTTGCTGTGTACTTAAGAGCCCTTGGCATCTATGAAAGGGAACTCGAATTTGAAGAGATGTATGAAAAAATAAAGATACCCATATTTACAAGTGATATTTTGATATATCTCGTAGACTTTGATAAGGATGTTGAAGTATAGCCTTAAATGTTAGGTTTGCTAAGATGCTGGGTATAAGATTAAAACAGAATTATGTGTATTTAGGAGAAGCAGAATTTATTAAATATTTAGGAATATGGTTAGACAGTACTTTGAAAATGTACGGTGATTTAAGGGAGATGTTAAATTCAGATTTTTGTAAATAGAAAATGCTTGTGTTGGAATTATATCAGAGAGTCCACGTGGTACATCTTTTTTCTTGTTTTACTATTTTCCATGAATTCTTGTGTGGTTTCAGATGAAAGTCCAGGAAGTTTTCTAGGGAAAGTAACAATACAGTAAAAGATTTTGTGTGGGATGTTGGTGGATCCAGACTGGTATGAAACAAAGGAAATGGGTGGTTTAAATGTTCCTGATCCAATGATATCTCTAGCTAAAAGTATTATATTTAATTTGCTTACCAAGCTATGATGCTAAGTGGGAAAAGTTTTATAGGATAGCATTGCAAAATCGGTTCACTTTGAGTTATTTTGCATTATGAGTATGGAATTGAGATACCATAGCTGATTATGCAGGCAAGGGCATAGCTGTGTACATTATTACAAGAACAGGAGGCTAAGTCATGGATACATGTGTCTTACTTAAAGGAAGCAGTTAATTAGGTCTTCCACAAGGGTGATTAACTAATTAGAAAGGAAGGAAGACTGAATTGGTATTTTGTGGGTCAGGTGAAAGTGTGAGGTGATTGGAATTTCTGGGAGCAGATTGAGGGTGGCTTTGTATAGCAAGTATATATATATATATATATATATATATATATATATATATATATATAATATGGGTTCCGTTCAGAAGCTCGAAATACCGAAATCTTGAATTTCAGTATTTTGAGCCCAAGAAGCCGAATCCACATAATAGCGAAAGTTTAGAAGCGCGAAATTCAAAATCACGAATACCGGAGGTTTTGAATTTCGCACTTCTAAAGTTCCGCTATGGTTATATATTCAGGTAAGTGTGTGTGTGTGTGTGTGTGTGTTAAGGGGTTTGGGTAGGGGCTGTGGTGTGTGTCAGTGTGTTTTGTTGCTGTGATGTGTGTGCGCGTAGAGAAAGTAGCTTGTGTCGTGGTGTTTTGTGTGTGTTTGTATGTAGTGCGACCTCTGAGTGAGAATATTTAAGTAGAGGGGATGTGGGGAGCACAGGGGGGCTTGTGTGTGTTTGTGTGGTGGATGGTGTGTATGTGTGTAGTAAAACCACGAAATTCAAAACTTCGGTATTCAAGGTTTTGAATTTCGTGGTTTTTAGTTTTCGTTGTTTTGTGGATTCCACTTCTTGGGCTTGAGATACTGAAATTTGAGATTTCAGTATTTCGAGCTTCTGAAGTGAATCTGTATATATATATATATATATATATATATATATATATATATATATATATGGGTTCCTATGACTTCATCGAACGATGAAATCACCGACACTCACCTCTTCGACACCAATCCATCGACGTCCATATCATCGACAATTCGTAGCGATCTTCCCCTCACAGGACCCATGGTAGCGCTTTCAAGGTAAATCGTAAACCCTGATCGTTGTAACACAGGAAGAAGCGCTACCATGGGTCCTGTGAGGGGGAAGATCGCTTACCGGAATTGTCGATGATATGGACGTCGATGGATTGGTGTCGAAGAGGTGAGTGTCGGTGAGTCATAGGAACCCATATATATATATATATATATATATATATATATATATATATATATATATACACACACACACACACACACACACACACACACACACACACACACACACACATATATACATTTTTACAAAACATCAGTGTTGCCAAATGTCATATTCCAGAACAAGTTAGTGAGTTTACTGTGTGTGTGTAAATGTATGTATATATGTACATGACTGTAAGTTAGGGTTAGGTAAAGGGATAGATGCAGTGTGTGTGTGTTTATGTAGTCTGTCTAAGCTGTATCTTGTATTGCTAGTGTTACAGAAACATTTTTTTCCTAAGGTAAAGGATAGAGATATGGTGTGAAGTATCACTAAGGTGGTATGAGGGATGAAACACCTCTGTACCACCTTAGTAACATCTGTTAGCCATAATCCCCCTCCTAACCCTAACCTAGACATCATCGTTTTTTGTAACACTACTACCATTCAGACACGTTAGCGCTTAGTGTTGTGTGAGAGTTTTGGTGTAAGGCTTGCAGAAGGATTTCTTTCCATTTTGTGATCTTTTGTATTTTTAATTTTAAGAGTTTTCAGTCGTGAATTTCAAAATGTTTTTAATGATTTTGTATTTGACATTTAGACATTTTTTTATTCATACTATAATATAATAATGTAATATGTTATGAGAGCGACCATTACATAATCCAGTAGGTTTTTACCTTTCTTCATTATGGTGCGACCCTAGAGTTAGTATATTTCATTTCCATGGATGTGGGGGGACAGAAGCTGTTTTTTTTGTGATAGCAAATGTAACCTGTTGGTTAACGTGTGGAATCACTTTATTTAGATTATTTGCGGTAGCAGTTAATGCAGTTGCAGATGAGGTCGCCCAGTGTTTTTTGTTTTCAACAAATTCATCAGCATTTACTGTATTCTCATCTAGGGTAAATATCCTTATCTATGTTTATATCCATATCTAGCTACCTATCTATATTGTATGTGTTTATATGTATTTGTGGTTAAAGGTCTGGACAAATCAGACAAATTATTATTAAAAGTTCTTTTTTTGGTGATCGTGTTTGACTTACTATTAAAGGTTGCCAACTAAGATGGGGGCTAAATAAGTTGGATTAAAAGAGATTGGACTTTAACATTAATAGCAAAGCCTATTAAGTGTTAAAATTATTTTTTAAAGAAATTTTAAGTTGATGTTTCTTTATGTTGACTACATTAGAGATGTTTTCCAAAAAAAAAAAAAAAAGTCACCTGCCAGTGCCATCCTTTCAAGTGCCCAGTCACGTTCGTTAGCGGTGACATGCCAATAAAGAGAAGCTGTCTTGGGCTTGGTTCATAGATTAGTACTAGGCTAACTGCCCTTGCGAGACATTTTAAGCCTAGCAAATTATCCCCAGTGAGATTCAAACCCTGTACCTTGTGTTTGTAAGGCAAACACTTTAACCATTAGGCCACCCTCCCACCCCTGGTTGTAGTTGCTTTCCTGTGGTTGAGTAGTAGTCATAGTTAACTGCTTAAACTTCTTTTTTCTCAGTGGTACCTGCTCGGTGGATCAGGAAATTATGGTTTATCCTAGTCTCACGGCACTGAAGTTATTTGCATAGCTTGAAACATTTTGCTGTCAATAGGTCTATAATATATTAATGTGATATCCTCAGTTCCATAGCTGTTAAGCAGGTGTCCAGGAAAACCTTGTCTGTCTAATGAAGTAAAATGTACCATAGAATGTAATCTTAATTCCATGTAAAGATCATGAGTTTTGTTTCCCTTAAGTGTGTAGTTTAATGTAGTCTTTAGTTTGTGTCCGTCTCCTAACCTCTATTCGTTGCCTTTTTCGTGCCTGATATCACGTTGCCATCTGTTTCCTTCCCTTCCTCGCTGCGCCGCATAACCAAGGTTTGACACCTCTCTTGATCCTACTTGTCAGGGCACGTTACCTTACATTAATTGGCATTAAACCTCAGTTGTCTTTCCTCTCAAGCCATTAATGTGTTGCAGACCTTCTGAGAGTTGACACTCAAACTGTAAGAGCCGGCTACTTGTTTTTGCATTACTTGCAGAGAGACCAGCTTTGTTTTTGAGCTGTTGAAAGATACTAAAAGAAAAACTGTAGTAAACAAATTGGCCTCCGGAAAGACGCTATTGGACAATGATCCCAAAGAGCACATTTGCCTTTGATCAAACGTTAGACCGGCTGCCGAGAAATTTAGAAATTTAATCTGAGGTGTAGTTTCCCTTTCTTGTGGGGGTACTGAGCACTCCTAATTAAGTGGCTGTCCTTTGGTAGCATTGCGTTAGACATGCATGAATGAAATGCTGCAGATGGGGTGTATGGGAACTATCACATGTCCATGTCCCACAGAGAGAGGGCGATACTAGAGAAAGGAGCAGCCAGCGATAGTTCGGCTTACCTTGTTTGCTTCCTTACTCCCTGCAGCCATTTTTCTGTAGATACTTTCTTACTTTCTTGGAAGTTCATGGCCATCTTGGAAAACATTGTCTCCCAGCAGGGCTGTGACACAGTCTCGTGTAGGACATGAAGGTAGCTACTACAAATTTTCATGACAGAGTGCTGCTAGTTGATAGACGGAGTTAGTTGGCTACCAATAGACTGTGCTTCTTCACGTTTCTTCACAATGTGTTTGTAGGTCAGTAAAAACAAAGCATCAACCCACCCTGAACATTATTCTGCTCATAGATGCCTTCTACAGTTTTGGCTGATGTGGTCAATATTGTTTTCAGCATTATCTGCAGGGCAGGCTGTGAAAGCCATAAACGTTTTATAACTCAGTCCTTAGTCATCAAATGTGTGTCGGAGAGGTGTGTTTGCATGGAGAGCTGTCAGTCCAGTTCAGTATCATAACTTGTAGACTTCATAGATGTCACAGTCCCCATGAGAATGTGCAACCTGTAAGGAAATGGCGAAGGCTGAATGCAGGTCATAATGTGTTAATAAAGTTTTTGTCAATGTGCGTAACTGCAAAATATGAGTAGTCCCATAAGAGGTTCTATATTACTTTATCAATCAGCCACATTGTCTAACAGCGTCATTGGAAATGTCATTCATTGAACCCTCCCGCCCCACTAATTATATATAGCAACTGTGAGATTGTATTAAGAGTGGGGAAAGGGCAAATCTCCTGATCCCAACGGAATGCAAGGTCAGTCACAATGGTTCAATGAATGGCATTTCTGATGAAATGTTTGATAATGTGGCCATTTGATGACATAATAAGGACCCTCCAAAAGGATAATATGGAGATGCACACTAATTGACTTTGTGCTTTGATTTTGAGATACTCCATATTTTAACATTGCCCTAAAACAGCCATTTTATGCTAACTGTTAATACCTCCTGAAGTTGATCTGTGTATTCTTTATGCCCCGTTTACATCTTCCCTGCCTTATGATGCTGCAGTCTGGTAATGGCGTTTCCTGTACATGGGGGTCTTTTTTCTTCTGTCTCAGCTGCTTTTCTTCTCTCACAAGTGAAAGGTCTCCATCAGTACTTAGAATTGCCAATGGATTTTTCCAGAAAGAGAAAGTTGAAATCTAGTCACACATCACTGACGTGTGTAGCTAAAATGGTAGTTTTCTTCAGTTTTATATATTTATTGACATTTGGTTACTGGGAAAGTCCAACTGGCTAGGAGCCCGTTTTCAGAAGAGGCCCTAGGAAGAAAGCTCCAAAGTATTATAAAAAACATTTTAAGAAAAAAAAATACAAATTTCTAAATAATGGTAAGAGATGTGCAGTTTAAATAATGATACCAAATTAGACATAACGTGAAAACATCGATTAAGAACAGACACAAGTTATATGACAATGATTTAATATTTAGAGAAATTTTAGCCAGTCTGTAGAGAAGTTAAAAGTAACTTAATATAATACAAACAGGAATTTCAATATAAAGTGAGAGAAAAGTGAGCTCATGGTTTATTTACAGAGAAAGCCAGGCAAGAGAAATTGATAGATGATGTCCTTCAAGGATGCATCTGCAGTCCTAACAAATGGGTTGTCCTGGCCTCAGGCAGCCCTTCGGTCGGCTGGATTCCAAAGTCTGGGTCTGGCCTCGGCTGATGTTGCACTTCACCCGACGTCATAGCTGCAGTTCAGCGGGTATAAAGGCATCAGCCGACGCCATTTTCCTCAGTCTTTCTTGCCGCGTGGCGCCCAAAGCAGAAGCTGTTCGCAAGTGCCGGTCGGTCAGAACCAGAGATTGCTACTACCGAAGACTTCTAAAAAGCTAAGTACCCCGTTGGGGACTCTTTCTTGCCTCAGCCGATGTCAGAAAAAGTGAATAACTGTTTAACTTGTGGGAAACAAATACCTCATAAAGATTTCCACTCTTACTGCCTACCTTGTTTAGGCCCAGACCACGACGTAGCAGCCTGTCTAGCCTGTGCTTCTTTCAACCGACGGACACTTAGACGTCGGTCGAAATTTGCTGAGGAGTTTTTCGGCTCCGCTTTTGCTTACAACATGCCGTCGGAAACTCCGACTTCACAATTAGCTAAAAAGCGCAAGGAAAAGGACCGACACTCGCGGTCCGCGGTTTCGGCCGAAACCGCGGTTAAGTCAACCGCGAGTGTCTCGGTTCTTCCTTCGGCCGAAAGCTTGCCTCCCACCGAGGCCTCATCCAGCATGGCTGAATCTGCTACTGAAATTCCACCTGCTCTTACAGGTTCACAGGATTTATCTGATACTATCCCTTTAGATATATCCACTCCTGCACGTGGAGCTGCTAGGCCCCCTGCATCCATGTCGATTAAGGCTTTTGTCAGGGCTAAAGCAGCAAAATCAACCAAGACTGTGCCTATTAAGACCCCCTCTCACAGGCCTAGCTCTAGTACTCAAATGCTTAGTCTAGCAGAGGATCTCATTTCTTTGATCAGGGGATCCCAACCTCACCCTGACAGGGCCTCTCACCCACCTCCAGAGAAGAGGCCTAGAGCAGAGCCCCCTGAGCCAGTTTCTTCAGATTACTCTTCTGATGATTCAGAAAATACAAACCCTCCTGAAGGCCCTTATTCTCCTTATGAGGACTCTGATGCAGAAGACTCCATTCCTTCTGCCTCTCCGCCTGAGGAATTTTCTTTGGGGAAACCTTGCATGCTATGAGGGAACAATTTCAATGGCAGGGCCAGGATTTTTCAGACTCTAGGAAAAGGCTTAGGACCTTTTTGCATTTGCCACAGCATAGGCCTTTAGCCATTCCTCCAGTACTTACTGTTGTGGATGATGCATTTAATGATGCTTGTACTGCCCCTGATTCACTTCCTCCGGCCCCTGCTAAGCCCGACAGGTACTACAGGGTTCCGGACACACATTATCATTTGTATAAGGCTCCTTTTGCAGATCCTGAAACTATTTCACAGGGACCCAAGGCTGTAGCAGCTACCTCTGCCAAAAAACCCCTTCCCTCTGAAAGGGAATCTAGGGCCTTAAAGAGGTGGGGTAAAAAAGTTTATACTTCTGCTACTCTTTTGGCTAGGGCCTTAAACTGTCAATTCCACATGATTCAGTATCAGGAATTTATGTTAGACCAGTTAACTAAAAAACTGTCCTCGCCTGAACCATTAGACAAAAAGTCTCTTCAGGAAATGGTACATAACATACAGCAGGTCAGTAATCATTCCTTAAAATGCGGCTATGATGCACTGGAGGCTTCCTTTAGATCAGCTTTGACTGGTACAGTGATCAGAAGGCATGCATGGTTAAAAGAGCAGTCCTTACCAGACCATGTAAAATCAAAGCTCCTAGATGCTCCCATGGATAAGCATAATTTGTTTGGCTCACCTGCACAGCAGGTGCTGAAGAAGGTGGAAGAGAAAGCAAAATCTGTCCCGACAGTCAAGGATTTCTTACAGGTCCAGCCTCCAAGGTTTAGTAGGAACTGGCCTTCCAAGAATTGGTCCTTTCCAGACACCACCAGAGCACAGAGAGGCAGGAATAGGCCCAAGAGGCAGGGGTCAATCCAGAGGTGCCTACAGGGGACGCCAGTGGCAGCCTAACAACCAGCGAAGTACTGCCACAGATCCAGCCACTACCACTTCCACAGGACAATCACAGTGACTTGGCTCTGAGACCGCCTACCAGGGAACAACTAGATGCACCCTTAGGCGGAAAGCTAGCCTTATTTTCAGTAAACTGGCATTACATCACAGGAGACAAATGGATTTTACAGACAATAGACAAAGGTTACAGGTTTCACTTCCATACTCTACCAAGGAAGAGAGGAATGCCAAACCTACCTCCAAATCAAAAGACAAAAGCTCTAGAACAAATAGACAACTTAATAAGGATGAGAGCTATAGAAAAGGTACCGTCTATGGAACAAGGGCAAGGATTTTACTCCAGACTTTTCCTGGTGCCAAGAAAAGAAAACCAATGGAGACCTATTCTCGACCTGTCCGCTCTGAACACATATTGTTCCAAAATTCAAGATGCTGACCCTACAGCAGCTTCTTCCCATGCTGGGCAAGGAGTCTTGGCTGGTAACTCTAGATCTCAAGGAGGCATACCTGCACGTCCCCATACGACCAAATTGCAGAAGATACCTCAGATTTCTTGCAGGATCAGAGCATTATCAATTCTCAGCATTGCCCTTTGGCTTATCTACTGCGCCCAGAGTATTCACGAAATGCCTGGCATCAGTAATTGCTCATTGCAGGATTCAGGGAATTCAAATTTACCCTTACCTGGACGACTGCCTGTTATAAGCGGACAACAAAAACAAATTAGCAAAAGATTTGAAAAAGGTCATTCATCTGCTACAAGCCCTGGGATACACAGTCAGTATAAAAAAGTCAAGGCTGATACCATCCCAGAGGATAACTTTCTTGGGTGCAGAACTGGACACATCAAATCAAATGGCATCCCTCACAGCAGAAAAACAGAAGCACCTTCCTCTCTATTTCATGGCATTAACAAAGCAGAACCAGCTAACAGCAAGGAAAGTCCTGCAAGCCCTGGGTTACATGGCATCCTGCATAATATTGATTCCACATGCCAGACTACATATGAGAAAGTTACAATGGTACCTAAGGAATTTATGGTCTCAGCACAAGCACAGCCTAGAAACCCAAATTCCAATAATTCCATGTCTGAAGCAAGAATTCCAATGGTGGGCTCAGGCCTGTCAGTTGAACAAAGGACTGCCCTTCCACAGCCCTCAGCCAAGCCAGGCTATCACCACGGATGCCTCAGACCTCGGTTGGGGGGCACACATGCTGGACAAGTGCATACAAGGCTTCTGGACTCAAGACCAGCTGAACCTACACATAAATCAAAAGGAGATGCTGGCAGTAAAACTGGCAATTCAGACATTCAGACCGTTTCTTCAACAGGGTCAATTGCTGATAAGGACGGACAACACCACAGTTATGTGGTACATCAACAAACAGGGAGGCACACATTCATACCCTCTATGCCGGATGGCAATGGACCTCTGGAATGTGGCACTGAGCTTCAACATTCAGCTCCAGGCAATATTTGTACCAGGAAAAGAAAATATACTAGCAGACATCCTAAGCAGAACTACCACGGATGCCCACAAATGGATGCTGCATCCAGACATCTTCAAATCCATTACAAGGAAATGGGGACTACCAGAAATAGACTTATTCGCATCCCCACACAACCACCGGACATACCACCCTCTGGCTTGGAAGGTGGACTCCCTATCTTTCAGTTGGGAAAACCTGACAGCATATGCATTCCCACCTCTTCCTTTGATGCACAAGGTGCTATTGAAGATCAAAGAAGACCGTCCAAGGATCATCCTGATAGCTCCAGACTGGCCAAGGCAACATTGGTACCCATTACTGAGGAGCATGTCTCGGGAACAAATATGGCCTCTGCCCCTAGTTCCCTTACTGCTAACACAGAACAACTACAACACCCTGCATCCAAACTTGAAAACGTTGCAGCTAGCTGCCTGGAACATTGCATAAGACAAAATAACCCAGATTTATCTCAAAGGGTTAAAGACATTATCTTGGAGGCTCGCAGACCCTCAACAAGGAAAACTTATTCAGCAAAATGGAAAAGATATCTCATTTGGAGTGCAGCTAAAGGAGAAAATGTGTCACTGGTAAACATAGCCAACATCCTGGAATACTTGGCAGAACTTTTCCACAATGGCCTGTCCTATTCTTCCATTAAGATTCATGCATCAGCTATTTCAGCAGAATACAACATGGACCCTCCAGTCTTCTCTCATCCTCTACTCAGGCAGTTTCTGAGAGGAATTAAAAATGTAAAGCCACCAAGGAAGCCACCATTGCCGCATGGGACTTGAACTTTGTGCTGGAAAAGTTGACACTCCTCCTTTTGAACCAGCAGCAACAGCAGAATTACAGTACTTATCATGGAAAACTGCTTTCCTGCTTGCAATCACTTCAGCAAGAAGGGTTTCTGAATTACAGGCATTAATGGCAGTACAGCCCTTCCTTATCTTCCATCAAGATAGAGTGTCCATGAGAACTAATCCTACTTTTATGCCAAAGGTGGTCTCCAGGGTATCTCTAAACCAAGCTATCCACCTACCTACATTCTTCCCCAACCCACAGAACAGGGAGAAAGATTATTACATACCTTGGATGTACATAGGCAATGCGCTACTACCTGGACAGAACCAAGAGCAATAGAAAAACTGACCAGCTACTGGTAGCATATGCAACAGGAATGGAAGGAAAAGCAATTTCAAAACAGACAATCTCAAAGTGGATAGGAAATTGCATTAGATTTTGTTACTCTTACCATGGAAAGACAACTCCAGAAACCATCAGACCTCACTCCACAAGGGCTACAGCCACTACTACAGCTTTTTTACGAGGAGTGGCTACCAAAGACATTTTAGAGGCTGCTACTTGGAGCTCCGTGCATACATTTGCCAAGCATTATAATCTACCCTTATACTCCAGATCCCGAGCAGATTTTGCCACTGCTGTTTTGCAAGGGATCTTAACTACACCATAATCTAATTATTACCTCCTCCCCCAGTTTAGCTATGGTATTCTACCCATTTGTTAGGACTGCAGATGCATCCTTGAAGGACATAGTACAGTTTTGTACCTACCATAAATGTAGATGTCCGAGAGGTATGCATCTGCAGTCAGGATTACCCACCCTCCTTCCCTCTGTGGTACTCCTAGGGTATTTGCCCATCTTGTAGCTAGCTGGGGGAATCTATTATGGTGTATTTGTTTGTATATATGTATATACTTGTTTATTTCTATTTGCTCTCTATTGTTTGGAAACATTTGCATTTATCCAAATTTAGCCTTCCTAGAGGGCTCCTGGCATCTGGGACAAGAAACACTGAGGAAAATGGCGTCGGCTGATGCCTTTATACCCGCTGAACTGCAGCTATGATGTCGGGTGAAGTGCGACATCAGCCGAGGCCAGACCCAGACTTTGGAATCCGGCCGACCGAAGGGCTGCCTGAGGCCAGGACAACCCATTTGTTAGGACTGCAGATGCATACCTCTCGGACATCTACATTTATGGTAGGTACAAAACTGTACTTTAGGAAGTGAGTGAAGAAGGGAGGGTACAGAGGTATAAGGTATGAATAGGTACCTGAGAGGGGAGGGTACGGAGGTGTAAGATATGAATAGGTACCTGAGAAGAGAAGGTACAGGGGTGTAAGGTATGAATAAGTACCTGAGAAGGGAGGGTAAGGAGGCATCAGGTGTGAATAGGTACCTGAGAAGGGAGGGTACAGAGGAGTCAGGTGTGAATAGGTACCTGAGAAGGGGGAGTAAGAAGGTATAAGGTATGAATAGGTACTTTCTTATATTTAGGGAGATAGTTTGTCTTGGTGTTGAGCAAGAACAAAGACAGATTTTGGCAAGGAAGTCTTTCAGAATAGTTTTGAAGGATTAGAGGGAAGTTATTGACTTGATAGATAACAGGTAAGGAGTTCTAGGCCTTAGCAGCATTTTACGAGTACAGACAGTACCCAACAGATTTGATAGATTTGTGGACAGGCAGGAGTCTTTTGGTCATTGCATCATAACAACTAACTGGGAACATCATTGTATAGATTGTTATTTAGTGCTGGAGAAGCAGATGGATGCTGCATAATTTTACTGATGGTGAAAGCTTATGTATATGTTGAAGGGCATGAGAAGAGGAAATTTCAAGAGTTAATAACTGCAGGAGACCTTCTTTTTCTTACCTGTATAATGCGCAGGGCATGCAAAACACTGAGATAAACTACATTTCGAGAATTACAATTAAAATGTCCCTTAACCTTATAGTTTCTCCCTCTGATATTAAAACTATCAGTACATATAATATAACAACATTGGGAACAAAAAATACACTTCATCATTCCATTTTTAATTGTAATTATTGAAATGTTATTTATTTATCTCAGTGTTTGGCATGCCCCAAGTATTGTATAGGTAAGACCTCTAGAGTCTTTAAGCATAGAGTATATGAACATTTGTTGGATGTTAAAAAGAAAACAAAAAACTGCAGTTGCTTTATATAAACATTTGGTGGATTTTGGCACACACAGTTTTGGTTTTCGTGTTATAGAACAAATTGAACAGGACCCCCCCAGGGATGGATCATTGATGAACATTTGGAAGCCCTTGAGTTAATGTGGCATTTAAAATTAAATGCCACAAGTTATCCAGGTTTAAATGGATCATGTTCTCTAAATTCTATTTTAAAATTAAGACATTTTAACATTCGTTAATTCAGTTTTTATGGAATGTTTTGTCATTGGATGGTTTTAGTCATGTGTTGCTGTCTGTTATTTAAATTGTTTTTTTTTTTGATGTTTTAATTAGTTCTGAGAAAGTTCTGAAAATGAGTAGGAACAAAAGTGCTTAACTGTTTTAAATAAAATAGTTTTGTGGTGTCTGCTGGCATGGATTATTCTCCTATTTCTTCTATCCTGAGGAGGCACGGTTGTTGCATATATGTGGGGTGGGGGGGCTTTCTCTCTTGGCCTGGTAGAAAAGCACACTTCATGTAATTTCTTGCTTCCAGAGGCGGGCAGAATGCCCATGATATATATATTTTTTTAAACAAGAACTATCTTTAGTGAATTATCACTTATGGCATATGCAGTTGTACATTTATATAAATTAAAATAAACCATACTGATAGATTTTCAGTTGCAAACATTATACGTCACATATAGTTGTTTATGCAGTCATTGCTAATTGAATATAACATAGCTCATGCAACTCCTGCCAGAATGCCCATGATATTGAAATAAAATTTCAGGTTTCTGTTTGTCTTCTGCTTGGCTCCCTTTGAATAATGCAAACAGAAAAATAAAAGCCAACTTAATTTTCATATGGAACGAAGATGCTAGATCTTGAAATAAGCATGTGGTGCGTAGTTCCGTGGTTCACATGTCAGTGTTCTTTTGTTTTATTTTTATTTTTACACTGAACAAAGTGATGTTTTGACACAATAAACAGGGAACAGATCAATGCAAAATGGTTTTGTATGAGTCCATGCCAAAACAAAACACACTTTTGCATGTTTTCCTTCATACAGACGTTGCCTAGTAAGAAGTTAAAAAAAAAGTGTGACAGAAGTGCATGCTAGCTTATAATGAATTAATGATGATGATGCTTTTTCCAGAAAAATCAAAAGCTGCTAAACAAAAAGGAACTAAACACACTTGTTAGCACACGTATTTAAGATGTGGCAGTATATGTATGTATGTGTGTAGAGGTCTCATGTAATTCATCAAAGGTCTCTCTCTCTCTCTCTCTCTGTTTTTTTAACATCTGGTTATTAAATATATAACACTAATATTCCATTGTCATAGTAAGTCCACATTTACAGCAGAACTAATTACAACACAAAGATGTAAATGAGACAATGGTCTCATCTTCTGCCATTAGCCTATAGGCCTATTCTTCATTCTGTTTATTTTGAGGTGCATGCTGTATGTGTTTGTTGTTATCTTTGTGTGCTGGTGTATCCAAGTAGTGTTCATACTGTATTTAACTTTTGTCAGCATTGATGTATCCACTTAGTTAATAGATTAAATTCCCAGTTATTACCAAACTCGTAAACATTGCCACTTGTCTATACACATAACCTCCTCCAGAAATCCTATCTGATCTCTCGTTGAGGGAATCGACTGTCCTTTCCATAGTTTTGTTGTGCATTTTTTGGCTAACAGAATCATGAAGACTAAGCATTGCTAAAATATTTTCTATTAACTCTAGTGAAGTCTCCAATTCCCAATAAGAATAAGTCAGGTGATAAATTCAGATTAACCCTCCCATTTTTCACACAGTTGTGTTGTAAGCAGCAATAGTCTTGGGCAGCTGCAGAAGACATGGTTCTTGTGTACCACATTTCCAACAATGAGTAAGTATAGTTGTGAAAATATTTTCTGAATGGGCTGATGTGTAAAAAAATGTGTACATACACTGCTAACCAATGAATATGTACCTCCTGGATTCTGTTGTTACCTCTGGGAGCATAATCTGCATTTCCTTTGCTGTGGTCATCTTTAAATCTCTCTTGCATTGTTGTCTACATATTTCCAAAGATTGCCGAGTTACTTTGAGTCTGTTTAGGTTACTAATTCACCCTGTCTGCAGTTGGTCTGAATCTCTTAGCATCCATGCCACTGCAGAGGGATAATTACTTACAATATTTTTAAACATATATAGTTTTTGTACCTGGGGCACCAACTTGTCAAAGAGCCCTTTACTGCCTTTCCCATTTTCTGTGCCTGGAAATCATGTTGAATGTGCCCGTTAGTGATTGTTGTATTTACTCAGTACTGCAGTTGTCAGAGTGAGATGCATTGTGGGGGTTGTGTGTGGGTTTCTGATGTTAATGGTGAAAGTTTGGGATTTCCTAAAAGTTTCAGCATTAGACGTTAGGAGTGTAGCTTTACTGTTGTGCATGTGTTGTGATACATCTGGTGTGTTTTTGAATGTGTTACAGAAAGGGTTTTGTTAAGACAGAATGTGTTGATTTTTTTAATAAGATCTTAAAACTAAACTGTTTTCCTTTGAGTCTCTGTTTTTCAGTATATTGGGTTTTTGATAAGTGTGTTTGTTTGTGTCTTTCGGCTTTTCCCGGTTAGGGGTCGCCACAGCGGAACTCCGGTCCGCTAATATTTGGCAGTAGAGTTTTACGTGCTGGCTCAAAATGCTGTCATTGGTATTTTATCTTTTGATGTTTGTGCATTTTGGTCACATAAATCTGTGTAAACATGTGTATGCAATCAATTATTCATTATTTTTGTTAACTGGGTTGGTGAGCTGCTCCACAAGCCCTTTTCAACCATGACCTGGGCCAGTAGGCAATTACAATATTTGTTACATTTTGCATACAACACATAAGTAAATCAACTAAAGGTACATGAAGTACTAACTTTATTAATAAGTTGATGACTGGGTAGGCACTCATTTTCAGCAGAGGGCTGGGGAGAAAATGTCCAAAGTACTACAAAAACATTTTAAGAACAGTAAGTTGGCAATCTTCAAAAATAATACAAAAAACATCTACAGTTTAAATATTTATACCAAACTAGACCTAATGTGAAAACATTGGTTTAGACTAGATACAGTTTATATAACAATGATATAAAATTCAGAGCCAGTTCATAAGAAAATTAAAAGTATCCCAAAATATCTTCCCAAGTCCCCTTCTTTCCCATTACACTGCAAACAGTTGCTATCTTATGTCTTTTGGCTTATCCCAGTTAGGGGTCGCCACAGCGGAACTCTGGTCCGCTAATGATTGGCAGTAGATTTTTACGTGCTGAGTTGCCGGCCCTGACGCACAACCTTCAATGAAGGTACTCCCAGTCACGCATGTCTCCACACAGAAGACTCTCTGAGAATCAAACAGGACAATGTCTTACTGTGAGGC
Organism: Protopterus annectens; assembly: GCF_019279795.1. Taxonomy (NCBI): domain Eukaryota; kingdom Metazoa; phylum Chordata; order Ceratodontiformes; family Protopteridae; genus Protopterus; species Protopterus annectens. Next base: position 1,096,714,259 of record NC_056737.1, read on the forward strand.
GATAACGCTACCGCAGCACCACTACCGCGGGTTCAAACAGTTGCTATCTACCTGTAGAAAATTTCCCTAAATTCTGTTTGGGGTATACAAATACCTGTACAAACGCTTCTATGCAAAAATCTTAAAGCTTCTAGGTTCTGTTTATTTGGAGCCAAACAAATGTCGTCCAATTGCTTATTTGTATATCACTTTCCCATTCACAATTTTTTTCTAATCTCCCCTGGTAGGTTCTTAGTTGTTATGCATTATTTTACATGCCTTACTAATTATCCCTTTTTTAACCACAGCTTCTGTTCTAGACTCCGCTGTAAATTTCATTTAACACTCCCCAGTTCCTTTATGTTTACCTGCACTGTACTCTGTTGTCAGTCCCCGGTAAAGAAAGCGGTTTCCAACCAGCAGTCGAAATTCTGCTTGACCTCATCCCACTCTGTGAATTTTCTCTCCCTAGTTATTTCCTCCCAGTACCTTGGCTCCTTTGCTATTTTTCTCCAGTAAATTCCAATTTCTTCTCGTCTATTTTCTGTACCTTTATTTGCAGTCATTCTTCTAGGCAAAATCTGCTTTGCTTGTTCCTTTGATGGCTTAGTTCTCAAAATATTTTCTGCTCCTTTGTCAGTGTAATAGTCTGTATGTATGTTCTCATGTCTGGATATGTTGATGTCATTTTTCTTGTGACTAACATGGTTTTCAAGAACAGTTGTAATTGAATGCCATTGCAGTTTATTATGAGGTTCACCCCTCTGCAGGATGTTTTTGCCATCAATCGTGTCCGTGTCATATTTTGGTTGTAGAATTTATTATATTTCTAATTCGACTCAGAAAGTATGTTGAATGTTTTACCAAAATAAGTAAAGTTGTGGTGGCATTTACAGAAGTGTTCTGTGACTTCCTTAATATATATGGATTCTGAGGAAGTCTTTCATATTCAATATGTATGTAAATTTTCTGTATAGCTGTCTGTTTTCAGGACTCCTTACACTTATAATTTGCCCATGATGTATTTCAGGAGCTGGTCCTTGAGAAGTTGAAGATCCAGCAGATGTGCTGCGATAGGGAGAAGATGAATCTGGAGCTGGAAAAGATCGGTTTGAATGTAGAGCTGCTCTTACACGACGAGCAGAATCATGATGAAAAGTAAGATACTCTGCTTCCGTAGAAAGGACACTAAACTTGCGGATTAGCGCCATTCTTAATTTTGTAGTTTTAGCCCTTTTTCTGGTTTCCTACATGTACATAGGACAGATGTCCAGCTTGATTCACTTCCATTAAATGTTATGTGGGTGCGGACCTGAGTGATAGCAGTACTTACTTTTTTAAGATTGAATAAAGTGTCTTTATGGTGTGATCTGTATTAAGTTGTATCTTGGAAAATGAGGGATGCTTTTTCTCGATTTGGGAGCCCGTACTATTCACTGTACCATAATACAGTGTCTTTTACTACTCCACAGCTTAACCGAGAGACCCTTTTTCTGCTGTTCCTTTTTAACCTACTGATGTCCTTCCGGACGCGTAGAGCTTAGTGCCCATTTCATCAATCCTGGCACACTCCCTGCTTAGTCATTAAAAATGCATCTATCTCAGCAACTGTGGCACATTCCATTCCTGTTTACTGAGCTGCCCATGTCCTTGGTGACTGACCTGAGTTTTTGTTCCCATGTAATGAAGTCATCTAGAAGTTCCCAGGTTGTAACTTGTGCACTTCTTGACCATCCATCATAAAATGTTCTTAATTCTGTTCTTAGGTCACATAACTATCTTGTTTTAGCCTTGGTTTCCTTGAACTAATTTTCTGCTTCTGATTGTTACAGGACTTGCACAGTTCATTTTTGATTTGCTTGTAAGTACTTAGTGCAGCAATAGACATATTTCCTAAGGCATGCATTATTTTCATCTATAAATCTTATTAATTGCTCTTTTTCTGTGTAGCAGCTGAAGCCTACAAAAAGTTTCACAAAACTTTGAAAATCTTCTCCATATTTATTTTGAAAAAATCCGTTAGGACTGGCATGGCCCCAAGTATGGCTTTTTATCCCTTGTCTTCACAACTCTGACAAACAGAAAGCACCACCTATCTGATGTTCATCATGCATACAGCTGCAGTCATCACACTTGGGTTATCCTGCCATCAGGCGGGTCCTCGGTCGGCCGAATTCCAAAGTCTAGGTCCGGCGTCGGTTGTCGTCGCTTCTTCCCTGACGTCAGTGTGGCAGGGGTATAAAAGAGGCAGCCAACGCCATTTTCTTCAGTCTTTCTTGCCGCGCGGTGCCCGAAGCAGAAGCAGTTCACAAGTGCCGGTCGGCCAGCTCCTGTGATTTACGAACAGTATTTCAGCCGAAGTCTTCTTTAAAGCTAAGTACCCTGTTGGGGAAATTTTTCTTGCCTCAGACCGATGTCAGACAAAGTTAATAATTGCATTTCTTGTGGGAAGCAAATACCGCATAAGCATTTTCACTCTTACTGTATATCTTGCTTAGGGCCAGACCATGACGTCTCGGCCTGCCGTTTTTGTGCTAGGTTTAACAAGCGCACTATTAAGCGCCGGGCGGAGTTCGCCCTTCATTATTTTGGCAAAAAATTTAATTATATCATGTCGTCGGATACACCGACGCCAGTTTTAGGCAAAAGACGCAAGGATAAGGATAGACATCCGAGGCCTGCACCGAGTACTGAGATCACGCTTAGGCCGATTACCGGTTCTCAGCGAGGCGCCTACGCAGCCCCTGACTACCGATGAAACTTTTTTACCGGCGACTTCAGTACCCGAGGCCGCAGGATCCTCGGTCTCCATTCCCACTGCAGATACCGACGCCACTCTTGGCGGGGAAACCGAAATTTCAGCCAGGCCTGCCATTTTTGAAGGCGTTTTCAGGCCTACCGCCTCCTCTATTAAATCATTCACCAAGTCCAAAGCTGCAATGAAAATTAAAAAACAAGGGCCTCAGACCCCCTCTCCAGGCCCCATGCCTAAAAAACAGATGCTTAAAATGGCTGAGGATTTGATTACTCTCATCAGGGGTTCTCAACCCCCCTCAGACAAAAGACCCAGGTTGGAGGAAGACTACCCTTCCTCAGACCAGGCTTCTATTACTTCAGACCATTCTGAGGACCAGGATTACACTTATTCCCCATTTGAAGACTCTGATGCTAAGGAGTCTATTCTCTCGCCCCCCCCCCCCCCGAGGACTTCTCTTTTGGGGAAACCCTGCATACATTGAGAGAGCACTTCCACTGGGAAGGCCACGATTTCTCAGATTCCAAGAAAAGGCTCAGGGAATTTCTACTTCTTCCCCAACATAGGCCCCTGGCTATTCCTCCTGTCTTAGATATTTTGGATGATATGTACGCAGAAGCCAGTCTTAATCCAGACTCTTTACCTCCAGCCCCTGTTAAACCAGACAGATATTACCGGGTTCCTGATTCTCACCAGTTCCTTTATAAAAGCCATACTGCTGACCCAGAAACAATTTCACAGGGTCCCAAGGGGATTAAGGCCTCTACTGCTAAAAACCCTTTCCCTTCAGAAAGAGATTCTAGAGCATTAGAAAGGTGGGGGAAAAAAGTGTATACATCAGCCACTTTAACCATGAGGGCATTAAACTGTCAATTTCATATGTTAAAATACCAACAGTTCTTGCTATCTCAGCTGAAAGGCAAAATGGCACAAATAGAACAGCCAAACTTGAAAAAGTTGCAGGATTTGTTGCATGGAGCAGAACAAGTGGGGAAACATACCTTGCAGTGTGGTTTTGATGCTTTAGAGGCCTCATGCAGAGCTGCTGTCACGGGGTCTGTCATACGTAGACATGCTTGGCTCAAAGAGCAAACCTTACCAGATCATGTCAAAGCAAAGTTATTAGATGCACCACTACAAAAAGATGTATTGTTCGGTGCTAATGCTGAGGAGGTACTAAAGAAAATGGAGGAAAAAGCGAAATCTATGCAAACAGTTAAAGATTTCTTGCAGGTGCAGCCTCCACGCTTCAGCAGAAACTGGCCTTCAAAAAATTGGTCCTTTCCAGCCATGGACAGACCCCAAAGGGGCAGATACAGACGCCCAAGGGGTAGAGGACAACCTCAAGGATCTTACAGAGCAAGACAGTGGCAATCACCAGCCCCCAGAGGTGGAGAAGATATGCCACAGTCATTTAGCAAACAGATGCAATGACTTTCCCCTATGCCTGCCATGCAAAGATATAATGGCAGCACCTTTGGGCGGAAAACTGGCCTTATTTTCAAAAAACTGGCACATTGTTACACAGGACAAATGGATTCTGGATATTATAGACAGAGGTTACAGGTTCCACTTTCACACCCTTCCAAAAATGAGAGGCATGCCAAACCTGCCACAAAATTGCACAAAGGCAAATTTCCGCTCTCATGAATATGAAAGCAATTCAAGAGGTACCTGCAAAAGAACAAGGTCAAGGTTTTTATTCAAGACTATTTCTGGTACCAAGGAAGGACAAATATTGGAGACCCATCTTAGACCTATCTATTCTAAATGCATTTCTAGAGGTACCAAAATTCAAGATGCTCACATTACAGCAGCTTCTTCCCATGTTGGGCAAGGAGTCTTGGCTGGTAACGTTGGACCTCAAGGAGGCATACCTGTATGTCCCTATCAAACAAGATTGCAGAAGATACCTCAGATTTCTTGCAGGTTCAACCCATTACCAATTCTCTGCATTGCCCTTTGGCTTATCTACTGCGCCCAGAGTGTTTACGAAATGCCTGGCATCAGTAATTGCCTTTTGCAGACAATGAGGAATCCAAATCTACCCATATCTGGACGACTGCCTGACCAAGCAGACAGAAAGGACCTTCTATTGCAACATCTGGCATTTGTAATAAAACTGTTAAACTGCCTTGGGTACACAGTGAACAAAAAGAAATCAAAACTAATACCTTCTCAACAGATAATTTTCCTGGGTGCCAGCTTAAATACAACAACCCAGATGGCCTACCTCATGCCAGACAAACAAGGGCAACTGTCTCAATACTACAACAAAATGGCAACTTTAACCAGGTTAACTGCAAGGAAAATCCTGCAGGCTCTGGGGTTCATGGCATCTTGCATCCTACTAATACCATTTGCAAAGCTGCATATGAGGAAACTACAGTGGTACCTAAAAAACATATGGTCTCAGCACAGCCACATCTCGGAAACAATTATACCTCTCATTCCATGCCTTCAGAAGGAATTTTTGTGGTGGGCTCAAGCATGCCAAAGAAACACAGGTCTTCCTTTCTGTTTACCACAAGCAACTCAAATCATCACAACAGATGCCTCAGACTACGCCTGGGGAGCACACATGGCAGGTCAGTGTATTCAGGGAAAATGGTCCCAAAAAGAGATGCACCTACACATCAACCAAAAGGAGATGCTAGCCGTGCAAAATGCTCTTATGACCTTCAAAGACCTACTGCATCCAGGCCAGCTATTAATAAGGACAGACAACACCACAGTCATGTGGTACATAAACAGGGGGGAGTGCATTCATACCCCATGTGCAGGCAAGCCATGACCCTGTGGAACACAGCACTGGAATTACAAATTCAACTAGAGGCACAATTCCTGCCAGGGAAGGAAAACACACTGGCAGACAACTTAAGCAGAAATATGACAGACCCACACGAATGGAAGTTGCATCCTCAAGTCTTCTTAAAGATAACTCAGGCATGGGGACAGCCAGACATAGATCTATTTACTACCCACAGAAATTACCAGTTGGAAAAATTCTGCTCAAGGACCTATCATCCACAGGTCTGGAAAGTGGACGCACTCTCTTTCAATTGGACAACATTGACAGTCTATGCCTTCCCGCCTCTATCTCTACTGGCCAAAGTCCTATTAAAAACCAGAGCAGAGAGGCCACAAATGATTCTCATTGCTCCAGACTGGCCACGACAGCACTGATATCCTCTCCTAAAGAGCCTGTCACACTCACCACCATGGATCCTTCCTCAAGTTCCTCTTCTGTTATCCCAGCACAACTACAAGACCCTTCACAGCCAGCTCAGAACTCTAAATCTAGCTGCATGGAGAATACCTTAGTTTACCAACAAACTCTCCACTCCAAGGAGGTACAGGATGTCATCTCAGAGGCCAGCAGACCCTCTACTAGAAAAACCTACTCTGCCAAATGGAAACGATTTTGCTCCTGGAATCAAGCAAAGGGTCAGAATCCTTGGGTAATAAATATACCTCAGATTTTACAGTATCTAACTGAGATGTTAAACAGTGGCCTCTCCTTTTCTTCCATCAAAATCCACGCTTCAGCCATTTCAGCACAATACAATACGGATCCTCCTTTATTCTCACATCCTCTATTAAGGCAGTTCCTCAGAGGGGTTAAAAATATAAAACCCCCACGGAAACCACCAGCTCCAGCCTGGGACCTCAACTTCGTATTGGAGAAGCTGACACTGCCTCCTTTTGAGCCGGCTTCTTCAGCAGAGCTACAATACTTGTCATGGAAAACAGCCTTCCTTCTGGCTATTACCTCAGCACGCAGAGTTTCGGAGCTACAGGCCCTCATGGCTGTGCAACCATTTATCATTTTCCATCAGGACAGGGTTTCCTTACGAACCAACCCTACCTTCATGCCAAAGGTAGTATCCAGTGTGGCTTTGAATCGGTCTATTCATTTACATACCTTTTATCCAAATCTGCAGAACAAAGGAGAGAGGCTACTGCATTCCTTGGACATTCACAGGCAACTTCGTTATTACTTGGACAGAACAAAGTCATTCAGAAAATCTGAGCAGCTCTTTGTGTCCTATGCTACAGGTGCTCAAGGAAAGGCTATTTCCAAACAGACTATTTCAAAATGGATAGTCCACTCCATACGCTTTTGTTATTCATTTCATGGAAAATCAGTGCCTGTATACATCAGATCCCACTCCACCAGGGCTACAGCTACCTCAGCAGCTTTCCTCAGGGGGGGTCCCTACCAAGGACATTTTGGAAGCAACTACTTGGAGTTCAGTGCACACTTTCTCCAAGCACTACCACCTTCCACTATACTCAAAATCTAGAGCAAGCTTTGCCACAGCAGTCCTACAGGGCATTCTAGCCCCTCCTAATTCCACTTAGTACCAGCCACCCTTACTTAGCTTTGGGATTCTACCCAAGTGTGATGACTGCAGCTGTATGCACGATGAGCATAGTACAGTTTTGTACCTACCATAAATGTAGATGTTTGAGTGCACATACAGCTGCAGTCCAGGTTACCCTCCCTCCATCCCCTCTTAGGACAGGGCTTATGACAAACACCTTTAACATACAACCTATTTGGGGTATTCCTTTATGGTGTATTTGCTTGCAACTACTGTTTTGTTTTATCTACTTATGTATGTTTGCATGACATCATGTTTTGCCTTCCTTTCTGGGGGCACCTGACATCTGGGGCAAGAAAAACTGAAGAAAATGGCGTTGGCTGCCTCTTTTATACCCCTGACGTCAGGGAGGGGGTGACGGCAGCTGACGCCGGACCTAGACTTTGGAATTCGGCCGACCAAGGACCCGCCTGATGGCAGGATAACCCAAGTGTGATGACTGCAGCTGTTTGCGCACTTGAACATCTACATTTATGGTAGGTACAAAACTGTACTTTATGCTGGCATTTGTTGTAATTTTATTCATTCTGGTGATTTTTTTTTTTTTTTACTTCTCTTCCCCTCATGCTGTATGACTTCAGCGTTCCTCCATTGCTTTTCTCACACTAACTCCAGCTATGTTTTCTCACTTTACAACCACTTTAATATGATCTGCAGTCTTGACGTTTTCTACCTGAGCACTTGGCTGTGCCTTCTGATTTTGGCTTGCTTCTTTTGCTGTATCTGATAGCTATCTAGATTTTGATTTACTTTGTGATACAGTTTGGGATTCTAACCACATTGTTCACCTACTGTAGAGGAAGTACCAAAATTAGATATGAACGCACTCCTAATACTAGGTACGACTTCTCAAGTCTCCTGCAGGTAACAACTCTTGGAATTTTCTCGTCTCACATCCTCAGTTTAACACAGTTCAGATTTTTTTTTTTTTTAATACTTGCACTCTTTAAGACGTGCTTTCAGCCAGTCCAGATTGTTATGATGTGCACTGGAAAAGGACGTGTCCAGTCCCTACAGTACTTAATTATTTTCTGCTTCCTGCATAATTTGTATTTCAGTCCTAACACCCATCATTGGAAAGTTGCAGCATTCTTTACCTAAACACCAAAACTTACTGTGGTGTAGTGAAACCCAGACTAAATGAGACGTGGAGCTAAACACTGACTGAAAAGTATTATTAATTTAAATTTATATTAGGTGTAGCACTGTTCAGTGAAAAAAAAAATAAAGCTGAACTACTGTATGACTGTGGTGCATTTAAAGTAGCACTGTTTAAGCAATGAAATGTAACTATGGCTTTTAAGCGTCATTGTTTATTTTAGCTGTTAACACTCTAATGACTTCAAATTACACCTATCAGCTACTGTTAGTGTTCAGAATTACCTCAACTTTCTTTCTAGAACATTTTTTGGTACTTACGTATTATCGCAACCACATTTTCAACCTGGCATAATTCATTATGTTTGGAGGAAAATATGCATGGTAAACTTAAAAGGAGTGTGTAAGCTATTATTTTTTACTGTGCCACCTCCTGTGTGAGGCAGGAAGAGGAATAATGATCCGATTTGGTATTCCAGGGTGCCGTAGGTTTCTGATGGGACTTGATTATAACACAGATGTACCAGTGCCTGCTGCCTGACACTCACCGTAATGCAACTTTGGATGGTCTGTACTCATGTAACAGTGACTACTGGGTTGATGCAGTGTTTTAAACATTACAGTTTTTTAACATTGCGATGACAATGTTATTAAAGGCTTTACCGGTATTTTTGAAGATGTATACAATTGTATTGTGGTGTACGCCAGTTCAACTTCTCCTTGTACTGATTCAGTGAATGTACTCAATTTAGGAAATCGCTCTTCTTACCTGCAATCCTACTTTTAGTGCTTCACTTTTCTGCATTACCTGTTTTGCTCTTACAAATGTAGGTTACAAGCTGTATAATCCAGCCTTACAAAATATGTCAAAGAATAAGCAGGTCTTTCTTCACAGGACTCCAAACGCGCAGGCATGTTTACAGCACTTCTCATTAAGGTAGGTCACGAAAGGATGCTACCCAGGAAGAGGAATTGTGCCCTGATTCCTCTTCCAAGATCAAAAGCATTGTGAGACAAACACTTCCCACAGCCCTTTTCAGGTTCATATACATCATTTCGCCAACAGATTACAAATTACGTCTGCTTGAAAAAGTGGTTGCGATAATACGCAAGTACCCATTTTTTTCCATAGTGGCATTCTGTGAACTAGAAGTCACTCAGCATCCTGGATTCATTATGCTGGACACAAGCTGGAACGAGTCCTCCTTAAAGTCCAGTGCTGTGCATATCTGATTCCAGGGAATGTTTCAGGAAAGATTTGATTGATCCAGTTTACAGTGGCTAAAACTGATTATGGCATTTCAGACTTGTGCAGGGATCGGAGGCCGTTTGAAATAAGAACATCACATTTACTCTTTCTTTTTGTTAAAATAGTCTATTGTCAACACATTTAGCATCATATTTCTATGACTAAACTAAAACTCCTCTTGTTGTTTCAAATATGACAACTCCTTAAAAGCGATTTTGATTGCAATTTGTTGAGATTACAATGAAACAGCAGTTATGTGCACGCTTATTTACAAGAATTTTCTCAGGATCAGCTGAATGATTCGTAGCTGTTAAAGCACTCATTCATGTTCCATTGTCACTTTATTCTGATCAAGCTCATGCTAAGCCAGGGCAAATGCCAGCATCGGCAGATATTTGACAGAGAATCAGTCCTGCACATTCAGCAGTCTATTGCAGGGTACATGCACAAACCTGCAGTTAAGAAAATTACCATTTCACCTGTCGACATATCTGTGGGATGTAAGTGGAGTCAGGAGACCCTGGCAAAACTTACTTTGCCCTAGGGAGGACATGCAGACTGCACAGCAAGCAGTCCACCTGGATGAAGCAGCCAAGAACCAAGTGCTGTGAGGCAGCTACCTTAAGTGCACTGAGCTACCATGCCATCTGAAATAGAATGGGCATAAATGAGACCCGACAACAGACATTTCAAATGATGCATTTCAGTTGGGCACTTCAACTGTAGTTTTTAATTAGCAGACATGGTCTTTGAAAAAGGCAGTTTCTTTTTTTTTTACTCTGTTTGAATGCCTTCTTACCTTGATGTTGTCACTGACATTCAAAACTTGACTGAAACTGTTGCAGTTAAATTTTTGGAAAAAAAAAACAGTGCATAATTGTATGTCCATTTCTGCAAGCATTTATTTATTCATTCATGATCTTGTATTGATAGTAATGCATTAAGGGTCTGTGGAGAAACAGTGTGTGTTGTTCTCTCCTTTAACTTGGAAATAATATTATGTGTTTGCAGTTCTGTTGTATTCTTTGTCTGGTATTGTCTGAGTGTTCCTTCAGTTTAGATTTATTTCTGGTGTTATAAGATTTGGTCTTCAGAAGTAAGCGTTTTATCTGGTTGAAGTAAGGACGTTTTGTTTCAAATCTGACTATTGACAGTATCTGTGCAGATGAACACACAGTAGAACTATGACATGTGGCTGTATGGGCACTGTCGACACTCTAGATGTGTTCTTTCCAGATCATTAATTTGCTAAATTTTGGGTGGCGCAGTGGTGCAGCAGTTAGCATTGTCGCATCACAGTAAGAGGTGCTCCAGTTCAGTTTTCGGCTGGGGTGCCTTCTGTGTGAAGTATGCATGTCCTCTCTGTGATTGTGTGGGTTTCCTCTGGGTGCTGTGGTTTTCTCCCACATTCCAAAGACATGCATCTGGAGAATTTCTCCCCAGGCCTTCTCTGAAAATGACCAGTGTCCCAGTCAGACTTTCCTGGTAAACAAATCTTAAATATATTGAAAAGTAAATAAATAAATGCCGTTCTCAGTGCCTTCCCAAGAGAAGACATAATCATTTCAATTACCTAAGTTTATTTGCTTTTGACCAGAGAAGTTTAGTTTTTTTTTCTTGTCTGAAATCTAGAAAAATCAGTAAACTGTTTTCTGTTGAATGTTTGACCATTTTTCAGTTCACACAACTTCAAGTCTGTCAAATAAATATAGTAATTTATTCCTGGCAGGGATTACACCATTTACAGGCTTAGACATTACTGGGTTAGTCATTGAATATCTAGTCTGATCAAGTAAAACTTCTTTACTGGTAGGCAGAGGACCATAAAAGCAGTGTTCATTTCTACCCTTGGTGGTTGTTGCAATTCATATATTTGAATTAGTGTTATGGTTTTGTTTTGGAATTTGCCTGGTCAGTTGTGCATATGTGAATCATGATCTTTACGCGCTTGTCAGTGTTATGAATCCAGGTATTCTCCCTCATTACGGCTTTTGTTCCAAGTGTTCCGTGACAAGTAACTAGGCCTTTCAAATTCTGAGTTACTGGGACCTTGCTTCCTGCCAGTGTGCACTTCCCATCTTTAGACACACTGAACTATTGCTAAAAGTTGTCAGTAAATGTCATTTTGTTTGAAATTTCTTAATTTGTTGAAGTACTGAATCGGTGCATGTTCTTCAATTTATTTTTTCATTTACAGCTAAAAAATGAATTATAAGCCATGAAATTGATATTCCTCATCTGTTTTTGACTGCCTGGTAATTTATCAAATGACACTGCGATGCCTACTCATGAAGGTTGCCATACCTTTCCACTTTTTTTTTTTTTTTTGTAGTTTGGGTAGAACTTATCTTCTTAGATCGTAACCGTTCTTTCCTTTTTTCCTGTTGTTGTGATAATGTGGCTGTTATTAACAGTCACATAAGGACTTTACTGGCTTCTCTGTTTCAGATCAGGTCTTGTGGACTGTGGGATGTTCGTCATAAGGTGTAAGTGCATGGAAATATGCTACAGGTAGATGTCCCGCCATCTAGCCAGACTTCCAGAGCTTTTGTAAGCCTCATCCTCCTCCAAAACACAGAGCCGTATCCTTGACATATTTGGTAAAAGGTGTATATTTATGCTACATTGGGTATTAGGTAACTTAAATGGTAGACCAATATGCTACAGTACCAATTAGTATAGTATCAAACAAGTGGAAGAAGTGAGGATATTCTGAATGTTGCTTCAGACTTGTTTAAGGTATGTAGGTTTACTGTCTAATGTAGTTATAGGTTCATAGGTGACTACTAGGGTAACTACCCTGAATGGCCATTTTAGGCCTAGCCAATAACCCGAGGTCTGAATCAAACCCTGTGCCTTTTAGGTGAAAACCTTAACCATTGTGACAAACTCACTTTGATGCTGTAGCTGCTTCTGGCTCATAATGGAGTTAAGACGTTGAAGTACGTCACAGAGCAGGTGTTAATTGTGTCCTTAGAGAAAGCATTATTGTTTGATCCTCCTCTGACATTGTTAAAATGGTTGATAAAAAAGGCAAAACTAGATGTTTAAGGGACTTTTTCATCAACTAATATCCAAATATAATTGAAGCTTTCTAACCAAACATTGATCCTTTTATTGGAAGTCACATTGAGATAAAATCAGTTTTGAAAGGGAACATTGGAAAGATGGCATGGACTGAGGCAAGCATTATGACAGAGGAAGGACTAGTGCCCCTCTGCTGTGAGCCAGTAGGGTTTCTTATAGCTGTAATTAATCTGTTGTTATATCCCCTTTTCCCTCCCTTTCCCATTAAACATGACTTAGAGACAAGGTTGTCCCATTTAAAAAAATGGTTCAAATTGATCACAGACCTGTAGATGTGGGAACTTGTTGACACAGAATGAAACACTGTATTAGGATCCTTCCAGCTTTTGTTGGGATATCTTCCATTCCAGCACACCAAGATTCTGCAAGCTTATCTTAAATTAGATACTTTGCAGTGATCTTAAAAATATTTCCAGAACGTGAATAAGGCAGAGGATTCTGTTCAAGGCTCTTCCTAGTTTCCTGGAGATAATTGTTGCTTTCTGTGGACTGAACAGGTTTCTGATAGTGAAGAAATTCAAGAGGTCTTTAGTAATAGTAAGGAGACTCAGAAACCAGATACTGGGAAGAACAACCTGCCAGAGTGGACGTGATCTCTTCCTTTTGGTGTGCAGAGTATAACATGCGATTTATAGTAACATCTGTCTAACAAGCCCTGCACCCTCCACACCCCTGTACTCATATATTCTACCTCTGAGATCTCTGCACCTTGCCGAAAGGGGGAAAACTCCAAGGACAGGTACTGTTGGATTTAGTACGCAGTACTCCAGTTTTGCACTTCCTATCTCACTGTTCCAGGACTTGCAGTTAAGGGTTACACATTGAAAAGGTTAGCAACATGTTCACATGATAACATGTTAACTTGGTTGATAGTAGTTTAGTGAGGGTTTTCTGGATTTTGTGTAGGAAACCCCTTGTATGTTTGGTCACATGAAACCTGAGCTTAATTTTACCCATGTCACCTCTTATCCGTAGTAGTATAAGGTACGTCCTTGTTTCTGTCAAGCTCTATTTGCTCTTTGTGAAGTGTGCATGTTTTTTTTTTTTTTTTTTTTTGCAAGCACACTCTCTTGGTCCTGTAGTTGGGGAACACTCAGTTGTTTGGGGGCAACATGTTGCAGTCACAATTTTACCCTTTGAAATTTTCTAATGGAATTAAAGAATTATTTATTGTTTTCAGCCTTTGAACCCAAGCTGAATTTGTAGTTAAATCTGGAATATTTTGCAAGAAAATTCAAAGCATTCCACTACTTTATTTAACCAAGCCTTGTCTTTTTCTATGCTTAAGGTAAACTTTGAAAGCTAAGAATTGCCTCTTTTTTTCCATTGTACATCCCATTAATGTTGTGATTGTCCAAAGTTTTTGTTGTATTTACTTGTATGTTTTTGTCTGACTGGTACAGGGTAATGCAGAGTTAATATTATATACCTCACTGACAGTATCCTGAGGTGATTTATCTGTGTAATTGGGGACAGCATCCCATACTGTTTTAGTAAGAACATAATGTATTACATCATAGTTATTAATTATGAATTAGTTTAGGCTAAAGTTGGTAGCATCATGATCTGGTTAATAAAAGATGTGACCATAGGTGGTGAGCAGAAAAATCCTAGGTTTGTCAAGATGACATCTAAGATATTTCTCTGTTGTTGGTTTTCGTACTGTTTGTTCTAAGCTGTTGTGTTTAAAATAGCAATTAATATTTGAACACATTTGGGTAGTTTATGCAATTAATGTTTAATCCTACATAAAATAATTGCATTTTCTTCATCTTCCTGTAGTGAGGAAATGGTCATGCTGTATATATTCAGCACATAAAACAGTGTTTGGCAGGTTTCTGTAATATATTCGGTATCATTGTTAGTTGCTGTATGGGCAGTTTCTATCATGAGTTAATTTTTTGGCATCTGGTTTAAAGGAAGTAATATGATGGAATTTGTGATATGTTTTGGATCTTTAAAGTATGTTTCCTTGATTTTACAAATAACATTATCTAAGCAAAGAAAATCTTCTAAGTCACACTTTTGATGGGTCTTCTAGTCTCATTTTTTTTTATTTTATTTTGTATTATCTGTTTTAACTAGTAGAGCAACTGCTGCTTAGAAGTTGTTTGCACTTAATTGCAAATGTAATCATCGTAACTGTGTGATCTTGTCTATAGCAGACTGTTTTCATTTGTCAGAATTTGTTGTTTTGTATTTTGTATGTCTTTTTCATATGTACCCATCCATTCATGACTTTTATTCTGTTTATTTCTGAACTCTAGTGAAAAGTTTTGTGTGTACATCTATGGCACACACTTTTATATGTTATACAATTTCTTTTAGTCCTTTGCTACTCTCCTGTAATGGGTTAATGGGATTTATGTTTAGAGATTTGTATTTACTTGATACACACCTTGTTTAAAGAAGTCAGCAAGTCAACATTTTAAATAGTGCATCATTTAAAATAGCCTCAAAGAATATTGCATTTTTGTTGCAAGTCAGCTTTTGTTTTGCTCAGTGCTTGGCATGATTTTGCATCTTTCACTTCATTGGATCAAATGTAAATGTAATAAAATATAAGTACAGTGAAAAAATGGAATCTGAAGTTCAGTTTTTTTTGTTTTGTTCTTCAGGTTAAACGTCAGTGAGTCTAGTTATTTGTTTCACATCTTGAACAGAAGTTACAGCATTACTGCATTAAATTCAGTTTCACTACAATAATGCATTGTAATGCTACAATATTTGAAATGCTGATGTCACTTAGATTGACAGCACACAGTAAAATGCACTTTGTTATCCAACATGTTTCAACATGCATTGTAGGTGTTTTTTTTCCTTATGATGAGTGACATGTTTGTTTACTTTCTGGTTAACCTTTTGTTTGGAAATCTTTTATGAGTTGAACTTTTGACTGTATTAATGGCAGCTATCGGGACTCTTTACAGTAAACTGAGAGCTGCATTCTTAAATCGTATGTTTGTGTGGTGAATGTACTTTTTTTACAAACTGCATTTGTCACCATGTAATTAGCAGGGACTTTGGAAGAAACCTGTTCTTTGACTTGTTGCTGCTTTCTTACAGCAGTTGATTGTTGGGGTCCTTGTTATTTACAGTGGGTGTTACACCCTTCCCCATGAACAGTGAGCATACTTGAGTTTTCAGAAACACTGTTGTGAGACCTGAACTGTGGTATTAAGAGATTTTGTCTTTGAAGTATTATGGGTGCTTGGGCATGTTATTGAATACTCCCTGGTAGACATCAGGAAGGGAGACTGATAAAGGGGATAGTATCACAATGTGAAGTTTTAATATTTTGAGGGAGTTTACAACCATCTGACAGCAAGGGTTATGATGAGGGATTTTTGTGTTGCACTGGAAGCCTTCTTGCATCCTATGCTGTTTTAACTTGCAGACCATACAAATATATCCTGCGTGCAGTGCATTTTTCTAAATGTTGAAGTTTAGGCTGTTTTGTGGCTAATGGTATAAACATGCCTTTAGTTGGTATGTTTTTTTTTTTTTTTTTGCAGCGCATACTGTTTGTGTCGTTGTTTACTATACTTTATGCAGAGTGCGGGTTGCCTGAGTTGTGAAAAGTGGGTGGGGGGTAGGATGTTGGAACACTTCATTTGGTGGTGTTATATCACAGATCATCAAAACCATAAATAAATAAATTGGTAGTTAAGTTTGTCTCTGTGCATGCTGGGGTGGTAAGTCTGATATACTGGGTATGGTTTGAGTATAGCATAAAACATTATAAAGAAGACACAATGAACATGTAATCAGAGATGAAGTGAGCCCAAATGAAAGTAGTACAGATATTTTTCAGGTTTATTTAATTAAGAGTTAAATGTTTTTGTCTAGACATTCTTTTTTTGAGTAAGAAATGTCTTTTATTGGCTGTCAAAGGTGCCTGCATATTCAGCAAAATTCATGCTGTCATATGAGTTAATGGTTCAAGGAATGTTCTTGGGTAACTGCCATGCATGTAGTAAAGACCCTTTTTTGAGGAAGTATATGTGAGGAGAGGAGTAAGATATGAGTTCTATCTGTTTCTAATCCAGCTTTCAGAATCTAAAACAATCTGTCACATTACTTGGTATTGTATTTCCCAGGTGGACTGTAGCCTTCAGGAATTGCAGAGAGAAGCACCACTGCAGACTGCAACAGTTACATCCAGTGGAATGTTCTGGTGAATTGCATTCCCTAGTTAGAGAGCACCACTGCACACTGCTACAGTTATATCTCATGGTGTGTTCTGATGCAGTGCATTCCCCAGGTAGAGAGCACCATTGCATATTGCTACAGTTATTTCTCATGGTGTGTTCTGATGCAGTGCATTCCCCAGGTAGAGAGCAGCACTGCAAACTGCTACAGTTATTTCTTATGATGTGTTCTGATGCAGTCCATTCCCTAGCTGGAGAGCACCACTGCAAACTGGTACAGTTGTATCTGATGGTGTGTTCTGATGCAGTGCATTCCCTAATTACAGAGCACCACTGCAAACTGCTACAGTTATATCTCATGGTGTGTTCTGATGCAGTGTATTCCCCAACTAGAGAGCACCATTGCAACACACTGGCTAAAGCCAAAAGGCTACCTATCTCACAAACAACCTCACTCCTTGACTCCATGGTCAACAAATTAATGGATACGGACATTTTTCCTTCAGCAGAAATGGTGGGTACCCAGTTCACTGGTTTCTCAGATACAGAGTGAAGAGATCGTCATCATTCTGTAAGAAGTTAAAACACTGCTGTTATTTCATTTGATTTTACTTGTTTATTCTCGTGAACCTGCGGTGGTGGTGCTGCGGTAGCATTGTCGCCTCACAGTAAGACACTGTCCGGTTCGATTCTCAGCTAGAGTGTCTTCTGTGTGGAGACATGCATGAATGAGCGTACCTTCGTTGAAGGTTGTGCGTCAGGTTTGGCAAGCCGGTACGTAAAAATCAACTGCCAATCATTAGCGGACTGGAGTTCCGCTGTGGCGACCCCTAACCGGGAAAAGCCAAAAGACACGATTCTCGTGTGCCTTCTCCTCACCTTCATGCCTCTCTTTTTCAGAGAACTCTGATTTCCCTTACATGTCAGTATCTTTTGTTTGAAATAGTATTTCTATGTTGTCTGTATGCCCCCACCCAAGTAAAAAAAAAGCATTTCTGGTTAAGGCAACTAATCCACAGTGGGATTACATGAACAAGCAGGGTGGGAACAGGCCCTAATTGTACGTGAAAGTCTGGGAACAGTGGTAATCCACAGCATGTCCATTGTAACCCTTCATATTCAAAAGCTGGAAATTTGAATGATAAATTAACTTACATGGCATCTACACTCTACTCCAGATGTGTGATTTTGCACAGATAATGCAAGCGATATTTCCAGTCTCATGGGTCACCAGGAAATGGAACGACTCACTACCTGAGAAAATCGAAGGTACGTTTTTCCTCTGGCTTTGCTTTTGGTGTCGTACATGTGGTTCAGAAGAGCCTGACTTCCATTTCTTATTTCTGTTCACTTTCTCTTTTTCCTCCTGTTCCTGTCAAAGGATGTATTTGGTACCTTCAGGCATGATCCCACTGTTAGACGTAGTTCATTCCTGTAAATTTTCAGTGTGTCTCTTAGAAGTCTTAACTGTGACTTGCAACTCTTCCATGCATGTGCTAGGACCTCAGTAATTCATGCAGATCAAGGGCACGACATCGTGCTAATAGGTGGTGTGATTTTTTTTTATTTACTCTCTGCTGACCAGGTTAGTACCACTAGGTCCGTGGACTCTTTTCGGAGGAGACCCATGATGATATTCTTACTGAAATTTGGCCAGAATGCCAGGAAACTTTTTCTGTGCTGTTTTTGATAGGTGCCATGGGATCTTTTGCATCCAGCTGAGCTACCACCAACTCAAGCAAACGGGGCCTCTATTTAACATCTTATCCTAAGGACAGAATTGCAATTCTGTTGCAAGAGTGGAAAAACACAAGTGTATAGTGACTGTTTTCCCCCCTGTGTGCCTTCTTGTTTATGTCCATCTATAAGGTTTGGTATTGCTGGAGACCTGGGTTTACACTTAAACATTGGTACAGCTGATAAACGTGTTTGTCCTTTGTCAGCTGCTTCACACTGACCGCACTGAATGTGTAGCACTTTTTATAGTGTAGAATGAGTTTTGGAGTTTTTGTTTTTAACTGCTATCAGTGGATTCCTGTCCCAGAGACTTCCCATGCTCTGGAACAGGATTTCAATCTACATTAGGCAGAGCTCCTCGCTAACCCTCTTCAAGAGAAACCCTGATGAGTGGATGGGAAACAGAAAGTATACCCCGGGGATCACATCAATGGCTCTGCTGGACAGAGGCACAAGGAACTAATCTAAGGGGGTGGCGAAAGCTAACACTTTCCGGCTAGGCTTATACAGTTATGCCTTCGGCAGATAGCCTAATACCTACCTATGCACCTGTTTAAATTGCTTGTTTGTAGATAAATAGGCTGTTGAATATTAGAAGTCTAGCCAGTAATCCGAGAGGTCTGCGGTAAATCCTGTACCTTGTACTTGTGAGTTAAAGACCTTAATCTTTATGCCACCCCGTCAATTAATATACATGCTTGAGGTGGAAATAGAGCCCACAATTTTATGCTAAAAGTCATGTGTGTTACCTGTTGGGCTGTTGACACTGGCAATGATGTAGGCTGCCAAGAATTCACTGTGCACTACTCAAAGTTCAAGGTGTCAGGTGAGTCTTCCTTCAGGCTAGCAAATGCACTGTAGACCAGTGATGTGCATTCTTAAGTAACAGACGAATGAAACTGAAACTGGGCTTACAGAGGTCATACCATGTTACTTGTAATGTTAAGTGGAAGCATGTTTCCAATTTTTTTGCTTTAAATATATATCTCCCTTAAACTTGTAGCACAAACACTGAACACTTATACAGTTAGTAAAATTTCATTATTGTAGGTTTAAATGTTTAATTTTTATCATATCTACTGTTTTACTGTAAAAGTCTTTATGCTGTTATCTGTTGTCTACCTGTATCATTTCTTTTGTACATTAGTTGCATTAATTGTTCCCACAAATGCAAGTACTTTACTCCCTCCCATTTCTCTCAGAGAGCTCATCCCCTCTTCCTGTATTTCTTTCAGAATATTCAATACGACTCATGTTGATTTAGTTTCTATGTTCCATTTTTTTGGCTGTCGTTGGTAAATGCAACAGACTCTTAATGTATCTTCACACTTAATCTTGAGCTCCAGGTTAAATAAATTGTTTCCTTATTTATGCTTCATCATCATCATCATCATCATCAACCCCCTTTTACCCATTTTTCTGCATGGGGTTAGAATGTCACCTGAACTCTTACCTCCTTTCTTGGTTCACTGCTACTCTCCTCCCTTCTTCAGTGGTCATGCCTGAATGTTGTAGAGCACACAATCCATCTGTCTCTTTGCAGGCTGCCCTAATTTCCTCTTGCCTTTTATGCATTTTTCCAGTCCCAGATCATCTTTACTAGATTGTCTTCTTCATTCCTGCACGTTTGAGCCATTGTAATCTGTTCTGTTTGACCTTCCCTGCAGCTGGAGGTACTTGGGCTTCCGCTCTGATGTCCTTATTTCTTAATCTGCCCCGCAATGTGTATCAACCACCCATCTCAGGCACTTCATCACCTCTAGCTTCCTCTGCTGCTCTGCCTTCAGTCTCCATATTTCTGAACCATGCAGTAGTGCTGGTCACATCACTGTTTTTTGTACCTTCCTGTTCAGCTTCTTTAGTGATCTTCTGTCATACACTAATCCTGGTACTGTGCCAGTTGGCTGCAGATCCTCTGATTTTTAGCCATGGTTCCTTCTCCTTAACCACCCCTCCCACATGCTTCTTTGACATTAATAACAAACAGGCAGGGGGTTTTGTTTAGATACTTTAATGCATACAAAGCACATCAAGATAGCATCTAAAAGTACGAACAAACTAGTTAACAGGCAGACATTACATACA
This sequence comes from Protopterus annectens, assembly GCF_019279795.1. Lineage (NCBI taxonomy): Eukaryota > Metazoa > Chordata > Ceratodontiformes > Protopteridae > Protopterus > Protopterus annectens. The sequence continues at coordinate 1,096,734,788 of NC_056737.1, forward strand.
TACATACATGCTTACATCTCAACAGCTAAGTACAAAATGGCAGTCAGACTTGCATGTGCTCAGTATTTATACACTTGTGCAAGCCCTTGGATAGCTTCTTAAAGGTATACACACACACACACACACACACACACACACACACATAGATGTATAACTATTTCCCCCTCTGTCTTAATTTTCAGCCTCTTCATTTGATTTCTTCCATCTGCTGCCTTGCCTGTACTCATTTTCATCCCATGTGCCTTCAGTTTTACAGTCCATTCCCCCAGTGAATTACTGAAGCTCTTGTTCAGCCTTGCTGTAATACTACATCATCTGATTATAGGTTTTGTTGATCTGTCCCCTCCAACCTGTTTGCTTCTACCTTCTTTGACGCTCGTACCTCGCTTCTCACATGTACTCCATCCATATCTTGCTGGGCATCGTCATCTCATCCTGCTGTCCTTTGGTTTCTCACAAGTTTGCTTTACCCAGTCAACTTCTGCTCTCCTGCACATGTGGCCAAACCACCATAATCTGTTCTCTTTGACATTTTATGTAATTGGAGCTATACTGGTTTCTTCTTTAATGCCCTCCTTTCGTTTTCTGCCCCACAGCATGCATCCTACTGCCCATTTCAGGCACTTCACCTCCATCACCTAATGCTGCCTCAATGGGTATGTCTGTGTGACCGTTTCACTTTTTGGTGTGGATGTTTTGCAGATACGTTAATGGTTATGAACATCAGCTGGATGTAAAGACTGTGTTTCTGAAGTTTAGCCAAGCAGTCCACTTATGCTGTGCTGACAAGGTCATAAGAAGGCGGAAACTTGCATGTCCACAACTAGTGGGATATGGCTTTACTGACTTGAATGTATCTGCAAAGACTTAAAAAGTAAAAAGTCATGGACATTTCAGAAGCTGTGTAGATGAAACACTTGATGCCCTTAAGGGGTCATTTGCATATATCCCAATGACTTCTATTACAGGAGGTTTAAGGGTGTAACACAATGAAAACTTTAACTTGGCTAGGTTTTTCTGTAGTTTTTACTAATTGGTCTGTCCGTGTGACCTTTTTTCAAAGAAAAGTAAAATGTGAGAAAATATCACTGCTGAGATTAAACATATTAATAAAGATGCTCACAGTAATACTTCTAACCTGGACCAGAATTATGAAGTGGCTTTGAGCTTGGAGGTAAGGAAATTGGCATGGATTCCTCTTCCAGTACTTTGTTGTGCTTTCCTTATAAAGAGATGCACTTTTTCAGGGACCTTTTGTACTCCACCACACTTAGCTTTGCAGGTTTCTACTTTGTTGCTATAGGGAGCCTGGTTACTGTTGTAAAATGAAGGAACCAGCTGTACTGATGGCCTATCCCTTGTTCTGTAAGCCTAGGTGCTAAATATAGTCATTTTCCCTTTTAGACTTGGCTGTGATATCCATCCATTATGTCCTTCATGAAGTTCACTACCTGCTTCTCTGCGAGGTTGTGAGTTATAGCTACCATTAATTGAGACAATGCCTAATAGCAGTGTTTAACCTAGAGGTGTCTTAAGTCAGTCACCCTAAGTTCGTAGGTGTTCACATGGCCACTTAAAGATAGTGTGTTCTGGGAAATCAGTTGCTTCCAAAGATGCAACCAAACAGTGTGACTCAGCATTTACTATCTCCACCAGTGTGTGCGTGGCAGATCCAAAGAAAGAACCAAACAGCGTGACTTCGCATCAAATACCTCCACCAATTTGCTTGGCAGATCAAATTTTAACTGCGGTGTTTTAAAAAGGGTATGAAGCATGTGCCATTAGCACACGATACTATGTGAGAGAGAAAGTTTATGCCCTTGTACTAGTAGAGAGGCTTAATACCAGTTTTTAGGTTACAGTGGCCCCAGAAGGTGATGCCCAGACTTAAGGGGTTGATGATATTTGATAACTTTTCATTATGAATTGCTGTCCCTTAAGAAAATTAGGGAAATTCTTTGAGAACCAGCATATAGCTTTCTTTGATGTGCCTCCAATCAGAGCTACTTCTATGCAGGATCGTGTTGGGGGAGGGCTATCAGGGACATTTATTATATCTTGTAATGTAACAGTAAATGTTTATTTGTATTTAATAAAACAGTACATTTATTTAGAAACTGTGTGGTTCCTGCTGTATTGTGCACACTGTTTGATATTGGTTATTTAGCTTAATGTGGGGTCTTATGCTTTGGTTCTGTTGTTGTTTAGTTATTTCTCCCAAGTTGGTAACGGTTTTCCAATGGGAGCTGAGATGTTTGCACTTGCTGTGTGCTGTGGTAGTTGGCACAGAAGGTTAAGACTACAAGTTGTTAACGAACTACTTCGTGAGGTACAGGGTTTGATACTCACAGCCTTCATTTGCCTGTTCTGTGACCTTGAGCAGGTGAGTTAATGAGACAGTGCTTTGGAGCAGTTGAGAAAGTGAGCTATGCTCAGTAAGGGTCTCCTGGACTGTATGCCCAGTAACTACCCGTGAACCCATGGTTCAGTCATTCAGCTAGTAGTTTGTCCTGGCTATACCCCATAGCTTATGGCTACAGGACTGTTTTATAAAACAGCAGCAGTAACAACAAAAATATTAATTCTGTTTTCAGGGCATCTGCTAAGTTATGCTTAGCTGTTCCATTGTCTTAATTTAGTAGAGCTTTTTCAAATGTACAGCACATCTGTGAACTGCAATGTCCATCTGATAAGTAAGCTATTTGCAAAGTCATGTTGGTTGGTATACAGTCTCACCTGTGCAGCACTACAGGTCTCCTTCGGTATCCATTCAACATTCTTCCACTCTCCCATCTCCCTAAAGATCAACTGTACTCCATGTGCAGATGATTTGTGTGATCCCAACACATAGAATAGGCAACATTAAAGTGATTTTGCACAAGTATGGCATCACCGAGAACTAATTGTGCACAAACAAAAAGTTCTCAGCAATGGTATTTGGAACACAGAAAAGACTGGGCATAAAATAAACCAGTAAATGTCATAGATTCGAATTGTATGCCCATTCCTACTACAGAAGTACAAATTATTTTAGGTAATGGGTTAACCTTTATTTCACTGTGAAACAGCATAGGAACAGTACTAGGCAAGCAGTCACAGAGACAGTAAGATGCCTAGCTATGTACACATTTAAGTACATACTCTTGAAAGTTCTTGCCACCATAAGTCAGGCAGGGCTGTACATGATAACCCCAGTGTCCACACATCCGAAATCAAACAGTGTTATACAGGTATCCACACATCCCAGATCAAACAGGGCCATGCAGGTGTCCACACTTCTCGGGTCAAACAGGGCCATACAGGTGACCACATATTCAAACATGGCCCTACACGATAATCTTGGTGTCCACACCAAGGTCGTGAGAACAGCTGAAGATAGCCTATAGAATTTATAACCTTCTCACACCAAATGCACTTGCCTTCTTAACTAAAAACAACCTTGTCCTACTTTTGGAGTATTTCTAAAAATGTGCTGCCACACTACAAACAATCATTAAAATACTCTGGTACATACACATATCAAGATCTCCAGCATATGGCCTGGCAAAACCAGAAAGAGTCTTTTACAAAATAGCCCTTGTGGCATGGTACACAGTACCATATGTATTGCATAGGGCCAGCAAGCTTATACACTTTAGAAAGCAACTGAAGGAACACTTTAAAGACAAATGCAAATGTAGTTGCTTTGGGATATAAGATGGTATTTACATGGCTAACAATGTGGCATCAATTCTTTCAGTAATGTACAGCCACTAGTACATAACATAATTTATTTATTGTGCCACCAGTACTAGATAACAGCATTTATTTAATGTGCAGCCAGAAGTACATAACAGCATTCTTGTAATGTGCAGCCAGTAGTACATAACAGTATTTATGTAACGTGCAGCCAGTAGTACATAACAGCATTCATGTAATGTGCAGCCGGTAGTACATAACATCATTCTTGTAATGTGCAGCCAGTAGTACATAACAGCATTCTTGTAATGTGCAGTCAGTAGTACATAACAGCATTCATGTAATGTGCAGCCAGTAGTACATAACAGTATTTATGTAACATGCAGCCAGTAATACAAAACAGCATTCATGTAATTTGCAGCCACTAGTACATAACAGCATTCATGTAATTCATGCAATTTAATTCTTCCCAAATATTCTTCTTTCTTCTACTACAGAGGACAGTTTGCAATTAACCATGACTGTGGGCTAAATGCTGTCCCTCTTTTAGGATTTAGTAATATGAGTTCCGCTGTGGCGACCCCTAACCGGGAAAAGCCAAAAGACACAACAACAACAAGTCTGATTTACAATGGGCATGCTGACCAATCAGCGTGCACATTTTGGAATATTAATGGGGGGTCATTTTATAATTAGGTATTTTGTTTCAAAAGTATTGCCCATAGCTGAAGATTTCAGATTGTTATAACGAAAGTGTATAAAGTTCTCTGCATAAATGTGATTTTATACCTGTTTTTTTTCTGTCTTGTATAAATGTCTGATTTTAAATGCATATCTGTTGATGTTAATGGAGTGGACTGCAGTGGTGGTGCTGCGGTGGCGTTGTCGCCTCGCGGTGGGATGTTGTCCTGTTCGATTTTCAGCTGGGGCGTCTTCTGTGTGGGGACGTGCGTGGGTGGGCGTACCTTCGTTGAAGGTTGTGCGTCAGTGCTGGCAACCCGGTACGTGGGGGTCTGCTGCCGGTCATTGGCAGACTGGGGTTCCGCTGTGGCAGCCCCTAGCCGGGAGGAGCCGAAAGATACAACAGCAACAACAACATCTGTTAATGTTAATGGAGTGAATAGTCCAGTAAAGAACAACATAAAGCTCAAATAGTACTTGTACAGGAAACTCATTTACTTAATAAGGTATAGATAAACTTTAATTAAAGAATTATTTGGTTCTAGCAGGTTCTGGCTTTCAAGCTAAAAGAAGCAGCACCCTCATTTTATGGAAGAACTCGCCAGTAATGCCTAAAGTGAAAGATATCTCTGATAAAAATGGTAAGATCTGATGATGTCCTCTTTCATTCTTCCTGATGAATGGGTCTCTGATCCGACTCTGCAGGATCTGCCAGACTTTGGATCCAACACTCAAGCTCCTCCCTCTACCCATAATGCCATATTCCATCCCCCACTCCTCAGATCTCGTTTGCCACTTTCGAGATAGGACGAACAATCCAACTTGAGTTTGTAAGCTGCATCTTTTTTGGGTATCATATTGCCTTTTTTTCTCTCTAGATATTTTTACTCTGGTTAAATTTAACTTCTGTCACTTTCCTCTTCCCACCATTCTTTTGTTGGCCTAGGGCTGTCTCTCTTTTTAGTAGTTTTTATAGTACCATTTTTCCTTGGTACTTTGGCCTGTAATCCCGTTGTTATATCTATAGATGTAATTATGTATATTTCTATTTGTTTAAAAAAAAAAAAAAAAAAAAGGTAGAGTTTCTTGCAGTACAACTTTATTTTTCTTGCCTGTTTTAACCCGTTTTTCTCTTCAGGGTTACTTCATGTTATCTTTCGGAAAATGTCTGAGAAACCAACCGGTTTCAAAAAGTGCACCACTTGTGAGCGTAAGATGCCAAACTCTGCCTATAGGAAGTGTTTATATTGTCTTGAAGGAGCCCACCTTGGCTGCTCTTGTGTTTGCACAACATTTAACCCCAGGGCGCTGTCAGACAAGAAAAACAAATTGATTTTGAGAGAACTTCTGCCTGCTGATACTGCGGCTTAAACCCCCCTCTAAGGCTTTACAGCCTACTTAGGAGTCCTGGAAAAGACAGATTCTGAGATGTCTAGAGGCTCCTTCAGAACCTGCTGAAAAATTGAAGAAATTCCAAAGCCCAGCGGCAAACATTCGGATTCACAACACACTCCAGATCCGACTGGTACAGACCATACTATTAGCTCACCAGCTCCATCCACCACCTTCTCTGATCCCAAACCCCACGGATCCGACCAGCAGGGGCCACACACCTGAATTTGTGCTGAAGCCAGTCTCCCCAGCCCTGCCATCCAAGTTATTTGATACTCTGAGGAGTCAGTCTAGGCCCCTGCCCACTGCTTCATCCAGATCTTTGAGGAATTTGACAGAAGCAGACATAGACAGGATGATGCAGAGATTTCTCAGGGCTGTGATTTAGATTGGGGGGGGGGGTCATCTCAGCTCCATCCCCTGTCAGATCTGTGTGGTCTCCTGCCCATCCAATTATTTCTCCTTTTCTGATCCGACCTGCAGTTTCACAGTCTCAGGATTGAAGATCCCTTTTTTTTTTGTTTTAATGAACATCTTTATCACTTTTGACAGGGCAATCTTGGACTTATATAAATGAAAACCATTGACACCACTTTAGTTGCAAATGTTATACATCACAGACACCATTGAAACAACTGCAGTTGCAAATATTTTGCATAACTTGTAATCTATCCAGTCATTGTCAGTTAAGCAGTATATGGCTCCTTCAAATCCTGCCTCTTAAACCTTCTTCCTTCTCTGCATATATTGTTCCCACAATTCCCATTTTTTCCTATGTAGTTTGTTCCATCCCTTTTCTAAAGATCCCAATTCAGTTGTTTTCTCTCTGTTACTATATTCACTACTTCTAGTAAAGTTGGTCTAGATTTGGATTTCCATTTAGTAATTGTTTTTTTGGCAGCCACCATAATTAGACTCAGCAAGGCTTTACTGTATCTAGCTAATTCCAGTTTTGTATTGTAGCTCAAAAAAATCATCTCCCCAGTCAGTCCAGTTTGCTTACCCAGCATCTCCGACAGAGCAGTCTGCAGGTAATTTCTTAGTCTGCCAGCTCATTACACTCCCAAAAAATGTTCCCAGCCACATCTTTCTTGCCCATCACACATCCAACATTTGTTAGCCACCTGAGGAAAAATTTCTTTGGAGTCTACTTTGGATATAAAAATACCTAACGCTTCCAGGCAAAGATCCTAAATCTTCTAGACTTTGCATATTTGGGGAGGGATACATATATCCCCCCATTGTATTTTTGTGAATTGCTTATCCAATCTTTCTTCCCAATCCTTTCTAAGCTCCTCTTATTTGATTCTTATAATTATGCAATATTTTATATGTTCTACTAATTATTCCTTTTTTAACGATGGCCTCTGTTCTAGATCCTTTTAAAAACTCTACCATTGCTGGTCTTTCATTTAGGCCACCCCCCATTTTTTTCTCTTTACCTGTACTTCTGATGTCAATCCTTCATAGGGAAGGCCACCTCTTAACTGAATTCCAAATTCATTCTTGGCCTCTTTCCGTTCTATTACTTTCCCTTTCTAGTTATTTGCTCCCAATATCTTGGTGTCTCTACTACCATTTTTCTCCAATAAATTCCAGCCCCCTGTTGCCTGGTATCTGTATACCTAGCTACAGTCATCCCTATTGGCAGAATCTCTTCTCGTGGTGGTTTAGTTCTTAGAGTACTCCCTGCTATTTTATGAACATAATACACTGTATGATTTTTGTTGCTCTCTTTGAGTCTGCATCCAAAGGCCCAATCTCTCCTTATTTCTCTAGTTCCTCCCTTAGGATTAAAGATTCTTGAGAGGTTTGGTGTCTGATCCGAGGATATTTTCTGTCCTCTACTCTGTTGCCCCTGATCAGCCCTGCTCCGATGACTTTGGATTAAGCCAGATTGGAGAGGTTGTCGCCAGGTCTGAGGGGTTGGGTTTGGCTCCAACTTTGTTGGATCCATCCCTTCCCCTCAGTGCCTTGGCCCTGGAGAGTTCAGTTCCAATTCCTTCTGGAGGGCCCGGATCCAGGGTTGACCTCATCTTTTCTTTGGTGGCTTCCGCTCCAAGGAGGGGTGGAAAGATCTCCCTGGGTCCATCAGCCTTTCATGTAGTGGAAAGGTTTTTCTCTCTGCATAGAGTTGTCTCCTCTGAGCCTATCTCTCACCCATCATCGGGTCTGAGCCCATCATTCCTGCTTCTAAGGGTCATCTAGTTCTGGGAGGCCTCCACACAGGTTCCCCAGTGGGATTCCCCCCCTTCTGACACCTCTCCCGACTACCCCATGGAAGAGGTTCCTCAGAAAAGGACGTGTAAGAGGAGGCACGTAAACTCCCCTATGGAGTATCTCACGGAAGAGACATATTTTCATGAGGGAGAAGGATCCCCCTTGATTGCCACCTGACACTGCCTTCTGTGGAGACATCTTGGAAATACTCAAACAGAAACGTGGCTGGATTTCCCAAACTCCTCCTCCTGAGGAATCTGTGTTCCTGGAGGCTTCGGGGCTTGCCCCCCCCCAGTGGATGAACATAATTCATTAAAGGTATTAAAAAAAATCACTTGTGACATAGGCAAATTTACATTTATAGGTTCATAGGTTCATACTAGGCTATCTGCCCTAGGGCATTTACAAGCCTAGCCAGAGTGTGTTTGGCTTTCGCCACCCATTTTAAATGAATTTTGCTATGCCCTTTTTCGAGGTTAGTATACTGTGCCTCTGTCTAACAGTGACACAGAAGTGATACCTGGAGTAAATTTACAATATCACATCCACTCATCAAGATTCCTCTTGAAGAGAGTCAATGAGGGACTCTGCCTAACCTGGACTGGGATTTTATTCCAGAGTGAAGGGAGCCTCTGGGTTATGAATCTGTCCCTCCAGCATGTCCTATTTATTTCAGTGCTGAGGTTCAAGTCTCTCGAGCGCGTATAAGTAATCAAATTGTATTAAATTAACATTAACAAGCATACTTCACATATATTGCTATATGTCATATAACCTAAGCAATATTACATAAATTATTCAGCCCCTGTCCTTTGTTTGATAAAGGAGGTTTCTTGTTGAAACAAAGTCACTCATGAGAGCGATCATACATTTGTATAAATGAAAACAAACCACACCGAGACAATCCTAGTTGCAAGCATTTTACATCACAAACCATACGGACACACTCCCAGTTGCAAATTTTATACGTGGCTTATCTGCCCAATCATTTTCAGTCAAACATTACATAGCTCATTTAAGTCCTGCCGTCTTTTAAACCTCATTCCTGCCCTGTATGTATTATTCCCATAATTCCTATTTTTTCCTATGTTTTTTGCGCCTACCCTTTTTTTTAATATCTCAATTCCAGTTGTTTATATCTGTTACTATATTCGCTATTTCCAGTATAGTTTTAGATTTTGATTTCCATTTTCTAGTAATTGCTTTTTTGGCAGCCAGCATAATTAGACACAGCAAGGCCTTACCATGTCTATGCAAGTCCGATTGTGTGTCATGGCTTAGAAAAATCATGTCCCTCATCACACTAATCCACCCACCCAGCATATCCGACAGTGCATCCCAGAAGGCATCCCTACAGGCAGTCAACCCAACGCACTCCCAGAAAATAAGCTTCCAGGTACCTCTTTCTTCCCTGTCACACCTCCAACATTTGCTATGTTACCTGAGGAAAAATTTACTGGAGTCTACTTGGGGTATAAATATATCTATTTAAACATCCCCAAATTAAAAATCCTAAATCTTCTAGATTTTGTTGCATGTTTGGGAGACATCCATATACCTTCCCATTGTTTTTGTGAATTGCTTATGTAGTCTCTCTTCCCAATCCTTTCTAAACTCGTCTGATTCTTGACAAATATCATGCAATGTTTTATATGCTGTACTAATTATTCCTTTTTTTAATGGCAACTTCTGTTCTAGATTCTTCTAAAAACTCTTCCAGTGCTGGTCTTTCTTTTAGGACCCCCCCCCCCCATTTATTTCTCTTTGCCTGTACTCTGCCTGCCATATCAAGGATTGATATCTCTAACCTGCAGCCCAGGTATATTTTTGGCTTGTTCCCATTCTATTACCTTTCCCTCTCTACTTATTTGCTCCCAACACCTTGGTTCTTTTGCCAGTTTTCTCTAATAAATTCCAATCCCCTCTTGCCTGTTCTGTCTATTCCTAACTGTAGTCATCCCTATCGGCAGAATCTCTATCCATTCCTGAGTTTGCTTGGTTCTTAAAATATTTTCTTCTATTTTATGGATTTAATAATCTGTATGATTATTGTTCTCCTTAAAGGCCAGCATCCAAAATCCCAGTCTCTCCTTGTTTCTTGAGCGTCCCTCCTGTTTCATCATCTTCCCTTTCCACTTTGAATTATAGTTTTCTGCTTGTGCTATGTATAGGATCCTTAACTGTGTGTCTTTGAAATACCCCTTCATATTGGGTAATCCCAATCTGCCCTGTTCTACTGGAAGAATGAGCTTATCCCATTTGAGTATTGCAGTCTTTCCCTCCCAGATAAAGTTGTCTTCCTCCTTTATTAATTGCTATCCACGACCTCTTCTGTGGTTGATATAAATATGCCTGACCTGTGCATAAGGCTGAAGGGACTAAAAACATTTTCACTGCTTGTGTATTACTGTCCATATCCATAAACAAGAGCTTCCATTTTCTCAGTTTTTGTATTCTCTTTTGCTTAGTCTCTTCCCACATATCCATAGCTGCCACACCAGAATCATTTTAACCCATACTCCTAAATATTTCATTTTATCATGTTCCCATAAATATAGATATTGCTGAACCAATTTGCGTGTGTGTACATAATTTACTGCTGTCACCTTTGTTTTAGCTTCATTCATTTTGTATTCTGAAAAAGATTTGAAACTGTTTCAATGTTCCACAACACTGAAATGTGTCTCTGTGATTTTGTTAGGTGCAAAGTAATATCGTGGTTAAAGGTTCTTAACAGGGATGTAAATTGAAAGGGTCCTCGTAGCTCTATGAAACTTACCATAGAAGTGCATCAAATGTTGGACTTGCCTGAGAGGACTTCATGAGGCCTTTCACACTGTATGTGTCAATGCAGCAGAGGTAGCAGTTAGATAAAGGTAACACTGCAAGGTTTACTAGAATTCCTTGCAAGATTTTTCTGCTTATGATGCATGTGACTGCTGGAGAGGTTAAGACATCCTAGTGCGTAACACCATGGATGCAGCAGAAGCCAGCTAAAGAAGTACCAATCAGTGGTAACAAAAATGGTGTCTTGTTAAAAAAGGAGGAGGTAATAAACAGTTTGTACTAATCTCTCCTTGGATCTGCCTTTTGTTTAGCATGAAACTGCAAATATCTGTGCCTTCTTTTCAGACAACTTAAGCACCTTCTGTGAGTCTTAGCATTACATCCAGATTTATTAATGCACTCTTTGAGTTCATATCACAAGGAGGAACACCCCGTCCCAAAGCCATTAAGAATGATCTGTTGCCAAAAACTTATTTTTAGACGGACACCATCTCATCTGCTGTCCTGACCTCTATGGCACACTTGTGTGATCTTGTCTCTGCTTAAAAGATAGTTTAGTTCAGGTAGAATCTTCTAGGAGGTGGAAACAGTTGTAAAACCAAAGATTCTTAAATACAACCCACTGCAATCAATGGGTATATGGAAGTTCTGTTATGATTACTTTCCCTGCCCCGTACCTCATAAACATACATACATTCAAAAATCTATGCTGCACTTCTTCGTATTGTGAAATTGTTAATGAAAATGCTTTCCCGGAAATGTGGTGTTCTTGCTTTGCTGTGCTGAGAATTGTGTTCATTGCTATTCATGTCTTTTGTTTGGTGTATTACAATAAGGTAGAGTCTGTTGTTAAATTACGTAATTAATGCATTGGGATCTCTTAACTTTGTTTATATCCCAATGGAACTAGACCTGCTGTATATGCTGTGAATATGCTATTTCCTAATAGCTTCCTTATGCATTGTGATTGTAAATATTTTTCTAATTGCAATGAATAATTCTTAACGCTTTCAGCACTGTTATTGTGTACTGTTATTGTGGAGATTTTCTCCCTGATCCTTTCCTGAAAGGGTGTCATATATGGCCCACTGGGTCCTTCCTAGTAATCAAAGGCAAATAAATAAAAATGGTATGAATATGTCATTGTGAACAATCCAATTAGTCTGATGTACAGAATTAGGCCTAGGCTTAAGACAAGTCACTATGAGGTTTCTGTGCATTTATGTATCTATTTATCTATATGTGTTTCTCTAATATATTTTTTTACTTTTAAGGAAATACAGAGTCTTGGAGACCAAGAATGAAATGGCACTAAAGAAAAAACTGGAAAGTAAAGAGGGACAAATAGCAGAACTGGAGACCCAGGTCCAGGAGTTTTTCAGTATAAATCAGCAGTTACGGAAAGAACTGGATGGGGTAAGATTTGTAACACTGAATACTTTTTAACTGGTGGAAGGAAAATGCTTACCAGAATAAGTAATCTTCAGAGTTAACCTCTTACTTTTCAGCTTTAATTCCAGGTTTAGAGCGAATGAAGACATGAGGCCTTGAAACAAGTGTGCCACTAACTTCCATTTTTAATATGTAATCTAACTGCTTCCTGTATGTTTTGTTTATTTATTTGTGCTTTGCAGAAGTTGGCATATTTAGAAACAAAAGTACCAGTGGCACATACAGAAATAATATTTAAAAACTGATGGTACTTACTTGTGTAGATGGTTGCTAATGTCAAGACATTTGATTAACAGTGACAGCAGGAAATCGCTTGTAGTTATTTACCCTTTAGTCGTTGGGTGGAAGGAATGAAGCTAACTGAAATTCTTACATTGTCGCTAGGCCATTTCTTTGCTACGTATGTCTGCCAGGCAGTTACATTTGCCACTCTTTCTGTGGTTAGTAATGTAGTAGACCAGCAGTGGCGTAGCCTACTAAAACAGCCATTCATCTCCTTGTATTTGAAGGTGAATATTTCACAATGGTGTCAAAAGTTATTTTCTGAGAGGAGGTTTGAGAAAAGCTGACAAAAGAAGGGGGACAGCAAAATATTTGCTTTGTTCCTCATCACCCACATTTACCTTTCATTTAGTTAAGAACTGACACTACTATACTTTTAAACTGCTAATTTACAAAGCTATTGCATCAGTGAAAGTAAAAATGAGGGTGCACAGATGTGCAACGCAGGAAATTAGGGGATTATAAAAAGTGGAATGAAACCGTGATCCATTGTTAGTGGGAAGAAGAAAGGTGATACAGAGGCTTAGAAAATGCAGAAATATAGCAGAAAAGTGCAAGTAGAAAGAAAACATGTTATTACATGTTAAGTTAAACTTTTATGACATTCCTCTAGGTTAAGTTGTTGTTGTGTCTTTCGGCTTTTCCCGGTTAGGGGTCGCCACAGCAGAACTCCGGTCAGCTAATGATTGGCAGTTGATTTTTTCGTGCTGAGTTACTGGCCCTAACGCACAATTTTCAAGAAAGGTACACCCATTCACGCATGTCTCCACACAGAAGACGCTCTAGCTGGGAGTCGAACTGGACAGCGTCTTACTGTGAGGCGACAGTGCTACCGCAGCACCACCACCACCTCTAGGTTAAGTGAGGAAAGATAAAGTGAAAGGGAACAGGTTAGATCTACAGAGGAGTGTAGTGGTCTGTATTATGTTAAGTATGAGGGAATGACCAAAGGGTGTTCATGCCAGTGAAGTGGAAGGGGCCTTGACTAAGACTATATTGTGGCATGACACTTAACGTAGTGGCAGGTAAACATTTGTGACTTCACCTCTTTTTAAATAATGATTCAGGGAGGAAGTTATAAGCCAGTTTGTGTCTGAAAACTCCGTTTGAATTATAAATCCACCCCATTAACTAAAATTAAATAGTTAAATGTGAGAAGATTGTTGAGGAGAATGAGAGACCATGGGGAGGATAAAAGTTTATGGAAGCCTTGACAGTCCACACCTGTGATATTTGAAATGTGAGCCACAGACGACTGAGTAAATGAGTGCAGATTGTAAGGGTTCTTGGGGGAAGGGAGGTAGGACTGTTAGCTGGAAGGCTTGCAAGAAAGAAACCTGTTGTTTACCTACTTTGTCTAGCAGGTTCCATTTTACAATGCATAGTATTTTAGGAGCTTACATTTACCATAAATGAGAGTAAGTCTATAAAATGAAATACTGACACTCTCCTGAAATGCTAATAGAAGACTTTGATTCTCACATTGCTTATAATTTTAAGTGGTTAGTGAGATAGCACATGAAATGTGTGCAGCCCAGATTATGTTGTATTATCCTGGCACAGAATACACTGTGGGGATGAGAAGCATAGACTGGAAAACAAATTCCTGTATGTATAGTCACATCTCATCTGGACATTGTAGACTATAATGGTTTGTAAAATTCACTTAAATTATTGTGAGTCTTGCAGGAGCGTTAGTATCAGGTGAAAGGTAAAATTGTAATAACATAAGAACGGTTACAGTATCTTGTCCACAAGTGTAACATCCATAACCGGTGATAAATATACAATGCAAAAAGGTGTTTAATGAAAGAAACTATAATTTAGGATCCTCTCATTCAGCTAGTCAAAACTGGAAACTGTCAGTAAAACATTCCACTCCACCCACCTCAGTCAGCCTCACTCCGGCTCATATTCCACAGTCATTAGATGTGACAGAAAACACATTTTAAATGTCCAGGTGTACAGAAGCTCTGTGGTTAAGCATAATTTGTCACAAGAGTTGTCCGTTAAACAGGGTTCTTACCTGCAAGAGATTGCAGGTGTTAGACTGCATAATGAGCTTTACACTTAAGTATTTGCAGGTGTTTAGTGTTGATGAACTAGGGTACTTCTGTTTACAGAATGCACAGCAGCACATAACTATATTTGAGTAGGTACCTTTATAACTTAAAGATGGGGATGAATGGATGAACAAAATCACAGATAGGGATCAGTTAGGTGTCCTCTGACATCAGTCCACAGACTTTTTTGTTTGTTTTTTATTTCCTATCCCCCTTTGGTGCCCACAATTCCTGTAATAGCCCATTATTGCTGCCCATTCCTGTAGTAGCCAATTTGGTCACTTCTCACTTGCTTTATATTAGGAAGGGGTCCAGCCAAATCCTGCTATGACCTTGCAGGTGAAACATTCCTCACCAGGGGAGAGAGCAACTTTATGGGTCTGTTCTCTTTAAGGCCATCGAACTCCTGTCCATCACCTTATCTTTTCAGAGAGGAGTCTGGCTGAATCCTGCGGTAATTATGCAGTTGGGCCCTCTTTCTCCAGGGAGAGAGCAAACGCATGGTACCTTTTCCTCCTAGACTGCCTCTCCATGTAGTGTAGTGAGAGATGGGAGTGTGTATCCTATAATTTGATAGGGAGTGAATATTTTAGGGATATACAAGGGAATGGATTCCTAACTGATTGCTGAGGACACTGTTACAGACATCACTACCCCATAATGTCAGCCCGCTCATTTCCTTCCACTTCCATGGGGTAGTCCGAATCACTCTTTAGCCTCTACTCGGGTGTGCCCCAGCCTTATACAAGCCCCCCCCCCCCATCCCTTTGGCAGGTTGTAGTAACCTGCTTGGTCCCATTCATGGCTCTTCCAGCACCCAAAGCCACTAATCCAAATCCATGTTTGTGGGTCACAGTCAGGGCTCATTCCTTCTACACGGCAGAGATGTACTAGTCCACAGGCCTTTTTTAAGGCTGCTGTGAACTTGCTGTGAGTAAGAAAGCCTGTGACGGATGCTTTGAAGGGTAAGGCTAAATGTACCAAGATAGCCAACTTAGTATAACTTAATGAGATGAGTGAAATGAAATGATTTTCTAAGTTGTTTTGTACTGGTGTCTTTTCAGGAATCAGTAAAGTTACAAGTTACAAGGATATTCCCAAAGTACTAAAAGGCATGTCTTTACTCTGGGATATTGTCCTGGTTGCTTCAGATAACATTTCTTGGCTGATGATTTGTGAAGGTCAAAAGGAACCCCTCTCTCTCTCTCTGTTTTTAATAGTTTATTCAGGAGCACTGATAAATAAAATGATAACTGAGCAAAACATTACTGTTGCACTTGGAGTGTGAATGCATTTAAAACTGATTACCATTTACTCTAAAACTTACATGTAATTTTGAGCTCAATGTGTGCATTGTTGTATTCAATGGAAAATTACCATCTAAAAAAGGAGTGGTCCTTGTATATCAAAATGTGCACCTTACAAAGTCAGGAATAGAAGGATGTTAAAGCAAAATCTCTAAAAGGAATGCTATACTTTTTCTTTCTTTTTTAAGGTGAAAAGTGACTTTGAAGCAGTCAAGCAGAAACAGGCAGAGGAGAGGTCTGTGCAGAATTCTGTCATGGCCTCTATAGAAAAACTGCAGCCTGTCCAGCAAATGAAGGAGAAATGGGAGCTGGAACACCGGGAAACTACCATGGAACTGCTGAAAGTGAAGGACAGAGTTATAGATCTGGAGAGAAATGTAAGTTTCTTGAGTACAAAACCAATAATGTTTAAATAGTTACTAAATTATAACTTTTTTTTTGTTTAATTTAATTTTGTTAATCTCACCATAGGGTTTAGATCACTATAGCAGGTGACTTCTTTTTTAACAAATGCTGCATTCTTGCTATCCTTTATTACTAAGGGGTCCACCCTCCAACTGTTGAGCATTCAGGACCTTTCGATTAGTACCCAGTCATGATCCAATAGGGGGAAAGAAAACAACTTGACCTCCATAACAGATGGCAACACAGGTGTCTAGATGTACCAGTAATGCAGCCTACTTTGAAGTGTGTCCCTCCCCCGAACAGAGCACATATACTTGTTCTTTCTCACAGATATCACAGTCTCAGGATAATATTTCAACATTGATGTAAATCAGATTTCTGCAGTATGTAGTAAGCAAACAAGCCTGAATGTACCAGCTCAAGTAAACATATAAGTAATCAAGCTTGGAGGACCTGAAGGAAAACTGCACTTTGAAGCAGTTAATCCCCGACACAAGAGTTGGTGATGCTGGGATGTAATCCCTTAAAGTGGAAAAAAGTTTATGGGTGGGTTTAAAACTGATTCTGAGAATGCAGTAAGCTGTCTGAGATCCATGTCCGTACTGATTTTTAGTTTTATTAAAATTATTATTTCTAAAAAACAAATGATGTGCTGTAGAAGTTGAATGGGGTGTACTTTCATATAAAACCTAAGTATGAGCATAACAGGTGAATCCCGATGGGTAATAAATAGTAATAAGCTTGCAGCATTTATTATATTAATGTTATGGTATTAAGTGACTACAGGAACTGTGCATTTAACTGGAAGCGTTTTTGTTCTAATTCATATCTTGCTTTTTTTGACTTTGTAGAATGCAGCTCTGCACGCAGAAAAGCAGCTGTTAAAGGATCAACTAAGGCAACTGGAAAACCAAAACAGCTCCCTAAATAATCAAATCCTGGCACTGCAGACTAATACGTCCTCCCTCCATGAACACAACTCTGCCCTGCAGACACAGACAGCCAAGCTTCAGGTCAGATAATTCAGAGGTGTAAAAAGGGCATCCTGTGCTGTAGTCCATGCTTGTAAAACTTAACACCGTAATGTAATCTGGCTCATTTACACAAAGCAAAATACTTAATAATATAGCAATAACCCACGCCTGGGTGTGGGTAATGCTGGATTTACCCACGGTGTGTCCAAACAAAGCCAACCGTTGGTAAATCCAGCATTACCCACACCAAGAAGTGGGTTATTGCTATTATACAATGACATTATTTAAGAAAAAAAATAATTACTTTTCGTAAATAATGGCATTGTATAATGCCTCCTTGCTGCCCTTCCGCAGCTGTCTGGTATTCTGCAGCAGTTCTGATGTACTACGCATGTGTATGCCTACGCAGTACATCAGAGCTGTGGGCAAAAGCAACTGAGAAAGCAAGATCTCCGTTGCTTTTTACTGATGTCCTTCAAGGATGCATCTGCAGTCATAACATATGGGTTGTCCTGCCTCAGGCAGCCCCTCGGTCGGCCAGATTCCAAAGTCTGGGTCTGGCCTCGGCTGATGTCGCACTTCCCCGACGTCAGAGCGTCTGGGGTATAAAAGCATCAGCCGACACCATTTTCCTCAGTCTTTCTTGCCGCGCGGTGCCCGAAGCAGAAGCAGTTCGCAAGTGCCGGTCGGTCAGATCCTGTGATTCAGCTACCGAAGACTTCGAAAAAGCTAAGTACCCCATTGGGGACTCTTTCTTGCCTCAGCCGATGTCAGATAAAGTAAATAATTGTTTAACTTGTGGGAAACCAATACCTCATAAGGATTTCCACTCTTACTGCCTCCCTTGCTTAGGCCCAGACCACGACGTCTCGGCCTGTTCAGCCTGTGCTTCCTTCAACCGACGAACTCTTAGACGTCGGTCGGAGTTTGCAGAGGAATTCTTTGGGGCTAATTTTGCATATAAGATGCCGTCGGAGACTCCGACATCGCATTTGGTGAAAAAACGGAAGGACAAGGACCAACACTCGCGGCCCGCGGTTTTGGCTGAAACCACGGTAAGGCCTACCGCGAGTGTCTCGGTTTCGGCCGAAACAGAGTCCTCGGAGCTTCCTTTAACCGAATCCACTCAACCGACCACCGCGGCCCTGGAGGCCCCGGCTGAGTCGGCTACTGAGCTACCTACCGAAACCACCATACCTTTGGACAAATCTACTCCTGCACGTAGGGCAGCTAGACCCCCTGCTTCCATGTCCATTAAGGCTTTTTCCAGGGCTAAAGCTGCTAAACTTTCTAAAGCTTTGCCTCCCAAGTCTACCTCCCAGAGACCTTCTTCTAGTTCTCAGATCCTCAGCCTTGCAAAGGATCTTATTTCTTTAATTAGAGGTTCTCAGCCTCACCCAGACAGGGGCTCTCACCCACCACCAAACAAAAGGCCCAGGACTGAGCCCTCTGACCAACACTCTTCAGATGAGTCTACGGATGGATCTGAGTTGTCAGATCACCAGGAGGAGGCTTATTCGGCCTATGAGGATTCTGATGCTGAAGAATCTATCCCTTCGGCCTCCCCTCCTGAAGAGTTTTCTTTTGGTGAGACACTACACTCCATGAGAGAGCATTTTCAATGGCAGGGTCAGGAATTTTCTGATTCTAGAAAGAGATTAAGGACCTTTTTGCATTTACCTCAGCATAGGCCCTTAGCTATACCTCCTGTTTTGAATGTTATTGATGATGTGTACAATGATGTTAGTACAGCCCCTGATACTCTCCCTCCAGCACCTGCCAAACCTGATAGATACTACAGGGTCCCGGATTCTCATTTACACCTGTATAAGGCCCATTCTGCAGACCCAGATACTATTTCTCAGGGCCCTAAAGGGGTTGCAGCTGCCACTGCCAAAAATCCTCTACCTTCTGAAAGGGAGTCTAGAGCTTTAGAGAGATGGGGAAAGAAGGTATATACTTCTGCAACTCTTTCCGTGAGGGCATTAAATTATCAATTTCATATGATACAGTACCAAGAGTATTTGTTAGATGAACTAAATAAGAAGCTTTCTTCTTCTGAACCCCTTGACCGTAAATCCCTTCAGGATCTGGTACATAACTCACAGCAGGTTAGTAATCATTTTTTGCAGGGTGGTTATGATGCACTGGAAGCTTCATGTAGGTCAGCTATGACTGGGGCAGTTATTCGTAGGCATGCCTGGCTGAAGGAACAATCTTTGCCAGACCATGTTAAAGCTAAACTCCTGGATGCTCCAATGGAAAAACAAAAATTATTTGGCTCCTCTGCTCAGGAGGTCTTAAAAAAGTTTGAAGAAAAGGCAAAATCTGTGCAAACAGTTAAGGACTTTCTGCAAGTACAACCACCGAGATTCAGCAGAAACTGGCTTACTAAGAATTGGTCCTTTCCAGACTCGGACAGACCCCAGAGAGGCAGGAACAGGCGTCCCAGAGGTAGAGGGCAAGCTAGAGGCTCCTACAGAGGCCGTCAGTGGCAGCCTACCAACCAGAGAGGTAGTGCAGCAACAGCAACAACAACTACTACACCAGGACAGACTCAATGACTTTTCTTTGATTCTGCCTACCAGGGCTCAATTGGAAGCACCCTTGGGCGGAAAGCTTTCTTTATTCTCAAAAAACTGGCATTATATTACAAGGGACACATGGACACTGCAAATAATAGACAAAGGATACAGGTTTCCACTTCCACACTTTGCTAAGAAGAAACAGAATGCCAAACCTGCCACCAAATCAGAGGGCAGAGGCTTTAAAGCAGATCAACAACTTAATTCAAATGAAAGCCATAGAAAAGGTACCTCTTTCAGAACAAGGCCAAGGATTTTACTCCAGATTATTCCTTGTTCCAAGAAAATAAAATCAATGGAGGCCTATTCTCAACCTGTCCGCACTGAATACTTACCTCATTGTGCCAAAATTCAAGATGCTGACCCTACAGCAACTTCTTCCCATGCTGGGCAAGGAGTCTTGGCTGGTGACTCTAGATCTCAAGGAGGCATACCTGCATGTCCCTATTCGACAAAGTTGCAGAAGACACCTCAGATTTCTTGCAGGATCAGAGCATTATCAATTCTCAGCATTGCCCTTTGGCTTATCTACTGTGCCCAGAGTATTCACGAAATGCCTGGCATCAGTAATTGCACACTGCAGACTTCAGGGGATTCAAATCTACCCATATCTGGACGACTGCCTTATACAAGCGGACAACAAGAAAAATTTGATAAAGGACTTGGCCTATGCCATCCACCTACTACAGGCCTTGGGATACACAGTCAACATCCAAAAATCAAGACTTGTTCCATCCCAAAGGATAACCTTTTTGGGTGCAGATCTAGACACAACCACCCAAATGGCCTTTCTCACAGAAGAAAAACAACTTCCGGATTACTTCATGAATCTGACAAGACAAACTCAGCTAACTGCAAGGAAAATCCTGCAGGCCCTGGGTTACATGGCATCCTGCATAATTCTGATTCCACAAGCCAGGCTGCATATGAGAAAATTACAATGGTACCTAAGGAGTGTATGGTCTCAGCACAGTCACAGTTTGGAAACTTTGACACCAATCATTCCTTGCCTTCAAAAGGAATTCCTGTGGTGGGCTCAAGCCTGCCAGTCCAACAGAGGGTTGCCTTTCAACAAACCAAAAACAAAACAAACCATCACCACGGACTCTTCAGACCGAGGATGGGGAGCACACATGGAGAGCAAATGTATCCAAGGCCTATGGTCTCAAGGGAAGCTGCGCATGCACATAAACCAAAAGGAAATGCTGGCAGTGATACACGCAATCAAGGCCTTCAAACCTTTCCTCCATCAAGGCCACCTGTTAATAAGGTCAGACAACACCACGGTCATGTGGTACATAAACAAGCAGGGAGGCACACATTCCTAACCTCTATGCAGGCTGACTATGAATCTATGGGAACTAGGCCTGAAACTCAATATCCAACTACAGTCCCAGTTCGTGCCAGGGAAAGAAAATGCACTGGCAGACAGCTTAAGCAGAACTACCATGGATGCACACGAATGGATGCTGCACCCAGACATCTTTCTACTCATAACAAAAGCATGGGGAAAGCCGGAGATAGATCTGTTCGCCTCGCCCCACAACCATCAACTGAAGACATTCTGCTCAAGGACATACCACCCACAAGCTTGGAGGGTGGACTCTCTCTCTTTCAGCTGGAAAGCTCTAAAAGTATATGCCTTCCCACCTCTCCCATTAATGTCCAAGGTTTTACTGAAGATCAGGGCAGAACAGCCAAGAGTGATTCTGATAGCTCCAGACAGGCCAAGGCAGCACTGGTACCCACTATTGAGGAGCATGTCACAGACGAAACCATGGCCTCTCCCCCTATGGCCTCTTCTTCTGACGCAGAACTATTTCAAGATCATGCATCCCAACTTGAAAACATTGCAGCTAACTGCCTGGAAAATTCCATAAATCCCCCTCAAAATAACTTATCACAGAGAGTAAAGGACATTATTATGGAAGCTCAGCCTTCCACAAGGAAGACATACTCAGCAAAATGGAAAAGATTTCTCATTTGGAACACAACAAAAGGCTTAGATGTGTCAGTGGCGAGTATGACACATATTCTGGAATACTTAGCAGAATTGTTCCACAATGGCCTGTCCTATTCTTCCATTAAGATTCATGCCTCAGCAATTTCAGCAGAATACAATGTGGATCCACCTATCTTCTCGCACCCTCTCCTCAGGCAATTTCTGAGAGGGATCAAAAACATCAATCCTCCAAGAAAACCCCCTTTACCTACTTGGGATCTCAACTTTGTGCAGGAGAAACTAACACTTCCTCCCTTTGAACCAGCAGCATCTGCGGATCTACAGTTTCTGTCTTGGAAAACTGCATTCCTTCTGGCCATAACTTCAGCAAGAAGAGTATCTGAGTTACAAGCTTTAATGGCAGTACAGCCATTTCTTATCTTCCATCAGGACAGAGTTTCACTAAGAACCAATCCTACTTTTATGCCAAAGGTGGTATCTAGGGTATCACTGAACCAAGCTATTCACTTGCCTACATTCTTCCCAAATCCACAAAATAGAGGGGAAAAACTTCTACACACTCTGGATATACACAGACAACTACGCTACTACTTGGACAGAACTAAAAGTTACAGAAAGACTGACCAACTCCTTGTAGCATATGCTGCTGGGGTACAAGGAAAAGCAATTTCCAAACAGACAATTTCAAAGTGGATAGGAAATTGCATTCGATTTTGTTACTCCTTTCATGGAAAGACAGTTCCTGCAAACATCAGGCCTCATTCCACAAGGACCACAGCCACCACTACAGCCTTCCTAAGAGGGGTGGCTACCAAGGACATTTTAGAAGCTGCTACATGGAGCTCCATGCATACATTTGCCAAACATTACAATTTACCTTTATACTCCAGATCCAGAGCGGGTTTTGCTACAGCAGTCCTGCAGGGTATCTTAACTACACCATCCTTTCTTAGTACCTCCTCCCCCAGATTGGCTATGGTATTCTACCCATATGTTATGACTGCAGATGCATCCTTGAAGGACATAGTACAGTTTTGTACCTACCATAAATGTAGATGTCCGATAGGTATGCATCTGCAGTCAGGTTTACCCTCCCTCCTTCCCCTCTGTGGTATTCCTAGGGTACTTACCCCTCCATTAGCTAGCTGGGGGATCTATTATGGTGTATTTGTTTGTATATATATATATATATATATATATGTATATATTTTTTGGAAAATGTTTGGAATTTTATTGCATTCCTCCAAATTTGGCCTTCCTAGAGGGCACCTGGCATCTGGGGCAAGAAACACTGAGGAAAATGGCGTTGGCTGATGCTTTTATACCCCAGACGCTCTGACATCGGGGAAAGTGCGACATCAGCCAAGGCCAGACCTAGACTTTGGAATCCGGCCGACCGAGGGGCTGCCTGAGGCAGGACAAACCCATATGTTATGACTGCAGATGCAAACCTATCGGACATCTACATTTATGGTAGGTACAAAACTGTACTTTTCGCTATGTTAAATGGGTTTAACATAGCGAGACAGCTTTAAAAAAAGCAACGGAGAATCTCCGTTACTTATTTTAAAGCTGTCTCGCCATATTAAACCCATTTAACATAGCGAGACATGTTTTAAAAACAAAGCAACAGAGAAAGCAAGATCTCCATTGCTTTTTACACACTGTGTCACTATGTTAAAGGAGTTTAACATAGCGAGACAGTGTTTTAAAAAAAAGACCTATGGAAAAAGTCTGGGCGACCTGACCTTTTTCCATTAGTACAAGTCGATTTACAACATGCACGCTGACCAATCAGCGTGCACATTTTGGAATATTAATGGGGGGTCATGGTACAATCACACTTATATAAGCTGCTTAAAGTACACTGCTGCTGCTGTCTTGAATTAACGTTTTGCCTTTCCTTGTGCCCTTCTTTGTTTGTGCTAGTGTTTCACTCCAGACACTCTTTTACTGCATGTTTACATTGAGGACTGGGATTATTCATCTAGTGGCAGTAGGTGTTTATCTTGTTGTGTCTCTGCTCCCCAGTTTAGATAGACCAGGTGTTTACCTGGGCTGTCTAAGTTGGGGAATGCACAAAAGGGCTCTAAGTGTAGTTGTTTTATTGGCCAGAGGGCTCAATCATAGCTTTTCTGGATTTTCAGTGCTGGTGTAAATTTGGCGCGTTTACGAGTAGCTGCTCATCATGCCACTGCCCTTGTAAATACACAAACATCTAGAAGTAAATTTTCCCTGTAGAATCGCCCATAAAGTAGTACCTTGTAAAACAGTAAGTACAGAAAGAATTCCTTGTGCTCTTACAAGCTTAATAGAATAGCTTGTTTGTGCACTGAGTGGCAGTAACATTAAATGTAGTAGAATTTAGTAGTTTATAGCTTAGTCTCATTCCAACCCCCCCCCCCAAAAAAAAGCACCCTTAATAGCCTTCTGTTAACTCCCATATGCCATACCATTGTAGCTCACCAATTAGAAGGACCTGACAATGTGGCTATGTAATTTCCTAACTTGTCTGTAGCCAGCCAGGTGAATATGGGTATCTTGAGACAATGTAGCAATTGTTTCATGTTTACTGACAGCCACGTAATCCTTAAAGTAAAGGATACAGTATATGAAAGGTATACATACACAGTCACTGGAGGCTCAACTCTCACTCAGAAGCACCCATCACGTTGTCAGAACCACACACACAACACTCCCACACATGGCATACAACACGCATATAGACCAACATATGTTGAGGTGCTTAAATGAAAACTCCCTATGCATAAAAAAAGACCTCCTAGACTGCCGATCGGCAAAGATTATCCTCAGCAAACCCCAAAACACTTAACACGAAGGCAAGGTGGTTCATACAGCCTACCTTTATCTGGCCAAGGCCTTTGATACCATTCCCCACTTGGGAATTATAGAAAAACTCACTAAGCTAGGCATCAACCCCTATATCACTAGGTGAGTTGCAAACTGGCTCACCGAACCCATAATATGAAAATAGCTGACTCCAAGTCAGACTGCAACCAGCCGTGTGTGTGTGTGTGTGTGTGTGTGTGTGTGTGTGTGTGTGTGTGTGTGTGTGTGTGTTAGGCTGGTGAGCCTAGCACTGTGCAGCACATTACCTTCACCAAGGATGATGCCACAGTATGAGCAAAAGAGGATTGATTTCAACAGTAGACTTGCATTTCTCGTGTCATTCTAAGGGGATTCAATGCTTGTTAGTATGGGAAGACATTGTTAACAGACTATGTTGCTTTGCCAAGGATGGTCTGCACATGTCCCTTATAGACTTTTTAATACTGGCTAAAACTTTATCCTCCCACATATTGCCTTGTTTAGGCAATGCCAACCTATCAACTTAGCAAAATCAACTCAGCTGGACCTCTGCTCAATCCCAAGAGTCTAAAAAAAAAAAAAAAAAAAAAAAATATATATATATATATATATATATATATATATATATATATATATTCTCTCCAAACCTTTCTCAACCTGGAGAATGTAGACATTTTTGCAGTTACTGAGACATAGTTTAAAGTCACAAGGAGTACCCTGGCAGTGCAAGGTTTTAATGTCTTCCACACTTTTAGACCAGTAGATGCAGACACAGGGACTAAAGGTGGAGGTATCTCAATATACATCAATAACAAGCACACCTGTAGGTTGGCTAAACAGGATGACATGTTGGAGTTTCTCCATGTGTAGATCCCTATAGATAAAATCCTGTACCATATCCTGCAAGCTATAGGTCACTCTCTGTGTCCCACAAAAGTCATACCACATACGTAGACCTACTGGAAACATGCTACCTCCAATCTAACACCTTATT
The DNA here is from genome assembly GCF_019279795.1 of Protopterus annectens. Taxonomy (NCBI): domain Eukaryota; kingdom Metazoa; phylum Chordata; order Ceratodontiformes; family Protopteridae; genus Protopterus; species Protopterus annectens. The sequence continues at coordinate 1,096,760,400 of NC_056737.1, forward strand.
AATGGGGGACTTTACCCCTGTATGGACTGGGAATCCTACACAGACTCAAATCTGCAGTCACAGAGATTCCTGGACTTCGTAAATACAAACACCATTGACTTTTTAGCCCATGCACCCACTAGAGGTACCAAAATACTGGACCTTGTACTCCTAGATATAAGAAGAATGCTGCCCCCCCCCAAATGTGATATCCTTCCTAGTAAGGTCTGGCCATGAAGCTGTCTTCTTCAAAATCAACTCAGTAACCCCAGTAATAAGTACTATTCCAAGGCAAGCTACCTTTTATTAGGCAATGGTATGTCAAAATTCAGTGCCCCACCAAACCCTGAGAACACAGCAGCCTATGCAGAATTTTCATAGAAACTCAGTACATCCATGCCGATTGCTGCTGTACCTACCAGACGTAAACCCAAATCTAACTCGATAAACAAACCTCCCTGGTAGTATTCCAGATTAAACAAGTTATACAACAAAATAAAAAAAAGTCACGGGTAAAATCAGAAAGTTTAACTCCCATAATGATAACTCTCTCTTCAAATTAAATAGACAACTAAGAGGGTTAATTAAGTCCAATAATTCCAATTCTGAGGTTAAGGTAGCTTTCCAGGCAAATGACAGCCATAAAGCCTCCTTCAGCTATGTCTGAAACCTCAAAGGCAGCACACAGCAGTGTGATGAACTGGTGGTTAACGGTGTCACATTCACTGAGCTGGGCAATGTAGTGAATCTGCTGGTTGACCAATTAATTTCCAACTTTAGCTATAATAATCACACCCGGCCACCTCCCAAGAAATGTCTTCAAACATAACCCCTCCTGTCCTGATTGAGCTTGTTAAGGCCAAGAACACAGCCTTAATGGGCCCTGATAATATCCCAGGATTCCTCCTCAGTAGTCTAAAGTGTGACCTGTCAGGGCTACTGGAGTTACTATTTAACTGTAGTCTCAAAACAGGCTTAGTGCCACAAGGATGGAGGACTGCAATGGTCATTCCTCTTCCTAAGTCTGGACAGTCCACTGATCCTGGAAATTGCAGGTCTGTTAACCTGACTAGTTTTGTATGGAAATCTATGGGATAATTATCATAGAAATGATCAAAAAAGACATAGGAGACCTTCAGACACCAGATCAGTCCCATTTTGGCTTTGTCAAAGAATGGTCATGCCTACTGAACCTGGTGGACTCCAGGAGGTTCACCAAGGCAATGGATGAGAATAAAACAGTGTACATTGCCAACCTTAATCTGACTAAGGCATTTGGTACAATACCTCACTCGGGCATTGTTAACAAACTTATGGAATTAGGCATAAACCCCCATATAACACGTTGAATAGCCAACTGTCTCACAGATAGGACTTGAGAAGTTTGGATTGGTGAGACCACCTCCACAAAGAGGCAGATCAGCGGTGAAGTCCCTCAGGGCTCCATGTTAGGCCCACTCCTCTTTGACATCTTCTCAGAAGTCAAGGTCAATGTCAAAGGCTTCTGGTTGATCAAATTTGTAGATGATTGCAAACTGGGAGTAGTCATAGAATCCCCCCTCCAAGATACAAACATCTTACAAGAGAGTCTAGTACAGACAAATGTCTAGTGCCAAAGCCACAGCTTAAAACTGAGCGCCAAGAAATGCATTGTAGCACCTTTTGGGAAGTTGGCTACCTCAGGAAACTTTGTCAGAAGCACCCCTTACAGTAGACCCACTAGTCAGATATCTGGGAACACATGTAGACAGTAACCTGGCCTTCAACCAACATGTGTCAAAGGTCATAAGGAAATCCTTCTATAAGTAAGGGCATGGCATCTAGGTCCAAGGAAGTCATTGTACCACTATACTCTGCCCTCATCAGACCCGTCATAGAGTATAATTCCCTCACCGGTATGTACCTGACCAGACACATGCAGCAACTGGAATTTCCACAAAGGTTCCTTACAAAACGAATGCTGGGCATAAACACAATGTCCTGTGTGGGTCACCTCAGTCATATCTGTATACTCTGTTTCTTACAGACTATTGAGAGATGATCTATACCTGGCATACAAGGCATCCTGGGACGCCACTGTGATGAACCTTTTGGATGTCTGTAAAAACATGATCAGAACTACTAGATCTAAAGACCTAAAATTTGCTTGCACCATAAATAGGGACATGGAGAGAGAGAGTGACATGCATATTAGAGAATTCCCTTTCTCTGGAATAGACTCCCCATCCATGTGAAACCTAACCCTATTTAAGCATAATTTGGACCATTGGATGGGAAATCAAAAATTCACTCCTGGCCTTGCGCCTTTGTCTCTGGTGGACAGAGGCAGTCAGTAAATCATGTCATAACCAGCAATCATCCCCCCCCCCATATAAACATGTAAAACATATACATTGTTGGACACATTTGGGAAAAGCTCCAAATACGCATGATTTAGACAAATTGATGAATAAATATTCTGTAGATTACTGTTTATGTATTTGTCTATCTTTTGTTAACAGGGTTAGTCCACTGGGCTGAAGACCCAAGTAGAAAAGCTCCAAAGCAAATAATAAGAAAAATGATAAAAAAGATTGTAATAACAATAGCAACGTCAAATCACAATAGCAATGGCAATAACAGATTGCATCACAAGTCCAAATAAAAGATATGTGAGAGATGTATGAGGAAAACATTGATTCCATATTGGAAATTACTAAAAGTATAACATTCAGCAAAAGTAGAGCAGTAAAATGATGGAGGTAGAGCTGGGAAAACATTAAAGAGAGTATTTAAACACGAACCAGCCAGCGATACAAAACACAGTCACTTTAATAGTAAGCGCTTTCGAAGGAGTCAGTGCCCCAGCTTCTTCAGACAAAAGAAAGACAGTGAACTCCACATTTAAATACAAAAAGATAAGTAGTTAATTAAAGAGAGTATTACAAGATAAGACCTAAACGTAATATTCATACCCAGTCTAAGTAGGTAGAATGGAAAGATGAAGTATTTAATGGAAAATCTAATGGGGAGGAGGGCAAAGTGGGGTGTGGGAGATGATGGAAAAAGAAAAAGGTGAGTAATAAGCGAGCTCAGTGGGGCTGCTCAGGTTTAAATAGGACTAGTAGTTATAAGGGGGTGTATATTACTTTATCAAACTTTTAAAAGTTCGAACGTCATATGGTCGAAGCCATACGATCGAACTTTTAAAAGTTCAAAAAGCTAAAAAAAATTAGAAAAAACCTACCTGACCATTTTAAGCAGGGTGGCAAGCCCCCCTGCACCCGCTACGTGGGGGGCTGCAACCCCCACACCACCCACTCTTTAAATATACCAACTCTGATATCACACTACAGTGCAGAATAGGGAAATCTTCCCATTCCGTACTGTACAGAGATCTCCGTTGAAACGTTCAAACTATTAAACATTTGATCATATGGTGTCAATCATATGATGCTCGAACTTTTACAAGTTAGATAACTTAATATACACCCATTATAAGGTTACATAAAAAAGTAAGAAAGTGAAATAGGTTGTAGTCTGAATATATGGGGAGCGGAAATTAGGTAGGGTGGTGAAAGGTGCAGGAGGGAGAGTTGGCATGGTAGTTTTTCAATTTTTTTTTTGAAAAGAGAAGATTGAAACAGATTGTGTATTAGTTGGAAGATTATTCCAGGTTTGAGATATGGAGCATTTATAGAGTAATCTGCCTGTAGTTGTGT
>NC_056737.1:1096769079-1096974079 GCF_019279795.1 Protopterus annectens
ATGCTGGAGGGATAGGTACCTGACCCAGAGACTTCCCAGACTCTGGAATAGACTGCCCATATATATCAAGCAGAGTGCCTCTTTGGCCCTCTTCAAAAGGAACCTTGACGATTGGATAGGATAAATGAAATTCACCTCGGGGATCACGTCAGTCACCCTGCTAGACAGGGGTCCAGGGAAGTAAATATTGTGGGAAGAAATAGCCAGGGAATTGTTATGGCTAGGCTTGTATAGGCCCTAGGGCCGATAGCCTGGTACCAACCTATGAACCTATGAGAAGGACATCTACTGTTTTGATAAGATTTTATGCAACTCTACTATGTCCTTCTATGTCACTCTTGAACTATTCCTGAAAGAAGAGAGTATAAAAAAGCTCAAGAAACAGAATGGGAAGTGGAAGGCTGAGAAGAGCCCTCAAAAACCCACATAACATGGTTTCAGCAAAACCTGCTCTGCCCTAGAAACTACATCCAACTTATAATGTTTAGTAAAGGTATGCACTAAAGACCAAGTAGCAGCTTCAAGGATGTAATTGGTGTCCAACCCCTTGAAGAAGGCATCAGAAGAGGCAACAACCCCAGTAGGATGAGCTCTAACAGAAGCAGAGACTTGCCATGAAAAGAATAACAAAAAGAAATTGCCTTCGATAACCAGGAGGGAACGGTTTGCTTAGAAAGAGCCAAACCCAAAGATCTGGAATGAAAGGAAACAAAAAGCTGATCGAACTTACAAGTAGCCCTAGTTTTATCCAGATAGTACCTGAGCTGTCTGTGCAAATCCAGGGTATGTAGGACCCTCTCACTAGCGGACTGAGGAGAAGGGAAAAAGGTAGGGAGTTGTAACGACTGAGTCAAGGACAACTTATTTAGTACCTTGGGCATAAAAGAAGGATTAGTATGAAGGGGGCACCCTGTCCCTTTGGGAAAAAAAAAAACAAAAAAGGAAGAATGGCCATGAAGGCGTGGAGCTCAGAAACCCTCTCATTAGAAGCAAGAGCCGGTAACTAAACAGTCGTCCAGGTACAATGTTGCAAAAAAGCAGAAGCTGCAGGCTCAAAATGAGCCTGAGTCAAGTTTTCCAAAACAAAATTAAGGTCCCAAGGAGGAGGAGGAATATGCTTTCTTGGAGGCCTAATATGCAGGATGCCTTTAAGAAATTGTTTGACCCCAGGAGGAGTCAAGGGCAGACGAACAGAATTGGCTGTCAAATGGGCCTTCATAGAAGAATAGGCCAAGCAAGACTGGAGCAACTCACACAAATAAGAGATGATCAGAGGGACCCGAACTGAAAAAGGGTCCTGGTTATGAGAATGGCACCCGACCAAAAATCTTTTCAATGTGAACTGTAAGATTTTCTGATTGAGGGTTTTCTTGCCTCCTGTAAAGCCCTGAGTATGTCCTCAGAAAAGAGGTGTCTGAAAGGGATTAAGAAATCTTTTCATCCACAATGACAGATGCAGAGTGGACAAGTGGAGTTAACTGAGAGACCCTCTTGTCCTCTGTGAGGAGATTAAACCAATGAGGTTACTTATGATGATTGCCCCCAGCCAGATGCATTAAGGGGGGAACCAGTGCTGTCTTGGCCAAAAGGAAGTCACTGTCAAGAGTTTTGGGCAGTATAGCTGAATCTTTTGCAGGACTCTTGGAAGTAGAGGAAGGAAAGCATAAAGAAACCTCTCCTTCCATGGAAAGGTTAAGGTGCCCATTTTCCAGGCCAGATGGTATGGCAGTCTTGAACAGAAGAGAGGAAGCTGCCTGTTCAGAGGGGAGGCAAAAAGATCTACCTGAGAAATACCCCATAGATAGACAATGTCCAGAAACATGTCTCTGTGAAGCATCCATTTGTGAGCCTGTGTTTTAGACCTGCTCACAGAGTCTGCCACAAGATTGTGCTCTGAAGGAATATATACTGCCTGAAGAGTTAACTGATCACTCATAGCTACTTCTGATGCCTGACATGCTGTCCTGCAGTATTGCCTGGATACATCTTCAAGGGGCCCTGAGAGAACATGGGGTTGAAAAGCCTGAGGGGCCAGAATTAGAGCCCTCATCTCTTTGATGTTGATATGGTCTGATTTCTGATGGGGGGAGGTCAAAGACCCTGAACTTTCAGGTGACCAAGAGATGCTCCCATCCCATGTCTGAGGCATCTGTGAACAGCTCTTGAGAAGGGGCTGGAAGCTGAAAGGGATGGCCTGGGATGAGTGTGAACTGTCGAATCCACCACTCAAATTCCTTGAGGCAGGGAAGGAGAGGTACACCAAAGGTCAAAGGGTGATGATGCTGCAGCCAAACTGACCTGAAGTACCATCGACACTTCCTCATATGCAGTTTGGCAAGAGGAAGCATTGTAATAGAAGAAGCCATGAATCCCAGGGCCTGAAGAAACTCCCTAGCTGGCATAGCAGTCGGTAAGAAGAGAATGCAAGAAGTCTGTCAACGACAATACCTTTGGAGGCAGAAAAACGGCCAGCATTGGCACTGAGTCCGGCAACCCAGGTACACATGATCCTGAGAGGGAGTCAAGAGATGGACTTTTGAAAGTTGATAGCAAACCCCAGACTCTGAAGAGGAGACATGGTGAACTGCAGATCTTGCAACAATTGACTGGGAGAAGGTGCCTGAAGATAAGGAAAAATCTGAATGCTTTGGTGCCTGCAGAAGGAAATCACAGGAGCTAGGCATTCTGTGCAGACCCTTGGGGGAGTAGAGAGGCCAAAGGGCAAAGCAGAGAACTGAAAATGAGAGGAAGACACAGAGAAATGTAAAAACTTCCTGTAGAGAGGGTGAATAGGGACATGAAGGGAAGCATCTTTCAGATCCAAGGACATCGGAAAAGCCTGAGGTAATAAAAGAGGAAACAGAGTTTGAAGAGTAAGCATCTGAAAAGGAAGAATCTCGAGAAAGGTGTTGAGCTGATGGAGATTCAAAATAGGTCTCCAAGTGCCCTCCTTTTGAGGAACCAGGAATATCCTGGAATAAAAATCCCATCCCGTTTGGGAAGGGGGACAGGTTAAGTGGTCCCTCGGTTCAACAGGGACCCTAGAACCTCCAGGAAATTAGGAAGTTGCTGTAGAGTAGGTTGAGGAATCCCAGGAAAAGAAGGGAAAGATTTCCGTACCATGAAGTAACCCCGATGGGTAATAGAATGAGCCCAAGAGTCTCGAAGTGATGAGATGTCAATGTGGAAGACAAAGGAACGAGGTGGTGAATTGTCAAGTGAAGCAGGCTTATCAGACAAGGGAGGCTTCTGGGCCATAGAAGTTTGAGAAGCCTTATCAGAGGAATGCCCCCCACCCATCCTGCCCATCCTGTCCTTAGAAGCCTGGCAGGGTTGCCTGCAAACAAAAGCAGATCTAGACGGATAGTTCCTCTGGGCCTCAGGGATAGGAGAGACAAAAAATGTGTTTAAGGTCTTGCAAGGCTTTGCCTTTCTTTTAAGCGACTTAAACAAGTCAGCAGTAGCAGTCCCAAAAAGATGTGTATTATGCAAAGGAGCATCCAACAACTTGGACTTAATGTCCACAGGAAGACACTGGAGACAAAGCCAAGAATAATGCCTTGTGACTGACCCAAAAGGCACGGCCCTAGAAGTGACATCAGCAGCATCATAGCTACGCTTAATAGAGTGGCCAGCCACTTGAGAGGCAAAACCTAAAAAAGATGATCAGAAATCAGAATAAAAAAAACTTTATAGATCCTGCAGGAAATTGCTTATGTTACAAATGCACAGATAAACATAGACACAACATAGACCAAACACAAATGTTACATAATTAGATATGATAGATACTACACTCATATTGTCCCACATAAACAATGGTAATGCCTGATATGGACACACTGTTGACCATAGTCAAAGTATTAGATGAGTTTGATACCACATTTAGTAGTGACATGAAAGGGGGAGCCTTTTGTGTTAATTACCATCAGAGTCAGAGAGGGCAGGAATAACTTGACAGGCCTGAGCTACAAATGCCAGGGCATACCTGGTCATGTGGGTCTGATAATTAATAGTTCTAAAGGGCAAAGAAAATACAGTGTAAACTTTCTCGCCAATCCTCCCCATTGCCCTGCTTATCCTTATCAGAAAGCAAATGTTTGAAAGAGGGCAAACATTTAGAAGATTTGTCAGAAGAAAGTGACACACAGCAGGATCAGCAGAAGGCCATTTAAATAAAAATAGGTTCTATAAGGTTCCGGAGGATTGTCTGTCAGGGGCGAGGAGCAGGAGGCTGAGATTCAGGAGACATGGAAGTAGCAGTGAAAGTATCTAACAAGATGGCAACACAGGAGGAACTATCCATCTGAAGCAACTCATAATATCTTTTGTGAATATCCGATGGTTGAGAAGAATCCCACTTAATGAATTCCATTATCCTAGCAATTATGCCCGCAAAGGACAATTCCTCAAAAGGAGACTCAGGGTCAGCTGACTCCTGTACATCAGGACCATAGGCCAAAGGCTGTGTTAGAACCATAGGCCAAAGGCTGTATCAGAACCATAGAGCAAAGGCATCTGTGAAGAATAGGACAAAGACCCCTCACCACACAGGGTATCTTCATTCGAGGAATCTGGTTCCCTAAACCATTTAGAAGGGGTATAGGTCCAAGGAGGAGTGGGTACTGAAACCCCTTGAGGAGGCTTTAGGGCCATTAAGGCAGAGAATAAGCCCTGAGTAAACTCTTGCCATTCCCTTTAAGGAGCCATAGAACAAGATGAGTCATGCTTCAGTTTTTGTTGTTTCTTAAAAGGAGCATCAATCCTAACAAATACCAGAGGTTCTGACCCTTCATAAGATTCAAGAAAAGAACCTGGAACTTCCTGCCTGACCAATATCTGCATCCCTTTAGGATCCTCCAAGATAATCAACCGCGGTTCCTGCCTCAACGTCTGAAGCAGATGCCTGCAAAGCCTCAGAGGATGTGTGAAAAGATGGATCCATGCTGGTCTCTGGCGGGGTCATGCCAGGGGAATCTGACATAAATGCAGAATGACCTACAGAGCTATTACCTGCTTCTAGAGGGATGTCCACTGGCGGCAGGTCAGCCAAAGAATCCAGCCGAGACTTCTTGAATTTCTTCTTGCCAAGTGTGAGTATCTCGGTGTTAAAGGATTTTGTCATGGTACCTGGAGCTAACTGTCTAAGCCATTGTTTTTTCAAGATAAATAGCCATGGAAGACAAACAGCTTTGGAGTGTCTTAGGCACAAATGTCTTACAGGTACTACAAGAGGAATGGTCGTGAGAAGTGCCGAAACAAAAAAGACACCGATTGCGATGATCCTCATGGGGAATCTGCCTCCCACACTGACATTTTCCCTCTTGGATGACATGAACTCTAGGTAGTGAATAAAAAGACCAAGAAGTAAACTTTTAAAAGATAAAATAAAAATTAAAAAATAACCCCATTGGGGCACTTATCTGGTGTTCTAAGAGGTCAGAACAGCAACAGAATGTTCAAAACAAATGGCAACAACAGCTTTCAAACTGGTGGCAAAAGAAGTTCTGGGTAGTTCCATCTGTGCATCCCTTTTATGCCCTACTTGACTTTCTGTGCAAGAAGTAAAATTAGGACATATGGTGCAAAAAAGATCCTTTTCAAGATTTTCAGTACTGGCTGAGAGACGGGCTGCCCAGGACATCCCTTCTTTCAGGAATACTACAACACTGAATATAGAAGGACATCTGCTTGTGCCAAACGTTATTAATTTATTTTTGTATTTTTTGGCTACATTGCACAACTGGGTTACCAGTCCGTTTTCAGAAGAGGCCTTGGAGAAAAGGTCAGCATAAAAACATCATTTTCTAAGTTAGCAGAAATTGTAAAGTAATTACCCAAAAAATACATTTTAATTTACATTCATGAACAAGTCATTAGTAATGCACTGAAAAGGATGTATTCTTAAAATAAATAGAAGCTACCAAAACAAGGTGTATTGATTACAGACAATATAAGGATTATTTATTTATTTTAAATTTGGTTACCAGGAAAGTCCGACTGGACACGAGTGCTTTTTTTTCAGAGGAGGCTTATGGAGAAATGCCCCACATATAACAAGAGAACACTACAATTACACATGTACAGCTGCATACAAAAGAAGTGATTGGTAGAATACAATTTCACAAGTCCAGTAAGACCTTTAACATACATGTATTAAATACAGTTTTAGTTAACAAGTCATTTGAAAGAAGATCTTGTATGAAAGTATGAGAAATTATACAAACTTAGAATGTAGCATAAGCAACAATTTCTTAGCAACGAAACTAGGTAGCAGAGTACCATACCTCAGTTATCTGTAAATAGAACTAGGCATGAGTGTAGGGAGGAAGAGAGGTGCTAGAAATGAGATAAGTCAGTAGAGGAGGAAGTAAGGGGTAGTGTATGGAAGTGGGGATACTGTAAGAGGGTCAGAGGAGGTAGAGTAACTATAACTATGGAGGTTCTTTTTTAGATGCAGGAGGCGGGTGGGCTAGCCAGGAGAGTCACAGTTACAGATCCAGTTGGATTGTAAGTGTGTTTTTAGAGAGTTTTTAAACCGAGTTAGAGGTGTGGGGGCTGATATAATAGTGGGAAGTGTATTCCAGTTTTTAGCTGTACAGTGAGAAAAGAGGGAGACATCAACAGAGTTGTTGGCTTTTGTTTCTTGAAGGAGTGATTTGTTATTAGAGAGTAGGTTTTGGTACTGGAGTAAGGCTGTATTAGGTTTTATAGTGCTGTTTTTTTTTTCTGGGTGATGCAGGATTTTGTGGTATAGTATAAACAGATTGGGAAGTTCTAGCCAGTTGAGTTTTTTCAGGGCTAAGCAGTGGTGTGTGGTCTGAGAGCTATTGGAGGCGAACTTAGCGATTTTGTTATAGCAGGCATCAAGTTTAGCTATGTCTGCTTTTCTCTTGTTGGTAAGTATGGAGGAGGCATATAAGAGTGTAGACGAGATGTGTTTGTGCAGTTTTTGCTCTAGTGTTGTCTGTGAGGAATTGTTTGTTTCTAATAGTTCCCAGAGTTTTATGTGTGTCGAACTTCATGGTGCAGTCTATTTCTACCCCTAAGAGTTTGGTGTGAGCGACAGGGCAGATTAGTGTGTAATTGCTGGAGATGATAGAGAAAGAGAAGTTAGGAGTGGAGCAGTTAGTAGGGTGGAATATGAGAAGTTTTAATAAGATAGTTAGGATGGTACAAGCCAGGTGATATTTTCTTACCTGAGCAAGATGTTTTAGAATAAAATAAAATTTATTTTTCATTATGAATGAAATAATAACTAAAGCTACAATATTAGAATATTTGCTTCATATTTTTAAAGTTTCATTGTTAATTATACCTAAGTTTAACATCAGTGTTTCTAAAAATGTATTAGAATATAAACTGTTTAGGATTTTGTTTTTCCTCAGGTTATAATGTTGTTAAAATTATTGGCCTGTATAAAGTTGCATTAGCTTATGTAATGCTATAGGATTATACCTGACACGTTTTTATTAGCTTATACAGTTAAGACTGTAACTGTTACATTGACCAGGTCATGAAAGAAAAGGGTCTTTGTAACACCCATCCTACCCAGGTGGCAAAGTAAATATATAAATAAAGTGCTTTAATTAAATGAGTAAATGTATGTCACAAGCCCTTTTTTAACAAATTGGCATCAGACCCATTTTTTCCATTTCGCACACGGGTTTGGGGCGTCGCATCAGCAGCGACATCACCTAGAGCCAATGTTCACCCCGCCGGAGGCTGGCCTGCATCAGGTTGAAATTATTACATCAGACAACAGTTAATTGTTTAGTTATCTCTGCAACAAAGTGCAACACTGTGTATTGACACTATGCAAGGGTGACTGTGAAACGTATTGGAGTCAACGGTTGACTCGACTTTGAGTGATGCTTTGTACTTTACTGAGGCCCAATTAATCTGAAGCTGAGCTTTCTGAATGGTAATGTATGGTTGACCAGAAGTAAGCTTGCAGCTGACCTTTCAGAATAGTACCACACAGCCTTTTATGACCTTGATAGTAGATTAACGTGTCAGTAACTGGTTAGCTACATTGTTTCATTCCTGATGCATTTATACCTACAGACATACGTGCACACAGAAGTACTGATACACATAGTAGGCATGTGCATGTACGTAGTAGTATAGTAGAGAGACATGTTTTTACTAAAATGTAGAAAGTATCAGATTTATTTAGCTACACCGTTTAAGCACTTTGCTTTTCTCAGTCATGTTCAGGTTATGATAGATTATTTGAAGTCACTGAAGGTGCGTGTCTTTGTTCCATATAATTATTATACTGTTTTAGTCTTTTACTGGATCTTGGAATAACATAAAACATAATTTGCTGATGTGATTTGAACAACAGTGTTCAGACAGAGTTTTAGAATGGTAACATTTTGTTAACTTGTAAACTGTAGAATAGTAATACACCATGGAAAAACAAGTAGTATTAATTTCAGTTTAAGCCAACATGTTTTACTTACAAAATGTTTAGTGTGGATGTTTGTTATGAGCTGCACATGGGTAACAGTTGATGTTCAATTTCATTATACACAGAGCTAACTGCAGTGGAATAACAATGTATGCAAGTGACTTTGGCTGCGATTCTTATGGGACCTGTGGTTGTCGCTGCGCAAATTGCTGAAGAGCTAATTAGAAATATAACAAGCAGGGAATAGCAGCTACATGCTGAACAAAACAAAAACAAAAAAAATGCGCAAGGCAACTAAGTTGCAGTTTTAACAGAATGAATAACAGTGAGAGCTACGATATGGCAGGAGCAATGCTACATCTGCATGCATTGCTGTCATGAAGATATGTCAGAACTAACGCAGGTTGGAGTGGCCATACAAGAGTGTAATCACACAGAGTGCTGTGGCAGTTAGCTTCAGCTGGAGGAATGGCAGTATAACTGACCACTTCAGCCAGCAGAAAGATCAGCAAAGTGCAGCACTGTTTATTATACAACTGAGGAAGAAATGGGTTATTGGAAAGATAAGAACAGTAAGTGCAGGTAAATCCAGAAGTGTAAGCATAAGGTGTGAATGGAGGGTAGGGGAGGAAGGCTATTTTTTATTGCAATAGAGCCCTGTTTTGTACTCTCAGAAAAATAGGGGTAGGTGGTGAAGGTACTGAGGGTTGTCTGTCACTCGAATAGAGGGAGGGGGCAAATAGAAATGTGGAAGACAGAGACATGCAGACAAGCTGTATTATACACAGAGGGCGGAGTGGACAGCAGATGGATGCATATGTACACTCAGTGGACATTTGGTGATGGGGAGAGCTGGACGAATAAAAAGTAAGAGAGAATAACCCAAAAGGAAAGAAACACACCAGAAAATGGGGGTCAGTGTGGGCTTCTTCCATGGCTAGCTGCCAGACTGGCCCACAGAGAAACAAAAATCACCACCATCATCATCTCTCTTTTTCTGTGTTCTACATGGGGACAGGGTGTCATGTTAACTGTCTCCATCTCTCTCTCTATTCAATGCCAATATTCTGCCTTCTTTTACACTCATACTTGAGTGTCACATGTCTTCCCTGACACAATCCTCCGTCCACCTCTTTGCAGGACATTCTTGTTTCTTCTTTTCTTCTTCCTCTCTAGAAACAAAAACAAACCCAGAAAATTCTGCTCTCTGTAACACACCATACAGAAGTCCAGAATTCTGCTTTTCCTCTTGCAGAACCAGCCATAGTTACTTAGCAGGTCCACTTCAAGAGTGTAGTAACCTTATGTTGACAAACATGTTTATGAATAATGTGTCACACAATGTAATACTGTAGTGCAGCGCTACATGTGCCATATGCATGAGTGTACAGGTCATGTACTTCATGTTAAATACGATTTGTATGCTTCATGCTGATATATATGACATAGTGCATTGCACACAGGCAATAATTCAGAGACATTAGCATAATAGGGTGTCAGTAGCACAACTATTGTGTTTGCTTCCTCCTACTGATATGATAAAAATGCTACTGCAGTTTTGAGCAACACTGCCTACAGACATACCACTAAAATGAAATTGGAGTGACAGAGGTCTTCTCATATCGCATTACATTTAAGGAAGGAGTTCTACCTGGCAAAGTATCTCTTCCACAATTGCAATCTCTGCGGTGTTGTCAAGAACAGTGAGTCACATGTTCTGTTGTGTGTGTAAGTAAGTCACCATTGCATTGGCATGGCACAGTCCTGTGTGGCTGTGTGTGTGTGTGTGTGTGTGTGTGTGTGTGTGTGTGTGTGTGTGTGTGTGTGTGTGTGTGTGTGTGTGTGTGTGTGTGCGCGCACGTGCGCATGCACATTTCTGGGATACAGCTGTGCATATAGGATACAGTGGGGCTTACATACCACAAGGGACACATGGTTTCAGTGCATCTATTACCCAGGATCATTAAAGAGGAGGGTGATGCCATAGTCATATGCATAACACATTGTAACATATACATTCACTGACTGAAATTTTTTGCCCTCAGATGTAGAGGTACTGGCCTGGCCACCAGTGGTAGGCAACATCTAGAAGAGTTCACTAGGTTGGACAATGAACTGCTATTGCAGACCCTCTGCATACATGGCATGTGCTTCATGGGCAAAGTTGCCATAGATGGGCAGTACAGGGACTGGTGCAGGATGTGAATGATATGGGCAGCCATAATAGCTCTCTACATTAGGTTTAATGTTGGGGTACAGATATGGTACTCTGTGCAGAGTAAAAGGCGTAGCACCTTGTGGCAGACAAGTCCACCACAGTGGGTGGACCATCAACAGTGAAGTGGCGAACAGAGATTGAGGGGCTTTTGATGTCACTCACCATGTGGGGGTTGTCCCCTCATACCTGGCTGTGATTCTGGCTCCTCATACGTGGGTGGATTTTGATGTTGGAACAGGCCTGACTTCAGCTCCAGTGTGTCAGTAGGGAAAGCACCAGGATAGTAATGTTAATTATAGTTAATTATAGTTAATTGTAGCATACACCATTGCATGACTGAAGAGAAGGACTGACCATGACCCACCCATGTAAATCTGTGTCCTTCTGACACCTCTGGTCTGCAAATGTCCCATGTTTCCATATGTACTGTAATGCATGCCAAAGGAGGATATGGGGCCATGTATGTGTGCAGTGGTAATTGTGTTTATGCTTTCGCACATTCCACTGCTGGGGGGGGGGGGGTCCAAGACAACAGAACATTATACAATTGATGCTAACAGGGTACCTGTGGCTAAGGATGATGGTGACATGCAAGTGGTATGGTTTGATGGCACAGTAGCACTTTCTGTAAAACTTCAGGGGGAGTAGGCCACACAGTTACCATTAAATAAACCCAAGTAAAATTACTGGCTTAGCACATGGCCTCACTGTAGCTTGATAGACAGTCCCACAAGGACTCCAAACTGCAGCTAGAAATTTCATATTTGGAGGAATGCTTGAGCAAAGAAATTATACCTAAAGGGCTCAGGCAGTGGAAGTACCCTGTCGGGTTGGTTAACCAGTCCGAGTTTCATTTTGAACTTTTGGAGCTGTTTAACAAGCAAGGCTTTGAGTTTATAAAAATACTGGTTAAACATTATAAATCTCAAGTTTTGGTTTTTAAAAGTGAACTAGGAACATTAGAACACGACATAACATTGAGTGTTGATTTTCCTCGTTACAAATACGAATATACGAGGATTTTCAACAGTATTGAGGCCACTATTACTAAGTTGGCTTGTGCTAAGAAAAAGAAAATTGCAAGAGACGTTCAGCAGTACTCTTCTGGGACTGCCTATCCCCCATCCCCACCAGTTTTGGGTAACAGCTTTCAGAGCGTTTCTAATGAAAATGCTGTTAATAGTGAAGAGGGTGACCTTGGTGAATGTGATCTTGACATTTATAGAGAAGACAATTTGCCAAGAAGAAGTGAAAGGATTAGAAACAATGGTAACAACCAATCTTTTCCCAACAACTGGACAGTTGGCAATAAGAGTAATAACAACAACAATAACAGTAATAACAACAGTAATAACAACAATCAATCTACAGCAAGTTCACAACAGGGTTTTCCATTACACCAGGCCAACGGTCAGAACAATCCGAGACCACCCAACCAGCAAGGGCGCACGCGGAAACGAAGGAACCAGCGCAGGAGATAGTTGGAAATGGGGTTTTAAACCCTCAAATTCTATCTAACTCTGCTGGTGACTTTCATATTTATAATTATTCTGATTTAACTTTCCCTCAGGATATTACTGATTTTTTTGCATTGGGCTTGTCTTTTGTTCCTGACTCTGGAATGAATTTAGTTAACACAATAGTGGACCTTAAACTTTTTGTACGCAAGATTAATCTAAATGCCACTATGGGTTCATCTTCCTTTTTTTCTAACTCACTGCGAGTCTCTAGCATTTTTAATCCACCTCTTCATCCTAATATTTTGGCATTTGAGAAAATGTGCGAATTAGATTTTAGGTCTTTTCTTGATACCGGTTCAAAAGCCAAGAAAGGTTTTTATAACATCAGTGAAAAAGAACGTGACTTTATTAGATTGCTGAATGACTGTAAAATTAGAATGATGAAGCCAGATAAAGGAGGTGGTTTAGTTTGTATGAATCACAGTACCTATATTTCTTGTATGGCTGAATATCTAAATAATTCAATTTACCAACAAGTTAGTCTTAATGAAGTTAATATGGCCTATAGTAAGATTAGGGCCACTTTAGACAAACTTTTCATTGAAAAAGTAATTGATTTAGATTTGTTTAACTTTATAACTATGCCAGCCCCTAGGCTGGCATCTTTATTTGGCATCCCTAAGATTCATAAGCGACTTGTTGACCCCCCCCTTTTAGACCCATTGTTGATGGACGTGGGTCAATTACCTATGGGTGTGCCAAGTATGTAGACAGTATTTTAAGGCCTTTAGTAGAGAATGAGCACCAAATATGTAAAGACTCTTGGAGTTTCCTAATGGAACTTAGTAGCATCCCTTTTAAACAGGATTATAAATTACTGACAGTTGATGTAAGGGACTTGTACACCGTGATTCCCCAAGAATTGGGGATAGAGTGGATTAGAGATTTCTTACATGCAAGGAAAATTGATAACATAATTTATGTCGTAGCTACTTTGTTGGAGTTAGTTTTGTTTAACAACTTTATGTGGCTTGAAGGGGATTTTTTCCTCCAAAAATCAGGGGTAGCCATGGGGTCTCCCTGTGGTGGTAGCTTTGCCAATTGTATAATGGCACATTGGGAGACCACCATGCTTTTCCAAAATACTATGTTTAAGAACAATGTCGCTTGGTATACAAGATACCAAGATGACATGTTCATTTTATGGAAAGGCCCCAGCAAAACAGTGCAAGATTTTATTAAAGTAATCACTGCTTCAACCAACTTTTTGAGTTTACCTTTAATTTGGAAAACAAAACCATTAACTTTCTTGACATTCGTATTCATAAGGATGTGGTCAGAAGTAGATTTAAAAGCACAATCTACAGGAAGCCCACGTATTCTAACTCCTTCCTCCATTTCTCCAGTTGTCACCCCTACCACCAAAAGAGAGCGGTGGTTAAGGGGCAGATGGTGAGGGCAGCCAGAATGATTTCAGATGAGTCTGATTTCATTGAAGAATGTGGTCTGCTTGAAAGAATGTTTCTTAGGAGGGGTTACCCGCTGAGTTTAGTCTCTAACATTTCCATAGAGGTAACCACTAAACGGCATACTGGCTGCTTTAAGCCATTATTAGGTACTGGGGGTTTGGAAGAGTTTGATATTCCTGTTGGGGAGGTACAGGATTCTCTATCTAGTAACACCAACTGTCACACTACAAGTTTTTTATGTACATATAATTTGGACCACTCTTTTATTAGGGAGACCCTATACAAGAACTGGACTCTCCTTATAGAGGATATGTCTCTATATAAAGCCCTTGGCAACAAACCAAAAATTACCTTTAGACGAGGGCAAAATTTAAAAATGTTGTTGCAATACTTCACCAACCCACCCCCAAATAAAAACAAGGGTATGTTTAAGTGTGGAAGGTGTCATCAATGTAAACACTTAAACTTGAATTACCAATTTAAGATTAGGGATAGTTTTTACAAAACCCAGGGTAAATTCTCATGTGAGACAAAGGGAGTGGTGTATTGAGCTTGTTGCCAAGTTTGTAAAGCTTTCTATATCGGCAAGACCGAAAGGAAGCTAAGGCAATGCATTTATGAACATCTGTATGCTGTAAGTAAGAGGGACACAACCAACGCATTGGCTAGGCATATTGTTGATTTCCCAGACCACTCCTTTAAGTTTTCAGTATTAAAGCACATAAGCACAGATGTGAGAGGTGGCCCTTGGCAAATCAATTTGGAAATTGAAGAATTAAGATGGCAAATCACCACTGCTGCTTATTTGCCCCCAGGTTTGAATGAAACAGTTTCGATAAAATGTTTTTTAAAGCTTTTGTCTTTAAAAAGATGAATTTCGAAAGGTGAAATTATACTTATTGATAGTTTCCCTTTGTTATTGTTATATATTTTTGTTTTTAAATAATTGTTTTAGATTTTTTGGCTATTTTAGCAATAATCACATTAATTATAAATTGATTGTTATTTTAGACTTGTATTTAAGACGTATGTATGTAGGCTGTTATGAATTTCTGCAAACTAAGGGTTGCTCAGCTAGATTTTATGCAACTGTTTTTGGTTGTAACTTTTTGGAAGTATTTGAGTAATAGGGTCTTTCACTTTAAATCTTGATTTGTACTTCATGTAATTAATTAACTGACACTAGATTTTTTCTTTAAAAACATTTGAATGTGAGTGTTCTATGTCTGAAGAAGGAAAAGCACAGTCTATTTCCAAAAGCGCTAACAACATTAAATTGTCTTTTGTCACGTATTTCCTGCTCGCTTTGGTTTTTCGATTACAAGTTCGACTCCACCTGTGTTCCCAACCAGCACAGCATGTAGCATATGCACCTTCTCTTATTTGGCCATGTGGGGAGTACTGTGCCACAGTGCAGCAAGGAATATCCTGATATGGCTGGGACTCTCTGTAATTAGCCTGTGAATGTGCAGGTCCATGATCCAGGTACAGACAGCTGCAAGACATAGCATTCTAGAGACGGTAAGCATGCTCTGTGGCTTGGACAAGGAAGTATAATAAATGCACAGTGACTTATAGTATAGGTAGATGGAATGCACAGTGCTGATGAAGCCACTGGTGTCTAGCGTTGCCCCCAAAGGTGCATCCATTAACCACATTGCAACTGACTTCTGGTGGGCCTCAACAGGTTATTCAGTTCAGGCCCAGGTAAGGGTCCAGACTGGGGTGGTGAGGCACAGGCCATCTCAAGTCTGACTGCACAGACTGTTGGTGACACAGAGTAAGAGCCACCTGTGGGGCACAAGTCCTTCCACATACCCTAGTGTGGGCACCTTTCAGGACATGGTCCATGAAACCCCTCTGTTTCAAAAAATGGGATACCCCAGCAGGGCATGCATGGATGGTCCTGTAGACCAGATCGAGCACCATTATCACAAGGCAACACAGTGGACACAGGCAATGATCACTTTGTAGATGTATGGCCTTACCACTGGAAGGATGTGATCACCTTGCTCTCCACAACTTCCCAGAGTATATGGCTATTGCCTTCAACTCCTGTGACCTACCCCATAGTATAGTTTTCAGCCACGTGTCACTGTGCCTTCACCTGCGCAAGTGATATTTATGTATGTATTTATTTATTTATTTATGCATGCGTTGTTGATCAGGTTAGTCCCTCTAGGCCAGTGGCTTCTGTTTCGGAGTGACTCAAGATAGTATTCATGCTGACTGCACATGATGCCTGTGCCCGGCCTACCATCCTGTGTGGGTATGGTGATGTCTAATATAGTGTTGTTCAGCCCATACATTATCCTGTATAACCTGGGTGTGATAACACATGCATAATTTGTTTTTTTGTTTCTTGTGATATGGCCTGTAGTTCATAGGTTTGTACTAGGCTAACTGCCCTTGTGGGCCATTTTAAGCCTAGCCAATTACCCCAGATGAGAATCAAACCCTGTACCTTGTGTCTATAAGGTAAACAACTTAACCATTATGCCAGTGGAAGTTGTGAACTGGAAGCTAGTTCTCTGCAGTGTCTGTCCCCCACCCCTGCTTTAACTGTGGCTGTGCAGCTGCATTTTTCCACCCCTGACTCTCCACCCTTCCCTTCTACTGCTTCTGTGACTTGCATGAAATTCTCTCCCATGATGTTCATCTCCTACTTCATTTATTTCTGCAATACAATACTGTAGAGCAAGAAACATTTAGCAGCATCTTGCTGCATATGTTCATACTGTATTACAGTGCCCCTTCAGCGTTAACATCCTTACAGTAGACGAGATATCTGCTCCATTACATTGCAGGTATCAGCGTGGGCTGTTACATGGCAGAAGTGTGTGTGTGTGTATATCAGGGTCATTTTAATAGAGTGAGCAGCACTGAGTATTAAAAATACAAGGAAAAAAGTTGCAGCAACAGGTGCTGGAATTTATTCATCTGAACTAAACGATTACTTGCACAAATATGGGAACTGAGAGTTATGCTATGATGCTGTCCTATCTTAAAATGGTGGTGGGTAAGTTATCTGTGTGTGTATTTATATCTGTACTGTCTAGAATTTCTTCCATTATATGCTTTCTTCACCCTCTTATGAAAACTGTTTTCAATGCACACATGCCTGAAGCAACGAAATTTCATCCAGTGATGCATTGTATTTGTTAATCTGAATGGCAGTAAAGTTTATTTTGACTTTGATATGATCAGTCAGCAACCCTAGGCATCATCAGCGAATGCCTTCTCGAACCTACAGGACCTATTTTCAATGCCATTGTATATGCTGTGAGTAATTAGTAAATTAGACTCCACCAAATTAATGAAATCATCCAGTTAGATCATTAAATAGTTTTTTGTTCACCTAACATCCTTCAACTCAGATTTGCTCAGTTCAAATCTACATTTAAAACCCTGTGGTGACATAGTTTAGGTTTTGAAATGCACGTTGCTTTTTTCTTTAATGAGAATTCATCCATGTCAGTGCTTAGCACTGCCTTTGTATTAAACAATGCAGTGAGTTTCGCCTCATTGGTCCTGCCTGCTTTAAATTCATCGATACATAATGTCTGCTGTACTCAAAGGTAAAGCAACTGTCCTCGGTAGGCTTTAGCTTCCCAGTGGCCCTGAACTAGATTAAGTAGGTTAATGGGAGAAATGAACAAGTGAAATAGAGCAAGTAGAAATAAAATATTAGATAATGCCTGTCACAAGGGAGTTTCTCTGTGTTGTGCAGATGATTATGTGCCAAGGAAAAACGGAGCTGAACTTTGGTAATAATCTCTGTGTTTTCCTTTAAGTGGCACTTATTTTATGATGTTGTGTCAGCAGTAGAATCTTTTCTGTAAAACACAACACGAGTATTTTGAGTCAGATCAATACTTCTCTACCTTGAATGTTATCAGTTTGAGGGAACCCAAAAAAAGCAATTTTGGAAAGTCTCATTAGGTACTATCTTTGTTCTGCTGTTTCAGGTTCAGTTTTTGCAGTACATCTGACAGAATTCTCAGTTTCTGGCAGAGTCTTATCAAAGTGGGTCCAGTGTATCCTTAAGTGACTTGCACGATTTGTGTTCCTTAGTAGTTCCACATACCATTACTTGAAGTGTTGGTCACCAAAAATGTATCCCACTGCATTTTATTCATAATTTGAAGTCAGAGATTTGAGAGCAGATCAAAACTACTCCATCTATAAACATGCCCTTTATTTTGTATTTCAGAGCCACACAGGTGTGATAATTTCAGGTGACAGCATGGAGTGCCTTCCTGTGTACCACCCCTGTTACAGGTCTATATTTTATTAGCTGAAGGACATGCTTTCTCTTGCAGACATTCTGCAGCTTCACTTGTGGTGTTTGTTGGAGAAGGCCACTCCCAGTACTGACCTCCTTTGGTTCTTCCCTAGTAACCAGCCTTACATTAGAATGGGCTCTGTTTACTTCCCTCTGTGTCCTGTTTTCAAGCCACTCTTTTGCTCATGTTAACGACCACAGAACCATCTGTAAGTCACTCCGTAAGTATCCACAAACCACTCAGTCTGTTCAAAAGAAAGATGGATGCCTTCAATAAGCCCTAAACAAACTGTTGTGAAATCCTTACTGAACATCCTAGAGTTGGCTTCTTTATGATGATGCATTCCAGTGTAGATTTCAGAGACCACAGAACCTTACTGATGGATGAGTCTAAGGTAGTGGACAACAGGGTGTTTTCCACTGCCACAGCAGGGCATAGACCCTTAAACTATCTCAACTGTTTGTTATTTCCCTCCCCAGTGGATCAGTCATTAGAGGAGCTTTCAGCCCTTCATGGTTCTGTGGTTAGGGGACAGCTGACTCGGACCATTTCCCCAACTTCTTCAATGGGCTTACATATAGCCTGCTGTAATTTCTGTCTGTGCCTTACACTACTCTGGAGCAATAAAGTATGTTAAATGCCTGCAGAAAATGTAGCGGATGAGACTGTTTTTAAAAAATGAGCTCAAACTGGCTATCCTGGACACTCTTTGTAGAAGTAGGTGTGTTTAGCCAGGACTTTCTAGACTTGTTGATTCTACAGAAGAGTGTGTGTGTGTGTGTGTGTGTGTGTGTGTGTGTGTCATCTCATGACTAGCTCCTGCCTTTTATTCCAAGCTATTTTCTAAGTAGAAGTAAGCTTCTGTTGTATATTGAGAAGGGTGCTACATGTTAGGCAGTCATGCCTTCATCAGTTGTTCTGGACAGGGCTCCCAGAAGAGCACTTAACCTGATCCAGTCTCTGAGTTTGCAGCAGCTGAGAGCCATTGCGAATGGTGTGAGTTCTTAAAGTGGTCACAGCCAAGTATTAGAATTCTTTAATCATTTCCTAGAAGGGTTTCACTCAAAGACCAACCTTTCTTTGCAGAGTGTTTTTGACAGGTCAAGACGTTACTCCTCAAAGCTGCCAGAGTTTGCAGTCTTTCCTTGGAATGTGGCTCGGAGTTTTACTCCTGAACTTTTAGGAGACTTTAGTCCTATTTTAAGCTTCACTGACTTCTGCAAATGTAACCAATATGTAAAGTTCCAGATGACTGTCCAAACTGGTTATGACACTTCCTGCCACAGAGTGCCTGGGTGGTGTGGCTGATCATACGTTCGTAGGCAAGTATTAGGCCAGCTGCCTTTATGGGTCATTATAAGTGCAGCCATTTTCCCTTTTTGTGCTCAAAGTAAGTGACCCTGTTTGCTGTTACATTGGCTGTACCCTATCCCATGGTCATTAATTGTATATTACTCCTAGTGAGAGTAACTGGGGTCATACCATAGATAATTTCAGTGAACTCATGCATGAGATAAAACATTTAGGAGCTGCCTCTGTCCATACAGGGGGCAGTCTTGGGGTATATTTTCTGTTTCTCATCCATAGATCTAAATTATGTTTGGTTATGAACAGGGATGAATTTTGTTTTAAGTGGATGGGGAGTCCCTTCTAGACCAGCAGTAACTCTGCGAGATAAACCCCTCTCTCCAAACTGCTCTGTTGATGTTGCAGAAGAGGTTTAGATCCCTAGACTGAGTATTTTTGATGCTGTTTGACTTGCTGATGTGTAGTAAATCCATTAGTACTGGGTATGCCTTTCATGCAACCAGTGTCTTCTGCCATCATTGTTGGGGTCCTCACAGGAATGTCCCTCAAACTGTTGTGAGAAGGCACCACTTTCAAAGCATTGTGCGCTGAGCAAGGGACTTATTATTTTCCCCCATGTGTAAGACTGACTCCTCTTAGCCTCATCAGCAGATTCTCTGATACCACCTTTTGGCACCTCACAGTTGCAGGTCTTTTTAATCTCCATGAACTGGGAGAGGTCCTCCCTGAGCCCAACTCAGTTATCCCACTCCACAAAGGGGGAGCCACCCTGGACCCCAGGAACTACCACTCCATTAGCTTGACGAGCCTGGTCTGCAAGGCTATGGAACGTATTATCATGGAACTTATAAACAATGACATTGGTAATTCCAAACTCTGGACCCTACCCAGTTCGGGTTTGTAAAAGGCAGATCATGTCTCCTAAACCTGTTAGACTTCTTTGAAGTGGTCACCAAAGCCGTAGATGACGGTAAGGTGGTTCACACAGCCTATCTATATCTCGCCAGGGCTTTTGACACCATCCCCCACTTTGGAATTATAGATAAACTCACTAAACTAGGTATAAATCCCTATGTCACAAGATGGGTTGCCAACTGGCTCACTGACAGAATCCACACTGTGAAAGTAGCAGACTCTAAATCCAACTTCAGACCAGTGACAAGTGGAGTACCACAGGGTTCAGTCCTGGGTCCTCTCCTGTTTGGTATCTACTTCTCTGAACTACAGGCTAACACAGAAGGCTTTGGTTAACAAAGTTCACAGATGACTGCAAACTAGGAGCCATAATCAAAACTCCTAATGATGTGGACATCCTGCAAAAGGGCCTCACTGAGACAGATGCCTGGTGTCAAAGCCACGGACTCAAGCTCAATGCCAAAAAGTGCATTGTCATCCCTTTTGGTAAAAACTCTGTACCCATGAACTACCACATAGGCCGTAGTCTACTTAACACTGAAAGTGTGATGAAACCTTGGGACACAGGTGGACAGTAGTCTCTCCTTTGTTAATCACATCGCCACAGTAGTCAGGAAATCCTTCTATGTGGCACACCTCATCTCAAAAGGTTTCTCATCCAGGAAAAAAGAGGTAATTGTACCCCTCTACTCATCACTCATTAGACCCATTATAGAGTACAGCGCTCCTTTTGGTATGTACCTTACAAGAAATCTACAACAATTGGAAAGGCCACAGAAATACCTCGCAACGAGGATTGCTGGCCTCAAACAGATGCCCTACGCAGACCGTCTCAAAAAACTCCAGCTTTACTCCATCGCATATCGCCTACTCAGAGGTGGTCTCTGCCTAACATACAAAGCTATGTCAAACCCATAGCTGTTGGACATGCTCCACTTAAAGACAAAAATCCCAGTCCCTCCGAGCTACATGCTCTAGGGACCTAAACCTTGTCACCACAATAAACAGAACATGCTGGAGGGATAGATTCCTGTCCCAGAGACTTCCCATACTCTGGAACAAACTATCTATCTATATCAAGCAAAGTTCTTCATTAGCACTCTTTAAGAAAAATCTTGATGATTGGATGGGAAATAGGAAATTCACCCTGGGGATCACTTCTGTGGCTGTGCTTGATAGGGGCACAGGAAAATAATTTTCTTGGGTGGTAAAAGCCAGGGTACTGTTTGGCTAGGCTTATATAGGCCCTAGGGCCAATAGCCTAGTACTTACCTGTGAGCTCTGTGCCTGTTCTGTTTGGGTGCAGAATTTGATTATAAAATTGCACTGTTTGCCAATCCTTCATACCTAAAACCTTACGTTGCGACTTTCTTCCCTCGACACATACTTGAAAACCCAGCATTTTAAGTGCCTCACCTAAGCTAAGATGGTGGATCCTTCCACCCTTAATGTTCTACCTACCCCAAAGAATTCTTTGGACCTAAGCCTAACATTTTGTCTGCTCAGTCAGACTCAGACATATCCACTGAGGTCTCAAGACCTGCAGTATGCCTGACACCTTCTCAGATGCCTGCTACTGTGACCCTGCCAGAGGCCAGTATGACATCTGAGGTATGCGTAACCAAAACAACTGATTCTGCCAACACTGGTGAGGAGGGGGCACCCTGTATAATCATTTCTGAAGGACTCAAAGGTATTCTGTATATTTAGTTAGCAAATACCAAGGTCTGTTATTTGGGTATGTCAGGGGTCATAACCATCGTGTGTTGTGAAAGCAGACGTCACACCTAAGAAGAAAAAAACAGAAAACCAGAATGTTTCCTCTCTTCAAATGGTCAAGGAAAAGGAATCTTTGGATTTCTCCCAGGATTCTTTAAATCCTGGATGGTACTTTTGCCACCATCTTTTACGTGCTGTGGTCCTACTCTTGCTACCTCACAAATGAAACGTTTAGAATCATCCTGTGAGGATGATGAGGGACAGTGAGATTCTGATTAACTCTTTGGTATACTCTTCTCATGTCCACTCTCCAGGCTAACTGGCCTGTGATGATAGTCTGCCTTTTCCTGGATTCCTCTGTTAAAGAAGCTTCATTTGGGGAAACCATTTCTAACATGATGAAACATTTTGAATGGGAATCCAAACAGATTTCAGATGTGCAAAAAAAGATGATATAATCTTTTGGGGGTAGGAATCCCAAATCCTGCCCCACTTCTTCCTGTCCCAGAGGTGTTTCTTGATGCCTTTGCATCTACTTCCTCAGCTCCTGACTTTGAGCCACCAGCCCCTAAAAGACCTGATAGATTTTACAAAATGCCTGGTCATTTAAAGGTTCTGTTTAAAAAAAAAAAAAGCTATGGACAAGCCTTTCACTTTTAAACTCTTATCTGTGCAAATGTCCTTCTGTCAAATAAAGATAGCAGAGAAATGAATAGACTAGGAAAGAAGGTGTATACCTCTTCCACGCTATCTTTCAAAGCCCTGAGCAATTAGACTCAAATGACTAAATATTTTCTGTCTATTTTGGAAAATTTTAAGTAAAACATTTTGCAGACAATGTTTTCTTACTTCGGTTCCTAGATACCTAACTACCAAACTTGCTTTTCTCACAGTATGTCTAGGCCCCTTCATAAGGCCAAAAAATGCCTAGGAAAAGATTTCAAGACTAAACAAAGGGGGTCTTGGAGTCTGGGAGGCCTTCCTACCCAGACAAGTCAACTTGACTACACTTTTGTCTCTTCTTCATCTCTCAGTTCTTAACTCCTCCTGTCCAAAAGACTCGCCTCATCTGTGGGAAATTGTCAGGTCTTTACCACAGACAAATGGGTCTTTTCCATTATTCAGCATGGTTACAGAATGAGTTTAAAGGAAGTTTCTCCATTCAAGGCATCCCTTCACCACCTCCCAGTCAAGTGAAGTTTCTTTCCCCATCAGTCAAGCCTTACTTGATCAAGGCATAACAGAACCTGTGCCAAAACAGTATGTAGGAAAAGGGTTCTGTTTAAGACTTTCCTTCTTTAAGAAAAGGAGACTGAAGGACCTGTACTGGATCTGTCCATTCTCAAAACTTTCTTCAAGGTCCCCTTGTTCAAGATGATGTCTCTGCACACTCTTTTTCCCTTCATACTTTTGCAAGCCTTTCTGGTTTTCGTGGATATGTAAGACGCTTGCCTCAATGTTCCAGCCCACCATACTTTTGGGAAGTTTCTGAGGTTTTTGGTTTGTTCATCATGCTTTCATCTTCACCATGCCCCTCCTTCAAAATCTGGGGTTTCACAATCATCTTCAATTAATCCACACTGGAACCCACCCAAGACCTGGATTGCAAAATAGACACCAAACTTCTGACCTCCACAGAAGATGCAGTGTCTCTGCAAATGCATCCAATCTCTTCTACCCATGGCAAAAGAAATCCTAAAAACACAGGAATTTGTGACTGCAACCATAACCATAGTTCCCTTTGCCAGATTCCATATGGGAAAGATCCACTGGTAACCGGAATCCATCTAATCCCAGCATTTACATCCTCTGGACACACAGATTCCTGTTATCCCACTGAAGAAATTCAATGATGGGTATCATGGTTATCACACGTAAACATCAGCCCAGACCTGCCATTCAAACCCCAGCTACTGCAACAGGAGTTGCACCAAAAGCTTTGGACATTACAATGAGGGTATGGACAGGAAATGGCCACTGAATCTAAGGTCAAAGTACATCAACCTGAAGGAGGGACAGCATCCCCGAGAGTTCAGAGCAAATGGCCACTGAATCTAAGGTCAAAGTATATCAACCTGAAGGAGATGCAGGCATTAATTTTGGCCCTGCAGATGATCTCCCACTCTTGGGCCTCAGTCTTGTGGTACATAACCGGGAGGGGGGGGTTGGGGGGGTACCAGATCTTATCAACTATGCAGGTTTGCTGTTATGATGTGGATCAGGCCACAAAAGAAAACTAATGTTTCCAAGCTGTTTACATCCCCTTACAGTACAATGTCTTGGCAGATTTTCTAAGCGGATCAGTTGAAGACTCTCATGAATGGATGCTGAGCAGGGAGATCTTCCTAGACATAGTCCACAAATGGGGTATCCTGCAGATATACTTATTTATCTCCATCCACAACAAACAACTTCATCTCTTTTGTGACAGGACTCCTTGTCCTCAAGCATGGAGAGTGAATGCCATGTCTTTTCATTGGAAAGGGAGGTTCCTCTATGCCTTCTCTTTGCTTCCACTTCACTTAAAAGTTTACTGAAGATGCAGAGAGACAAACCAGCGATCTTTACTGATGACTCTCTTTTGGCCAAGGCAGCATTAGTTCTTCCCATCTCTGTCTCCCAACCATGGGTCATCTCCACAAGTTACCTCACACAGTAGACTTACAACACAAGGCGTCACTTCTCCCAATCTTGTAATCTCTCAACCTGACATTATAGACAATAGAATTCTGATCCCTTTCAGACACCAATTTTCTAAGGATGTGCTACAGGTTCCCCAAGAGGCAAGGAAACCTACTACCCAGAAGTCTTACATTTCTAAATGGAAATTATTTTCAATTTGGTGTCATGCTCATGGAGATGACCCTGTAGAAATGGATGTCCCCATTGCCCTATCTTATATGTGTGAGCTATTAAAAGCTGGCCTTGTAAATTCTTAAATAAAAGCACAGCACTTAGCTGTTTCTGCTTGCTTACCTTGTGACTCTCTTCTTCTGTCTAGGCTAGAGGTAAAACAGTTTCTGAAAGGTGTCCACCTAAAACCAGCTAGAAAAGCTATTCCATCTTCTTGGGACCTTAACTTTGTCCTTTGAAAACTTACCCCCCTTCCTTTTAACCATCATTTTCATCTCTCAAATTCTGTACTTGGAAAACCGTACTACTAGTAGACCTTACCTCCGCTAGATGAATCTCAAACTCCAGGCCCTAATGGCATTGTCTCCCTTCCTTATTTTCCATCAACTTTTGTTATACTCACCATGGCAAATCTCTACATTCACCAGTGAAAGCACATTCTACCACAGCAGAGCAGTGCTCTCATCTGGAGCTTTCTACAAGGGGGGTTGACTCTAGTGCTATCTCAGAAGCAGTTATTTCCAGTACATACTTTTACCAAACATTACAGGATAGATGCTTTTTCTAAATCCAGAGCTGTCGTCACCTGGTCAGTCCTGTCTGGACTGATTGACAGCTGTCCTGCATCTCATTCAGTCACTCTTTATACTACTTAAGCTTTGGGAATCACTCAGACGTTTGGAATTCTGCAACCGTGATCTAAGGAAGGAAATGGTACAGTTGTGTAAGAACTTCCCATAACAGTAAATGTCCTACTGATCACTGCTGCAATATTTCTTTCCAACCCACCCCCCTTTCTGTCTTTGCTTAGCTGTTTTCATGGACCAAGTGCCTCACCTCATGCTCAGATGGCCAGTTACTTTATTCTTATGTATCTAGAAGCTTCTTGGCTTACAGATAGTTTGAGGTTTTACCCTTTTTCATCCACTTCTGTACCCTCACACCCATGGGCTTAGGTCGTAAGTCAAACTTATGGCTGTATGGGACCCTCACACCTATGGAACTGGGTCATAAGTCAAACGTATGACTGTATGGGAGGTTTTGGCTTTGGTACCCTGGCAAATCTTATTTGGCAAGTTAATTCCATAGTTTGGAGTACTGCAGCAGTGATCAGCAAGACATCTATTGGCACAGTAAGTCTTAACACAACTGTGCTTTGAGTTTTTAATGGCATGGCCTTTGACTTCACAGAGTGTAGAAGTTGTGGTCTTCTGCAGAATGTGTGTTACTGTTTTGTGCATGTGTGGTCATATACATGAACTCCTGGCTAACAAGTGCACCAGTGCAATGCGGTTCTGTTAGTCTCATCCCTGTGGGTGTGAAAATACAGTGAGATGACACAACACCCCCCCCCCCAAGATGTGGGTGAGGCTTCAGTGACCACTCGTTCCTTTCCACGTTACCTATCCCTCCTGGAATTTGTCACAAGCCAAACACGGGTTTTGTGATCCACAGTTAGGGCTGTATTCCTCTGCTGCATGGGGCTGGCATGAAGAAATCATTTGTAATTTGTGCAGATGCATTTAATGGTCTTCCTAATGTGATAAAGAATGTGGGACAGATGTTAAGTCAGTTGCAGTGAGGGGTAAGTTGATGTACATTAATTAGGGCTGACCAGTTAGTTTGCCAGGAACTGGACTGACTGACATGGTCGTATCTTCTTTATTTACCCGCAGTACACTTTTATAGTAATGTTTATCTGAATGGCTAGAATCTAGCAAAATGTGTTGTTTGTACTTTCTTTTCTATTGCATTTGTTTATGCAGACGCATCTTCCATTTAGGTGAATTTAACATTCTTCTTCTCTTCACATCTGCCTTCCCTCTTTTTTTACCTGTTATTTTATGCCTTATTAGATTACTTTTACTTGATAGCAGAAGACATTTTGTCTTCTTAGCCTGATGTAGTTTATTAAGTTCTTAAAATACGCAGCTTGTTTGGTACTTATAGAAGAGGTACTTCTGATAAACATTCAGTAACCTGCTGCAATATTTGTCAGCATTTACCAGGTTGGCATATTCATTTCTTAAGCTTGCTGTTTGCTGTTAGTGAAGGCATATTTGCCTAATCCTTTTGTTCCTCTATAACATGTTGTGCAGTTCATTAATAATGGGCCTCTATTTCTTCTCCATGTGTTAAATGCAGGTGGAAAACTCAACTCTGAGCTCCCAAAGTGCTTCACTTCTGGCCCAGAATGCACTGCTGCAGAGGCAGCAGGTAACCATGGAGAATGAGATGGATGTCTTGCTGAAGAGGAATGAGGAGATGAGAACGACTCATGACCTGCTGCTTCAAGACCACGAACGTCTGGTAACGCTACATGAGCATCAATCGACTGAGTATGAAGCACTAATAAGTCAATACAGCACCTTGAAAACGTTACACCGAACCATGGAGCTTGAACGCAGAGAACTGGAAGAAAGGTAAGAATACACATAGAACAGCTTAGATATGTTAATTTAAAGGATTTTTGTAATATTAACAGGAAGGCCAACTCCTCTTTCTACTCCTTCACTTCCTTCCTCTTTTATTATTTTCCCTCAGTTTGCTACTTTTATAACATCCTACCAGTACACTCCTCACTCCTGTCTGTCCCCCCCACCAAGTCTTTACTCACTAATTCTCGCAGTTCTGTATAGGGTTGCCATCTTTCTATTGTGCCATTCCTGACAAGCCCCGCCCCATGCATAATCAAGCCACACCCATTCCCCTTTAATAGCCACACCCCTTTGCTCTAGCACCCTTTAGCACAAGTCTTGAATATCACATGCAGTTACCACTAAATAGAAAAATATGTAACGAGTCAGAAGTAAATTAAAAAATTTTATTTAGCAGTACTTTAATCAAAGGTTCACTACATACAACAGTACATCACAAGCATGGGAAAACTAACCCTTCAGCACAAGTCTAATATCACATGTAAGTAGTACTAAAATGGAAAAAATACAATTACTTAGATATAAAAAACAGTAATTCATTCAAAGCAGTACATTAAGGGTTCACTATACACACAACAGTAGATCAAAAACGACGGCACGGGATGAAAAAGAAAAGCAATTGTATAAAGTGTCTTCACAATTTTGCCAGAATTCATTGCTTATACTTGAAGCTGTAGTTGGCATTTGATCTAGCAGCCTCAAGTAATGGCTGGTTATTTTTCACAAATTAGTAAAATTGTGAACAACTCATGTTAAACTTTAGCTTGACCTGCAACTCTGCCTTCACAAGTGACACAAGC
The DNA here is from genome assembly GCF_019279795.1 of Protopterus annectens. NCBI lineage: Eukaryota > Metazoa > Chordata > Ceratodontiformes > Protopteridae > Protopterus > Protopterus annectens. The sequence continues at coordinate 1,096,796,962 of NC_056737.1, forward strand.
ATTCTATTTCTTGTATCAGTCCACGCATTCCCCATAAGTGAAAAAACCCTTTCCAAAAAGCTATTGCTGGGGGGTATTGAAAGGGCAAACTGCATCAGTCTGTAAAGTGGCTTGCAGTCTGGAGCTTTACTAAAAAAGTCACCCAGCGATCACTTACAGATGCCTCTGTCATCTGTAACAGGGCTGGCAATGCAGCAGTTAAAGTGCAGTAGTCTGAGTAAAGTGCTTCAATGTCCACGTCCAGTTTGAAGAGGTCTGCAACTGTACGTAGTTCTGGCCAAGTTACAAGATGTTGGAGGCTGAGGACCTGCATAGCTTTAAAGGGACTATTATCACAGTCAAACCACTTCTGTAGGTAACAAAGTGCTTTACTGTAAAAAATCACAGAAGGTCCTACAGACCTGCTGTGCGACAGCTGGAGTAAAGTGCTGCAAGGCAGATGAAACTTTAGCACCAAATAATTGGTCATCTAGCCTTCTCTGCAACTTATCTTTAAGATTTTTCATCACTGTGTACAACTCAGGAGCAGAGAGAGTTACTTTCAAGTTTTTCTGCAAACTTGTGGAATACCTGTAGGATGTAGTGCATGAAATGTATGTAGCACTCTGCCTCTGAGCTATCCCAACTGATGCCATCCTCATCGGCCTCCACACATTTCCAGATAAGGGGGTGACAGTCCTCAGGCTCTTGACTAATAAAATAACTTTTAATAGCAGGCCAGAAGTCTACTCGCCACAGCTGGGGACAAAGGCAGCCATCTTGTTACAACATGCTGCGTGATTTCCTTAAAGTCCTGGTCTAGGAAAGAATAGAAGTCTTTCAACAGTGACATTTTTTTTAAGATGTTGAAAACTAAACCAGAGTGTCCACATCAAACCCTGCAAGGAACTTGCTTGCATGCTTGGCACAGTTAAGTATTACGTGGCATAAACAGTTTGCTGCAATGATGTAAGGCACCTCATATTTCAAACTTTTAAAAACAGACCTGTGCTTTCCATAATTAACAGAGGCATTGTCTGCAGCATAGCTAGCAATGTTTTGTACTTTGACTCCTTTCTGCACAAGGATGTCCTTTATTCATGTAAAGATACATTCACCACTTTTGTTATGATCCTCGTAGAAATCAAGACGTTTCTGTTGTGTGCCATGTGTGAGTGAAGTACTGAATAACCAAAGGGAACATTTTTCTGTTCCCTTTACTGGATGCATCTGATCCCACTGAGAAATAGGAATTGCCAAGTTCCTGCAGGAGCTCCTCTGAATGAGGTGCAACTACATTCATGACAACACTCTCAGATTTGGTCTTCCCACAGCTGAATTTCAAAGCCAAAGTAGAATCAGAGAAAACTGTTGGTGCCAGCTTACCCCCACAGTCCATGGATACATATGAGTGACTGTGTTTCACTTCACAATAAACTGATGTCACTTCAGCTGCAGTCACTTTGGAAGCTTCACTGGTTGCATTACGTGGCTGAATAAACTTTGTCATTACAAGGTTCTGCCTCTAAAGCTGAAGGCTTTGCTGATGTTTGTCTGACTTCTGATGGCTTTTCAATGCCTTTTCCCCATTCCATTTTACAGTGAAAGTTGTTCTACAGGATGTGCACTTTGCCATAGTATCTGCATTTGGAACAAGTCCACCCATTAGTAGCTTTGCTCCCACACCTTATTATAACTGCAGAAAAACTTCTTAGGAGACTCGCTTTCAGCCTCTTGTTGATCCATTGACCTTTTCCTGAGCATGATTTGTGCAGGATCTTTGCTCAATAGCTCTACAATAAACCGAAACCGCTGTTAATACAAAATCAAAACACTTGTGACCAACACCAGTGCCTGGTGGGGCCTGTGTCATTCAGTAGCCAGAGTTGAACACATTCACATGTGAATATCCAGACTTTCACACCCTGGTAATACCAAGTTGGTATAAGGAAAAAAAAAAATCGTGAAAAAGAGAGACTCCACATGAAAAATTAAGTGAAGGTCAAGCAATGAAAGGCAGAAGCAACTCCTGTCTGAGGGAAATTCTGAAGCTGTTACACACATGAACCTGGTGTGATGGCAGGATATGCACAGAAGGCATTCAACGGTGTGTAAAACACATGGGTCAGACACTACAGCAATGTACCAAGTTAAGACCCTCTACTGTTATGTAGAACCCAATGCAAAGCTATCCAGCTGAGTCTGGACACAGCAAGGAAGTTCAGGCATAATGTGGACTGACAAGATAAAGACGAAATACGTGGCAGCTCAGCAATCATACCCTCTGGCTACAACCGTAATAACTTGCATGAAGACAAACCGGACATAGTGTGGGCCGACACAATGATAAAGACGAAATACATAGCTCAACAATCATAATACCTCTGGCTGCAACAGTAATAACTTGCGTAGAGACGGCTCAAAAATCAGATTTTAAAGTACTGCAATCCTACAACAGGCCACATGCATTTTCTTAAAGATAGACGCCTAACAAAAATATTTAGTGACTTAAACCTGCTATAATTTGGTAAAAATTCATGCAGTATGAGAACAATGAGGCAAAGTCTGTCCATTTTGTTCTAAACATCACAATACCTTTCAACCTAAGCAAGAAACCTAGGGGTCTATATTAGAACATCGAAGTTACACAACTTCGAATGTTCTAATATTGCACCTTATTCAGTGAAAGCTGAAAACATCAAACATGCAGAACAGCAAATTTTTTCCTAGGGAAAAAATTTGCTGTTCCGAAACACATTATTACAACAGAAGCACACCAACAAACAGCAATCCACACACATACACCTAAAATCTTACATCTAACCCTACACTAAACTGTACATACACCACTATCTATCCACCTATCTTAACCCAAATCCTAACCCTAAAGTCTGTCACTATCGCACACTCACCCATGCCGCAACCCTAACTCACCTACCCCACCCTAACCATCACGTCCACACAATCGCACACTTACCTGACCCGTGCCCTAACCCTAACTCACCTAACCTGCCCTAACCCTCACGTCCACACAATCTCACACTTACCTGACCCGCGCCCTAACCCTAACTCCCCTAACCTGCGCCCAATCGCACACTTACCTGAACCCGACCCGTAACTTTCCACCACAGTGTTGAAAATAGCGAAGTGACAGAAACGGACAAAAAAATTGGTTTTCTGTAACTTCGCTATTTTCATCATTCGCTGAGTAGGGGTCGATATTAGAACATTCAAAGTTGTGAAACTTCGATGTTCTAATATAGACCCGTAACCTACACTAGGCTGTGCTAGAGACACAGAAATGTTACAGTCTTAGGTGTTAGAATGACAGTTTTTACTGTACTGTGCATTTCCTTGAAGATATAAAGTTTAATATCCACAAAAGCTTTTAAGCCATACCTTAGGACAAGAAACTGGAATGTAAAAAAGACAGTTAAAATGCCACTCCTGAAATTTGCCACTATGAATCTGACTATTCTGAAAGACAAACGTCAGTGCTATATTCAAACATAGGGGTTAGAATATAACATTTCCATCATTTACAGCTTAAAATTGTGCAACTGTAATTGCTTGCAGCAAGCACACCTGGCCGCTTAGCACAATATCGGATCACAATAAAAATACAGGAGCATCAGCAGACTAAATGTTGCAAGAAGCTTGACAGTGCATCAATAGTTATTCATTTTAAACTTTCTGTGTGTGGTGATCCACCACTACAGGAGCCTCAATCCTCACCACTAGAAACAGTGGGGGATGTTCACAGAAGATAAGTACCCATAGTATTCCCAGATGCAACACCTCACATTAAGTGCAGAGACCACAGTCAACTTGGGGCTGGTTTCTCCCCCTTTTTCCACTGCAGATTCCCAATAACACCTCCCACTGGCACAGCTATAGAGTTGAGCATAGTGGCCAAGTGAAGACTTCCAGTGCCCTATTTGTCCAGCCAGTGCTTTGGGCCCTCAAGCAGCTGACACACACTGAGGTCTGACTTACACACACACAGGAAAGGCTGGCACAGGTTTACTAACTATGCCCCCTTTATCCCAGACTATAAGGCAATCAGTGCCACCAACTCTTTATCAGATACTTTAAAGCCCTAACAAAGGGTGTCCAGTCTTACTGTGCAGTTATAGTATTAACAAAACAGTGGTAGATTGACCAACGGCAAGGTAAACCACAGTGTCACTAAATAAATATGCATGTAGTCTCAAAACTTAAACATCTCTACACCACAATGAAAGGTTTAAACATATTTAATAATAAAAGAAAGTATTCAGTATATATTCACTGCGACATAAGTTTAGAACCACATGAAATGTTTCAAACATTGACAGTCTCAAAGAAAAACAGCTACATTATGCCTTGCTGTATACCCAAGACAGTACACCCTAGAAAACAAAATGCACATAAACATCATGATGATGACAAACTAGAAATGACAGCTCTACAGTCATAGCAAGCATCATATACAAATCATGTAGTCAGTATATATTCACTGTAACATCAAAGTGCACCCACATGAAAAAATAATAAAAATCATTAAAATAACTTTGCAGTAAAAACAGCCAAACCAACCCTTGCTATATATCTCAGTCTGCAGACAGTATCCTAGGAACTACAGATAAAGATAGATGTGGTGAATACAAACTAGAAATTATATAGATATATCACTTGTTCTAGTCTGTAATCATTTGTTGTTGCTATTAATGAATGAGATACTGCCAGCACATCTAGTGGCTTAATATAAATTTAATATTTACAAAATTCACTAGTAGCTGTGCTGGCAGTGTCTCATTCCCCTTGCCACACTAAGCCTTTGAAAATCTTCACCTTTTCCATATTAAATTCCACTTACCTTCAGAAAAAAGCAGCAGAGCTCCTTAGACAATCTCACAGGCAGAACAGGGCAGGCAAGACACAAGCTAACACGGACCGTGCAGAGGCAGAATAAGCAAGCAGCAGGGAAAAACAGGGTCCCAAACACCAGCAGCAACAGAGCAGTAAAAGTACACACCACCACCACGGCACTGCTCTTCTCTTCCAGCAAGCTAACTGCAGGTCTCCCGAGTCCTGAATCCTTCCTTCCCAATTCCAGCAGCAGCAGTTGAAGAGCAAGCAAGGGTACAAGCCACAAGAAGAGGCAATCCACCGAACGATCTCAAGTTCTGAACAGACTTAGCAGAGCTGGAGAGCCGTTGCAGCTGTGCGATCCAAAGCAGCAAGAAAAGAAATCTCAGTGCTTCTTCACCTTTTTTTGAAAAAAGGCAACACATAGTGCAATGCCCCGCTTTTTATCTTTTAATTTTTGCAAGCTTTGCGGGCATCTACTAGCAAGTCTGAGTGTTGATTGGCTGCTTGCTGCATGAGTTTGTTGATTCCCAATGCAGCAAGCAGCCAATCAACCAAGACGGCAATGTCCTTTTTCATCAGCGTATGGATGCACTGACGGGACACTGATGCGAGAACGGGAGTGGCCTATTGATTTCCTGACACTCCTGGAAAAAAACGGAGGGGTGGCAGTGCTAGTTCTGTATTGGCCTCCTCGTATTTCCATTTACAGCTATTCTACCTCCATCCTGGTCCCTTCCTTTGCCCCACCTCCATCCTAGTCCCTTCCTTTGACCCACCTCCATCCTAGTCCCTCCCTTTGACCCACCTCCATCCTGGTCCCCCCATTTGACCCACCTCCATCCTAGTGCCTCCCTTTGACCCACCTCCATCCTGGTCCCCCCATTTGACCCACCTCCATCATGGTCCCTCCCTTTGTCCCACCTCCATCTTGGTCCCTCCCTTTGTCCCACCTCCATCATGGTCCCTCCCTTTGTCCCACCTCCATCTTGGTCCCTCCCTTTGTCCCACCTCCATCATGGTCCCTCCCTTTGTCCCACCTCCATCTTGGTCCCTCCCTTTGTCCCACCTCCATCTTGGTCCCTCCTTTCACTCTCTTTTTATCCTGATCCTGATTACTACTGCTGCATGGTTAGATAGTTACCTCTCCTTATCTCTGTTCACTCCACTGTCTCCACAACTGACTACTTTCCTAGTACCCTGTCTAATCTGCTAGTTTGCACATGATAATTTCTTGTAAACATGTATTCACTCCCATTATGGTACTCTTCCCTCCATATGTCCTTTTATCCTCCCTCCATCAAGATCCTAATTCCTGTTTCATTTTAACATTGTACTCTCTTTATCAATGTATGTCTTTATGGGCTTATGGTGATATTGAAGTCACTCCCACTAGTTCTGTTATTTGATGTTTAAACATTCCCATTGTACATAAAAGTCCCTAAGTAAATCTTTTTCCACTTTGTTTTGTGTGTAGATATTTCTTATTGCCCCATCTGGTCCCTGTAATTCTCCACATAGGGTTGCCACCACTCTGTTTTTTTTTCCAGACTAACCGGAAATCAAACTGATTCTCCGGTAGTCCAGAAAACACTGTACAAACTCCGGTATCCTGTTTCAAAAAGGAAACAGACTATCGGAGTTTATAAATCGGCTGACTTACTATGCTTTTTTTTTTTACAGAAAAGCATAGTAAATCATCCGAAAGCACGCAGCAGGACCGGAAAAAGAGGGCATTCCCCATCGGGTGATGTCATCGTGACATCACAAAATGGGCGGAATGTGGGAGGGGTGAGTGGGATGGGCAGGTTTACTCCGGTTTTAGCCATGATGAAAGGTGGCAACCCTATCTACACACCCTATGACCCATTTCTCTAATCTGGTTTTCACCACCCTCTGTGTAATTGTCTGCAGTCCCCTTCTAAATATTATGGTGGCTTCTCTCCTTCTCCCTTTTGGTTTGTTATTGATGTCCCTATTTGGATAGTTGTTGCGTAGTGCAGTCTCTCCTTCTCTTATCCTCAGTTTGGTTTCTTGCAATAGCACTATGTCCACTCGCTCTCTTCAGTCTTGTGTATATCTTTTTCATTTTTATAATGTTTGAAGATCCCCCTAGGTTCCATGTTGCTGTCTTCAACATTGGCCCTCCTGCACCATTAGGGCAACTTTTCTTCCCCTAGTTCCCTCCTGAGTTGAACTTGGAGTTCTTTGACTGTTGCCTCGTAATTCTCCCAGAGAAGGAAATAATCCCCTTCAGATTGCAGACCATTGTAAGTGTAGCCAGTTTCCCTTTTAGTGCTTGAAATTTGGTTGTAGATTGCCCTTGCCCATCACATGGTCAATAATTATACATCACCCCTAATGAGAATAACTGGAGTCATACTATAAGTAAACAGAACAGAGCCCTGAGTGGGATAAAGCAAGTTAGGAGCTGCCTCTGTCCATTAGTACTTAAACAGAGGCCTGTCACAGGGCAAACTTTCTGTTTCCCATCCGTAGATCTAAGTTGTGCTTGAGTATGGACAGGGATACCTTTAGCTGTAGTCCTAAACAAAGACATTTCCCTTCATGACCTGTTCTGCTAACTCTCTTTCAGGTTTGGACTCACTGCCCTTACTGTATTTGCTGCCTGTTTACTAAGTCCCTTGCATCATGCCTGTTCCACTTCACAACTCTCACCTTAATACGTCTTGTAGGTTGTATATTTTGCCGTATTTGCTAACCTCGCATCCCTGCATAGACACACTGGCGTTTTGTTTTTGCATTTTTGGCAGTCCGTCATACTCCTCTCGATAACCTTGAGTACCCCATTCCCTGATTCATTCCCGTATGTTTCTTACTGCCTTATTTTACTCACAGTGTTCCAAACTTCCATCACCTCCCCCGTCAGCTCAGTCTGCTACTGTTTTCCTAAATCCCAAGTTATTCTGTTTGTGTTTTTACTTGCAACGTTCCGTACTCTAAATCACGGAGTTGGCTGATGGTTCCTTAACCTAGACATCCAGGACACTTTGATATGTTTATGGCTATATGTAGAATTCTACTGTTTCTGAAAGAGTCAGGAGTCAGTTAGCTAAATGCTGTCATCCTCTAAGACCTGTGCGCACCGGATTTTATTCTTGCAAGATTCAGATCCCCTGTAAATATTACCCCCTTTCTTCTTTGTTCTCTCTTCCATTCTGTCATCCTCCCTTTTCTGTTGCAAGCGGTGGATGATACATTGCATCAGTCTACCAGATTCCCCCCCAGACACACACTTCTTCATCCTTACCTGCCAGGGCACTTAACCTACCATCTAAGCATGGCTGTACACTTGTCCCATTCCTGATTTGGTGGTGTTACTCCCCTCTGACCTCATATCTGATGCCCTACTTTGAATAGATGCTACTCCACACTCATGTCTCCCTTCTTTATAATTCCTGGGCACCCGACACCCAGGCATGTCCATGTCTCACTCCCTATTGTCAATGGCCCATGCTTTCCTGATATCAGCAATAGTCATCCTTTTTTCTTACACCCCTGCTTGCATCTTCCTACCCAGAACACCTTACACTGCAGAGTAAGACTACACAGACACAGTCCGAGCCCTTCATTTGTTCATCTGCCATATGCCTGCCTCTCATTTTACCTTCTGTGTACTGCCTAAACACTTACCCATTATATAATTTGCTGATATTGTACTGCAGTGTGGGGAAAAGTTCAGTGCCTGCAGAGGTTTACAAAAACATGCAGGAAAATACAAATGTTATAGGCATACCAAAGCTGCACATTGTTAAAAGTACTTGTTTTTCTATCAGTATAAGTGTCTGGAAAAATGGATACCTGAGAGAACACCTAGAAAAAGTGTTTTATTTACCTTTCTTTGCTAGGATAGTGCATTCAGTACCATTGTCTGTTTTCAGATATAACTCGTATGGCGATCACAGACTGTAAGTACTTAAGAAAGATTAAAAAATACACTTGATTGCAAATGAGAAGATAGCTGTAGGTTCTGTACATCGTTATCTGGATTATCACTTGATTGAAATGAGAAGATAGCTGTAGGAGCGTTCTGTACATGGTTATCTGGATTATCACTTGATTGAAATGAGAAGGTAGCTGTAGGAGCGTTCTGTACATGGTTATCTGGATTATCACTTGATTGAAATGAGAAGGTAGCTGTAGGAGCGTTCTGTACATAGTTATCTGGATTATCACTTGATTGCAAATGAGAAGATAGCTGTAGGAGCGTTCTGTACATGGTTATCTGGATTATCACTTGATTGCAAATGAGAAGATAGCTGTAGGAGCGTTCTGTACATCGTTATCTGGATTATCTTTATCTAATGTAGTCGCTGCAGTACAGTTGTAGTGTTTGATGATTACTTTGTTCTAAAATTGGTTAACTTTTTTATTTACCCGTCATCCCTTCATGTAGCAAACATTATTTGAAATAAAGTACTAATGCTTGATTAATTAGGAAAGGATACCTAGTATACTAAAGGTCGACGTGACTCCGAATATAGGAAGTGTCTGATGGGAAAAAACAGCTGTGCATCTAATCGTTAATTGAGTTCAAAGCCTGTGTGCCAAAGCTTTCCCTGCTAGCCTTTCTTTTGCATTTGAATTGGTTAATTGAATTTTAAAAGCAGTTGCTGCCACATTTTAAATGGTTAATGTAATTTGTTCTGCTACTCCTGGGCTTGTTTTACTGATTGCATCAATAATTAAACAAAGCTGCACAATGAAGCAGCAGAATTATATGAAGCATTTATTGTCTTCATTAAAGATAAACCCAACATTCAGTTTCTTTTGCTGGGCAAAAATAAGTGTTTTATTAATTTATGCAGGAGTTATTTTGTCACCATGTTCAGTATTCTCAGTGTGTTTTCTGTACATTTCAACAATTTCCCCAACCCAGACTGCTGTAAAATGTATGCACTTTGCTGTGTAGCTGTCCTTTTATTAGTGCTAAACCTTGGTTTACTCTTGGTGAAGTGTACCAGCCCTGAGGCTTACATAAGTAGGAGTGGCTACTTCAGCAGGGACATTTGTCTCATCTATCCTTATGTCTTGTAGAGGCTGTATGCAAGTTCTGTGGCTGTTTTATTTGGTGTTTTCAGTGTAATGCTTCTGTGTCTTAACAATTTAATTCTTATTTGCAGAACTGGATGGTTGAAGCCATGAAGGATTATAGTTCTAGAAACTTGTTCTGTTCCTTTTCTCTGTTCATCAGGAAAGTGTGTGGGTTTCTTAAAAACAAAATGCTGCATACCTGGCTGAGGAAAGGTGGTCCAGAATGTGTCAAATCAGGAGGAATGGTGGCCGTGCAGCGGCAACATAGCAGATGTCTGGTTGTATCCTCCAAACTCGCTGTCCGACTTTAAGCCACTGAGGTCTGACTGTTGAGTAGAACATTTGTGCATGTCATTAGCATAGTAATGAGGTAGATTTGATGTATGATGCGCTTGGTTATCAAAGGAACCTGACTTGTTGCTGTCATGCCATTGTAGTTGGGGTGATCAGGATATTCCTTTTTCCATCAGAAGTTCATAAGTAGGTACTAGGCTATTGGCCCTAGGGCCTATATAAGTCTAGCCAAAAGGTACCCTGGCTTTTGCCACCCAAGAAAATTATTTTCCTGTGCCCCTGTCAAGCAGAGCCAAAGAAGTGATCCCGGGGTGAATTTCCTATCTACCATCCAGTCATCAAGATTTCTTTTGAAAAGCTTTGTTTGATATAGATAGGTAGTTTGTTCCAGAGTATGGGAAGTCTCTGGGACAGGAATCTATCCTTCCAGCATGTTCTGTTTATTGTGGTGACAAGGTTTAGGTCCCTAGAGCGTGTAGCTCGGAGGCATTGGGATTTCTTTAAGTGGAGCATGTCCAACAGCTCTGGGTTTGACATGGCTTTGTATGTTAGGCAGAGATCGCCTCTGAGTAGGCGATATGCGATGGAGTAAAGCTTGAGTTTTTTGAGATGGTCTCCGTAGGGCATATGTTTGAGGCTGGTAATCCTCTTTGTGAGGTATTTCTGCAGCCTTTCCAGTTGTTGTAGATGTCTTGTGAGGTACATACCAAAAGGGGCGTTGTACTCTATAATGGGTCTAATGAGTGATGAGTAGAGGGGAACAATGACCTCTTTTTTCCTGGATGAGAAACCTTTTGTGATGAGGTGTGCCACATAGAAGGATTTCCTGACTACTGTGGCGATGTGATTATCAAAGGAGAGACTACTGTCCACCTGTGTCCCAAGGTCTCTTATCACACTTTCGGTGTTAAGTACACTACCGCCTATGTGGTAGTTCATCGGTACAGAGTTTTTACCAAAGTTCCAAGAAAGTCATCTAACCAGACACATCCAATAATTGGAAAGTCCACAAAGGTTCCTCACTAAAAGAATACAGGGCATAGGAGAATGACCTATGCAGACAGCCTCAAAGCACTATCCTTGTATTCTGTCTTCAACAGGCTGTTGAGGGGAGATCTATGCCTGCCATACAAGACACTGTCCGATACTATTATGATGGACCTCCTGCATATCCGCAAAAACAAGCAGCACCAGAATTACCTGTTCTATGAACTTAAACCTTGAGTGACATAAAGAGAACCTGCTGAAGAGACAGGTATGTGTCCAAGAGACTACCTTTTCTTTGGAAAAGGCTTCTGTCCATGTGAAGCTAAGTTTTTCCTTAACCCAGTTCATGTGTAACTTGGACCAGTGTATGGACAATTGGAATTTCACCTTGGGCTTGGCATCTGCCTCTAATAGAGGTGGCCTATAAATGTTTCACCACCCAAGACTTTGTTTACACAGCCTTAGGGCCTGTATGTTACATATATAATAACCATTTGATCATTGCTAGTAAAGGGGGGGGATGTCAATGGAGCAACAGGCAGCACACTCGCCTTTGGTATAGAAGACTATGGGTTCCATTCCCATACCAGGTAGATGGATTGCTGGCCATGTAGTGCGGCATAAGGGAGGTGCTGAACTCTTGAGTGTGTTGTCCTTTGGATGACACATTAAACCGAGGCCCCATTTGCCTTAGTTGGTGGTAGCTCACTTGGATGCACAAAATCTCATGGCACCTATCAGTAAGAGTAGGGGAAGTTCTTGATATCCTAGCCAAATTCACCCTTAGTAGTATAAATACCACCTCACAACTCCCATGAAAAGAGACTCCTAGTCTAATGGGGCTACCCCAGACAGCAAAGGATAAATAAAATAAAAAAATTAAATTAAAAATTATTTTACTGTATGTGTGCCTATGTCTTAAGTGATACTTTTTTAAACACCTTTATTAAATTATGATGTCCTTCAAGGATGCATCTGCAGTCCTAACATATGGGTTGTCCTGCCTCAGGCAGCCCTTCGGTCGGCCGGATTCCAAAGTCTGGGTCTGGCCTCGGCTGATGTCGCACTTCACCCGACGTCATAGCTGCTGTTTATTGGGTACAAAGGCATCAGCCGACGCCATTTTCCCCAGTCTTTCTTGCCGCGTGGTGCCCGAAGCAGAAGCTGTTCGCAAGTGCCGGTCGGTCAGATCCAGAGATTTCTACTACCGAAGACTTCTAAAAAGCTAAGTACCCCGTTGGGGACTCTTTCTTGCCTCAGCCGATGTCAGAAAAAGTAAATAATTGTTTAACTTGTGGGAAACAAATACCTCATAAGGATTTCCACTCTTACTGCCTTCCTTGCTTAGGCCCAGTCCACGACGTATCAGCTTGTCTAGCCTGTGCTTCCTTCAACCGACGAACGCTTAGCTCGTTGGAGTTTGCAGAGGAGTTTTTTGGTCCCGCTTTTGCTTACAAAATGCCGTCGGAGACTCCGACTACACAAATAGCTAAAAAGCGCAAGGAAAAGGACCGACACTCGCGGTCCGCAGTTTCGGCTGAAACCGTGGTTAGGCCAACCGCGAGTGTCTCGGTTTCGGCTGAAACCGAGTCCTCAGTTCTTCCTTCGGCTGAAAGCATGCCTCCTATTGCCAAGGCCTCACAGACAATGGTTGAATCTGCTACTGATATTACTGCTACAGAAGCAGGCTCCCAGGATTTGTCGGATACTATTCCTTTAGACATATCTACCCCTGCACGTGGGGCTGCTAGACCCCCTGCTTCTATGTCCATCAAGGCTTTTGCCAGGGCTAAAGCAGCTAAATCTTCTAAGGCCTTACCTGCTAAAACTACCCCACATAGGCCTACCTCTAGTTCACAAATACTCAGCCTGGCTGAGGATCTCATTTCTTTGATCAGGGGATCACAACCTCACCCAGACAGGGCCTCTCAGCCCCCCCTCAGATAAGAGGCCTAGGACTGAACCCCCGGAACCTGTCTCTACAGACTATTCCTCGGAGGACTCCGACATTACTGACCCTCAGGAAGGCCCATATTCTCCTTATGAGGATTCTGATGCAGAAGATTCCATTCCTTCTGCTTCTCCTCCTGAGGAATTTTCTTTTGGGGAAACCTTGCATGCTATGAGGGAGCATTTCCAATGGCAGGGCCAGGATTTTTCAGATTCAAGGAAAAGGCTAAGGACCTTCTTACACTTACCACAGCATAGGCCTTTAGCCATTCCTCCAGTACTAACAGTAGTTGACGATGCATTTAATGATGCCTGTACTGCTCCTGATTCTCTTCCTCCGGCCCCTGCCAAGCCTGACAGATATTACAGGGTCCCGGACACACACTACCATTTGTATAAGGCTCCTGTGGCAGACCCCAAAACCATTTCACAGGGCCCGAAAGGTGTGGCAGCTGCTTCTGCCAAAAACCCTCTTCCCTCTGATAGGGAATCTAGAGCATTAGAGAGATGGGGTAAAAAGGTTTATACTTCTGCTGCTCTTTCGGCTAGGGCCTTAAACTGTCAATTTCACATGATTCAATATCAGGAATTTTTGTTAGACCAGCTAAATAAAAAACTGTCCTCTCCTGAACCTATAGACCGCAAGTCTCTTCAGGATTTGGTACATAACTCTCAGCAGGTCAGTAACCATTTCTTAAAATGTGGCTATGATGCACTGGAGGCTTCCTTTAGATCAGCTATGACTGGAACAGTGATTCGAAGACATGCATGGTTAAAAGAACAGTCCTTACCAGATCATGTTAAATCAAAACTCCTAGATGCTCCCATGGAGAAACAAAGTTTGTTTGGCTCCCCTGCACAGGAGGTTCTAAAGAAGGTGGAAGAAAAAGCAAAATCTGTCCAAACAGTCAAGGATTTCTTACAGGTCCAACCTCCGAGGTTTAGCAGAAATTGGCCTTCGAAGAATTGGCCCTTTCCAGACAACTCCAGAGCACAGAGAGGCAGAAATAGACGCCCAAGAGGCAGAAATTAAGCTAGGGGTGCCTACAGGGGACGTCAGTGGCAACCTACCAACCAGAGAAGTACCGCCACAGATTCAACTACAACCACTTCCACTGGACAAACACAATGACTTGGCTCTGATACCGCCTACCAGGGAACAACTGGAAGCTCCCTTGGGCGGAAAGCTAGCCTTATTTTCAGACAACTGGCATAACATTACAGGAGACAAATGGACTTTGCAAACAATAGACAAGGGCTACAGGTTTCACTTCCACACTCTACCAAAAAAGAGGGGAATGCCAAACCTACCACCAAGCCAAAAAACAGATGCTCTAAAACAAATCAACAACTTACTAGAGATAAGAGCTATAGAAAAGGTGCCACCTGTGGAACAAGGCCAAGGTTTTTACTCCAGGCTTTTCCTGGTACCAAGAAAAGAAAATCAATGGAGACCTATTCTCGACTTGTCCGCACTGAACACATACCTCATTGTTCCAAAATTCAAAATGCTGACCCTCCAGCAGCTTCTTCCCATGCTGGGCAAGGAGTCTTGGCTGGTGACTCTAGATCTCAAGGAGGCATACCTGCACGTCCCTATACGACCAGATTGCAGAAGATACCTCAGATTTCTTGCAGGATCAGAGCATTATCAATTCTCAGCATTGCCCTTTGGCTTATCTACTGCGCCCAGAGTATTCACGAAATGCCTGGCATCAGTAATTGCTCATTGCAGGCTCCAGGGAATTCAAATTTACCCATACCTGGACGACTGCCTATTACAAGCGGACAACAAGGCACAATTAACAAAAGATTTGAAAAGTGTCATACAACTGTTGCAAGCCTTGGGATACACAGTCAACATGCTGAAGTCAAGACTAGTACCTTCCCAAAGGATAACATTCTTGGGGGCAGATCTGGACACATCAACTCAGATGGCCTTTCTCACAGAAGAAAAACAAAAGCAACTACCAGGCTATTTCATGTCATTAACAAAACAAACTCAGCTTACTGCAAGGAAAGTCCTGCAAGCCCTGGGTTACATGGCATCCTGCATAATATTGATTCCGCATGCCAGGCTACATATGAGAAAGTTACAATGGTACCTAAGGAATGTATGGTCTCAACACCAGCACAGTCTAGAAAACCAGATTCCAATAATTCCATGCCTGAAGCAAGAATTCCTGTGGTGGGCTCAGGCCTGCCAGTTGAACAGAGGCTTGCCTTTCCACAAACCACAGCCAAGCCAGACCATCACCACGGACGCCTCAGACCTAGGATGGGGGGCTCACATGGTGGACAAGTGTATACAAGGCTTATGGACCCAAGACCAGCTGAATCTACACATAAATCTAAAGGAGATGCTGGCAGTGAAATATGCGATCCAGGCATTCAGACCACTCCTTCAACAGGGTCATCTGCTGATAAGGATGGACAACACCACAGTCATGTGGTACATCAACAAACAAGGAGGTACACATTCATATCCTCTATGCCGGATGGCAATGGACCTGTGGAATGTGGCCCTGAACCTCAACATCCAACTTCAGGCCAGATTTGTACCAGGAAAAGAAAATTCTCTAGCAGACACCTTAAGCAGAACTACCACGGATGCTCACGAATGGATGCTGCATCCAGATATTTTCAAAGCCATAACAGAGAAATGGGGACTACCACAGATAGACCTGTTTGCCTCCCCACACAATCACCAATTGAAAAATTCTGCACAAGAACATACCACCCACTTGCTTGGAGGGTGGACTCACTTTCCTTCAGCTGGAAAAACCTGACAGCATATGCATTTCCACCTCTTCCCTTGATGTACAAAGTTCTACTGAAGATCAAAGAGGATCAACCAAGGGTAATTCTGATAGCTCCAGACTGGCCGAGGCAACATTGGTACCCGCTACTGAGAAGCATGTCTCGGACACACGCATGGCATCTACCTCTATGTCCCTTACTACTAACACAGGACAACTACAAGATCCTACATCCAAACTTGAAAACACTGCAGCTAGCTGCTTGGAATATTGTATAAACCAAAATAACCCTGATTTATCTCAGAGGGTTAAGGACATTATCCTGGAGGCACGCAGACCCTCCACAAGGAAGACTTATTCAGCCAAGTGGAAAAGATACCTCATTTGGAGTGCAGCAAAGGGAGAAAATGTCTCTGTGGCAAACATAGCACTCATCCTGGAATACTTAGCAGAGCTGTTCCATAATGGCCTGTCTTACTCCTCCATTAAGATTCATGCATCAGCAATTTCAGCAGAATACAACTTGAATCCTCCTGTTTTCTCTCATCCTCTACTCAGGCAGTTCTTGAGAGGAATCAAAAATGTAAAGCCTCCAAGGAAACCACCTTTACCTACTTGGGATCTCAACTTTGTGCTGGAAAAGTTAACACTTCCCCCTTTTGAACCAGCAGCAACAGCAGAATTACAATTCTTGTCTTGGAAAACTGCTTTCCTACTGGCAATCACTTCAGCAAGAAGGGTATCTGAGCTACAAGCATTAATGGCAGTACAACCCTTCCTTATCTTTCATCAGGACAGAGTCTCTCTGAGAACCAACCCTACCTTTATGCCAAAAGTGGTCTCCAGAGTATCATTGAACCAAGCGATTCATTTACCTACATTCTTCTCCAACCCACAGAAAAGGGGGAAAGACTGCTACATACCTTGGATGTGCACAGACAATTACGCTACTATCTGGACAGAACTAAGACCAGCAGAAAAACTGACCAGCTTTTGGTAGCATATGCAACAGGAATGCAAGGAAAAGCAATTTCAAAACAGACAATCTCAAAATGGATAGGAAATTGCATTCGTTTTTGTTACTCTTTTCATGGAAAGACATCTCCTGATAATATCAGACCTCATTCCACAAGAGCTACAGCCACCACTACAGCTTTCCTACGAGGAGTGGCTACCAAAGACATTTTAGAAGCTGCTACCTGGAGCTCCATGCATACATTTGCCAAGCATTACAATCTTCCTTTAATACTCTAGATCCCGAGCAGGTTTTGCAACTGCTGTTTTGCAAGGGATCTTAACTACACCATCTTTATCTTAGTACCTCCTCCCCCAGTTTGGCTATGGTATTCTACCCATATGTTAGGACTGCAGATGCATCCTTGAAGGACATAGTACAGTTTTGTACCTACCATAAATGTAGATGTCCGATAGGTATGCATCTGCAGTCAGGATTACCCACCCTCCTTCCCCTCTGTGGTACTCCTAGGGTATTTACCCATCTTTTAGCTAGCTGGGGGAATCTGTTATGGTGTATTTGTTTGTATATGTGTGTATATATATATATATATATATATATATATATATCTATATTTGTTTATATTGTTTGCTCTCCACTATTTGGAATTATTGCATTTATCCAAATTTAGCCTTACTAGAGGGCACCTGGCATCTGGGGCAAGAAACACTGAGGAAAATGGCGTTGGCTGATGCCTTTGTACCCAATAAACAGCAGCTATGACGTCGGGTGAAGTGCGACATCAGCCGAGGCCAGACCCAGACTTTGGAATCCGGCCGACCGAAGGGCTGCCTGAGGCAGGACAACCCATATGTTAGGACTGCAGATGCATACCTATCGGACATCTACATTTATGGTAGGTACAAAACTGTACTTTTTATATACTAAATATGAATATTACAGTAGATAAAGATAGATAATCTATCTGACTCAAAGCTTGTCACTATACTCGGTACCAAACAGACTTCAAGATGTGACCTGTGTCTGGCATACAAGACATCCTCCAACCCAATACTGATGTATTTACTGCACATCAGCAAGTCAAATGGCATCAGAAATACTCAGTCTAAGGGTCTAAACCTGTTCTGCAACATCAACAGAATGATTTGGAGGGACAGGTATGTCTCGCAGAGGGTACCGCTGATCTTGAGCAGACCCCCCCCATCCACATAAAAGTTCATCCCTGTCCATATTCAGAGGCAACTTAGATCTGTGGATAGGAAACAGAAAATTTACATCAGGCCTGCTGGACAGAGCCAGCTCCTAAATGCTTTATTCCATGCTTGGGTCCCCTCAAATTATCTGTGGTATGATCCCATTTATTCTCATTAGAAGTAATATGTATTTATCGACCATGGGATGGGGTAAGGCCAGTTTATAACCAAATGATGTAGGTAATTTTGAGCACAAAATGGGGAAACTGTCTAGGCTTAAAATGGCCTGCAAGAGCAGCTTAGCCTAGTAACTACCTATGAAACTATTATATTCGTCGAGGACATTTTTGCAGCTTTCCTTGTACTTTATGCTGGACAGCGGTATAAGACAGTTGGGGTAGGTATGTGTATGTGAGTGAGCACTTACTTTATAGTTATTACTTTGTAGCAAAGAGAACTAAGTCTGTGTTATACAAATGCTGCAGTTTTAATGTGGCTTCGCCATGGTTAGGCCATTGTGGTTAAGCTTTATTAATCTGTGCCATGGTGGCTTGGAGGTAAAAATTCTACCTCATAGCTTAAGTCTAACTTTTGGTTAATGAATGTGCGAGGGACTTAAGTATTCTCCACAATGTGTGCATGGCTTTCGCTAATGTGGTTTTCTGGCACCTTCCAAAACATGCTAGTATATATGTATGTAAAATATGTTGTTACTACCCGGTCGGTTGGCAGTCTGTTGAAATATGTTGCATGATCATATGTATGAGTAAAGCCATCAAATGAAATTTAGTTTGAATAGATACAGTGCGAGATTGCTATTTTTGTGACATTGCTGAGTATCAGAGAGAGGGGATTTTTTTCTCTTTCCCCAGTGTTATGCAGTGTCCGAACTGGTATATTTAAGCAGCAGGGAGAGTGGTGGATTTGGGGGGAATTGCTCCCATGAGTAAACACTTTTTTTTTTTTTTTTAATTTTGCTAAGTCAGTTTTTCTACCATTTGGTAAAACGTGTGAAGTTGTACTTTGACCTTTCATCATACTGTCCCACCTCTCTTTTAGTAAAACGTGTGAAGTTGTACTTCGACCTTTCATCATACTGTCCCACCTCTCTTAGTTCTCTTCCACCTTGGTTAATCAGACTATGAAAAGGCTAACAGGGCTTCCTGAGTCTGATACCAAGGAATCTCTAGAAAAGACCCTCACAAGAGCTTCTTGTACCCCACTATAATTATGACTAGACTGAAGCTGTGGATAATACAGCAGGGTTAGGGATTTGTGTGCACTAGATGGCCTGACAAAGGCCCCTCTAGTGTAAGAATGCTCTCAACCAGGCCATTATGGTTGCCCATTTCTGTGATGAGGCCCTCTTTAAGCAGTCTGCAGAATATGGTTGAGACCATGCAGAAGAGGAAACAATCAGTGGCCATCTTGAAGCTGTGCGTTATGCAAGTCATATTCTTCTTATCTTTTAAGCAGCAACCCAGTTCCACAAGCTGAAGGAAAAGTCCATTATGTGATAAGGAGGGAAGGCAAGCTTTAGGAAGTCTTACCTCCGACGACTTTGCCTATGAAGTACCCCAGGAAGCATACTTTATGGCTGATCCTGCAACAGTGCTAACTACCTTTCAAGGTTGTTTGTAACGGGACAGTTCTGAGTTTACCCCAACTTGTAGACCTCACACTCAGAGGTTGACTGGTTCTGGACATTATTTCAGAAGGTCACATCTAGAGCTATTTGTTCCTCAATCAGAAAAATCTCTTGTAAAGGCCCTGACAATCACAGCAGAACTAGTACAGGCCTAGTCTTTTCTGCTTTGGTTTGGGGGTGGGCATAGAATATAGAGTCTTGTCTTCAGAAAGAAAAGCAGACTTTTTTTTTGTTCTGAACTGTATGAGTTGCTTTTCACTTTAGTGTGCTTATCTGGTAGGGTAAATTTCAGAAGTACAAGTTTTATGCAGGAGTAAACCATCTTTATGTAATTCAAGGGCAAACAGTGCTTTGTGTTTCATGTATTATGTGCATCATTACTTGGAGTAAATTGAAACTAAATGTGTTAAAATCTCATTAGTTACATTATTTTGATGTCTGTATGAATGATGAGCTGCTTATAAATTATTTTATCTTTTTTTGGGCTTGTTTTAGTCCCACTAAACTAGTAGCCTCTTTTCAGAGGAGACCAGAGGTGGTATTCATACCACACTGGGAAATGTGGCCAGTACACTGGGAAACTTCCTGTACATTTTCAGTAACTGCCGTAGGATCTTTTGCTTCCACTTGAGCTACTATGAACTGAAGCGGATGGAACTTCAGTTTAACATCTGATCTGAAGGGCGACATACTCGGGAGAGCAACACCCTCAGTGGTATACTGCAGTGCCAGCAGTAAGAAAATGAATCCATTCGCCTGGTGTGGGAGTAAAACCCACAGTCTTCTGCACAATTTGAGTCACTAACACCACTAACCAAATGATAAAGTTTAAAAAAGAATCAATAATCGATAATCTCCTGGTTAGTTCAGTCAGTAGAGTTTTTCTCAGGGTCATGGGTTTGTGTTTCATCTTGGGTGTGTCCCTTTTAAGCAAAATCAGACATATCAGGTGAAACTTGAAATTAACTCTTTCAGAGATTAAAAAAAAATCAGGGCATTTGACATAGGAGATGGAGTTGACATAATAGTTAAAGTCTTCACCTCATAGACACAAGGTTTGATTCTGACCTTGGGTTATTGGCTAGTCTAAAACACGACCCTTAAGAGCAGTTATGAACCTAATAATTCAGATACAGGTTTTATTGTTGCCTTGGTAATTTTAAATGTCTTAAGTTATGATGTCATTATGTGTAATATTTTGATATTTACACTTTTGTATGTTACTAATAAGCTTATCTAGTAACTCCATAGTTACTAGGTTAAAACAAGTCTCTTTGTGTCATGTATACCTTCCAATTTAGTGGAAAATAAGTAAATAATTAGAGATGTGTAGCTAGAGAATAAATAGATATATAACCTGCAAGTGTAGCAATGTGAGATATATATGTAAACTCCCTGATAGTGTAATGCCTTAAAAATCTGCTATTATGTTAAGATGACTTGCACACAGCTGTACAGTGGTTGTGCTGGTACAGGTGATTGTGACGTTTTAGTAGTAGGCAGTTTGTGTTGAAACAGTTCTCGTGAACACTTTTTTTAAAGAAATATGGAGTTATGTTTAAACTGAAATAAGTTAAAACATCCCTTCAGTTTGGATACTGTTTATAAACACCTCAGAATTTATGCTTGTTGTTGGCCGTAATCGTTTAAAGTAATTGGTAAATTTATTAATTTTACAGTTAGATGGACTTACTTAGGGCAGGCCATTTTCAGCTCTGAAGGGGCTAGAAGTTGGTATGAATGTTTAGCAGAGAGAGTAATGCAAAAGTTGGCAGTGTAGTAAAACAGTGTTACACACAATGTATGAAACAGTGTTGTATACAACATGCAAAGTAGTGATGTTGAAGTAATGATGCATGCAGTGTACAAAGCAGTGCTGTGTACAACATGCAAAGTAATGATATACACACTGTATGAAGTAATGATGTATGCAATGTACAAAGCAGTGCTATGTACAACATGCAAAGTAATGATGTATGCAATGTACAAAGCAGTGCTGTGTGCAACATGCAAAGTAGTAATGTGTGCACTGTATGAAGTCATTGTGTATGCAGTGTTCAAAGCAGTGCTGTGTACATGCGAAGTGATGTACACACTATGAAGTAATAATGTATGCAATGTACAAAGCAGTGCTGTGTACAACATGCGAAGTAATGATGTACACACTGTATGAAGTAATGATGTATGCAATGTACAAAGCAGTGCTGTGTACAACATGCGAAATAATGATGTACACACAGTATGAAGTAATGATGTGTGCAATGTACAAAGCAGTGGTGTGTACAAAGTAGTGATGTATGCACTGTATGAAGTAATGATTTATGCAACGTACAAAGCAGTGCTGTATCCGAGATGCGAAGTAATGATGTACACACTGTAGTAATTTATGAAATGTACAAAGCAGTGCTGTGTACAAAGCAGTGCTGTGTACAACCTGCGCAGTAATGATATATGCAGTGTACAAAGCAGTGCTGTGTACAACATGCGAAGTAATGCTGTATACAGTGCAGTGCTGTGTACAACATGCAAAGTAATGATGTATGCAGTGTACAAAGCAGTGCTGTGCACAACATGCAAAGTAGTGATGTACGCACTGTATGAAGTAATGATGTATGCAACGTACAAAGCAGTGCTGTGTATAACATGCAAAGTAATGATGTACAATACTATATGAAATGATGTATGCAATGTACAAAGCAGTGCTGTGTACAGTATGCGAAGTAATGATGTGCACACTGTATGAAGTAATGATGTATGCAATGTACAAAGCAGTGCTGTGTACAAAATGCGAAGTAATGTATGCAATGTACAAAGCAGTGCTGTGTACAACATGCAAAGTAATGATGTACACAATATATGAAGTAATGATGCATGCAATGTACAAAGCAGTGCTGCGCATGGAGCAGTTTTTATGTGAAGTATCATACAGTGTTTTGATGGCCAGACGTGTTGCAGCTGTTTCATATGATGCATGTACCAAAGTAAGAGTTGCATGTGCATCTGTGTGTGATTAAGAACCAGCTAAGATAAAGAATCTGAGCTCATTTGCTCACATATGTATGTGTAACATGCACACGTGTTATAAATCTCTGTTTAGTCTCTCTCTCTTTCGGCTTTTCCCGGTTAGAGGTCACCACAGCGGATCACCTTGTCTGCTCATGATTGGTAGTGGAATTTTACGGTGTCGAGTTGCCAGCCCGGAGCCCAACCTTCCACAGAAGGCACACACACACACACACACACACGCACTCACTCACGCCTAGGGCCAATTTTAGCATGTCCAATCCACTTGCACGTGCACAAATTCTATTGGAAAAGAAAAGCATGTTGACCAGTTATCACAGAGTATTAAGGCTATATGTGTTTCCTGTTGTCAAGGGTTTGATTCAAACAGCCTCTATTTTTCTGCTGTGTGACTCTGAGCAAGTCCGTTAGCCTGATTTTTTTCTTGCTTTTGGGGCAACTGGGAAATTTAGCTAGCTTCTTCACTGGACTTGTGAACCTCATGCCTAATAGCTATGAATCATTCTTGACATTTCCTGGTGAGCAATGACACAATATTGTTTTTGTTACTTGTAGGTTAGTATTAATTTTGTGTACAAATAAGAAAATAAAATTATATTAGTACAATAATGAATCCTGATGGTTTGATCTTGCACTGCATACACTGGTTGGTTGACTACTTACGTCTGAAACTTGTGATATAATTTAAATGTGAAACTTTAGCCTCAATGTTCTTGTTTTATGTGGTCTGTAGGTTTGAACATCTGAAAATGGAGAAGGTTGAATGGGAAGCAATGGAAAAAGTCTTGAAAGCCGAGCATGAGAAAATGCATCTAGAGAAGCAGAAAGGCACAGTTCTCCTCAGCGAAAATAAGAAACTGCAGGAAGAACTGCAGAGGTACTGCATGCTTTTTAGAACTGTCAGAGTTTCTTGAATCTGTTAATTCCAACTGTATTCATTTGCTTTAAAGGTGTCAGTTAAAAGAAACCATTAAATAAAACCACTAGTTGGCAGAATTGTATAGCAGATTGTGAAAGTTGTTTAAATGGGCATTAGAGTGCTTGAGCAGTTTATATTTGCTATATTGTTTCATGTTTTTACAAGAAAAGTTTTCAATTAAATGTTGAAAAAGGAGTTGCTAAGCAGTGACTAAAGTCATTGGTATTACCTTTTTCAGTCATTTATGACATTTAACATCCCCAGATCTTGCCTTCTAGAAGTAAAAGGCACAGACTGCTGTGGATGTCAGCCTTTCATTCCTTGTTGTTATGTTCGGGTCTCATAACTCGGGGGGGAGGGGGGGTTGTAGTATATCGGGATGTACATCCTTAAATATGTAAATTCCTGTCTGTAGGAGGTGCTAACGATGTGGTACATTTCATTCTACAAGCAGGCCGAATTTGTACCCACAGTGTACTGTTTAGTGAGCACCCTGAAGGAAATCACTTTACACTTACAGTTTTTTGTTTTTGTTTAAATATGTTTATTTCTTTAATCAGTTATCATTAAGGAAACGTTCAACTCACCAAATTCTTAGCCGTCATTCTTGATTCTTTAGTTCATTGCAAAATAAATAAAATTACCGTCTGTAGAGCCTCCCACTTATCTAAAACAGATCGCAAATGCCAAGTTCTTTCCAGACTCGGTAATTCCTAGATTTCTTTTTTATTGCTGTTATGTTACTTTTCTCCTTTTATTTATTTGTTTATTTATTGGCATTTGTTAACCGGGTTAGTCCAACTGAGCCAGGGGCCCATTTTCAGTGGTGACCCGAGCAGAAAAGCTCCCGAAATAAATTAAGTAATTATGATATTTACAAAATATTAAAGTAGGGTCACAGAAATATAGTACAAGTCAAAAAATATGTGCATAGCAGTAGAATGCATAGGTAAAATAACAGTTAACAAGTGCAGCTTCCAAAATTTGGGAACAATATATAGCATAGGCCAAATAACAATTAAAAGGTGTAGTATGAATACAGTTTGCTAGTTCCAGTACAAGGAGGAAGAAGCAGATGGGGAAAAGCAGATACGATGAGACGAGAGGAGACTGGTTCAAGTGGGGGTTTGACAAGGGCATGACCACGTCTTCAGGAGAAGAAGTTTAAGTTCTTTCTTAAACAGGTATTTATGCTGAAAGCTTCTTATGTTGAGAGGGGTTGAGTTCCAAACATGGGCTACAGAGTATTTGCAAAGGGTCTTACCAATGTTTTTGTTGGGTTTGTATAACTGAAGGAGGTGTTTACTGGCAGTACGGAGGTGACAAAGGGGGTAATAAAAGGAGACTAAATTGGACATGGAGGGACAGGATGAGGGTTTATATAGGACAGTGTGTGCAATATGTAACTGGGGTACAAGTAGCTGTTTGGAAAATTCTGGCCATTGGAATAACTTAAGGGCAAGACAGTGCTTCTGTCACAAATCTGGCAATTTTGTTGTAAGTTTGCTCTAGTTTAGTGATAAGAGATGTTTGAACATGAGTAAGGACAGGGACAGCATAAAGAAGGCAGGGTAGGAGTAGGGCTGGAGTGAGGGAGGGTTTGGAGGAGGGTGACAGAAATTTTTGATTTCAAAAGAGAAGTCCAAGTTTCTGGTGGGTCTTCTTTATACTTTGTTGAATATGAATATCACATTTTAATTCATTGATGGGGTTCAGGTTTAATAATGGTGTTACTGACAGAGGATATAGAGAAAGAGGCTTTGTGCTGGGCAAGTGTTTTAGGGATGAAGAAAAGGAGTTTTTTTTTTTTTTTTTTTTTTAATACGAGTTGGTTATCAGAGAGCGAGGTTTCAACAGAGGAAAAGGTTTGTTGAGTGAGAGCTAGTAGATCAGGCATGTTGTGGGCAGAGGTAATGAGGGTGGAGTTATCAGCGCACTGTAGAAGCGTAGTGAGGTTGGTAGTAGAGTGAAGTTTATTAGTGAATATATTAAACAGGAGGTTTCCCAGAATCAATCCTTGGGGAACTCCAGTATTAACGGGGAGGAATGCAGAGAGGACAGTTTGCCGACGGACAGATTCCTGCCTGCCAGAGAGATAGATAGAGCACTAGTTGATGGAGGACTTCAAGGGATGTAGGTCTGAGAGTTTAGTTAGAAGTTTAGAATGAGAGACGGTATCAAAGGCCTTTAAAAGATCGAGGAAAAGACTGGAGATGAGGAGGTTATTGTCACGGGCTTCAGCTGTTTTTTGGGTAAATGACAGTAATGCAGTAGAAGTGCTATGATGGGGCCTAAAGCCATGTTGGGTAGGAGTAAGGAGACTGTTATTGAGAAGGTGTTTGAGTAGCTGAACATGGATGCACTTTTCCAAGATTTTGGATAAGGGCGACAGGATAGCAATTGGTCTAATGTTAGAAGGATCTGGAGAATTGCTGCCTTTGTGAAGGGGGATAGTATAGACGGATTTCCAAATGACAGGGACCAGGACTTTTGAGATGGAACAATTAATAAGAATAGAGACAGGGTAGGCGATAGATTGTGCAGCTACTTTTAGGAAATGAGAGGGGGTAGTTGGTCTGCTCAGGGTGAGCAGGGTTCAAGTTTGTTAAGGAAAGATTTAATTGTAGTAATTGGGACTGGCTGGAAAGAAAAAGCATTGGGTAGAGTTTTGTTATGGGGTAGTGGAGATGTTGAGTGAGATGTACTGTTTTTGTGTATATTAAGTGTGAGGTTTTGAATAGTCTCTATGAAGTAGTTGTTAAGGAGGGAGGCAGTTACAGAAGCAGTGTTGTTAGGAAAGGGATTGGGAGCAGTGGGGTTACCCAGCTAGAGTAGGTTGTTGATGGTGGTCCAGAATTTTAGTGGATTTTTGTGTGGGTTACTTTGGTTAGAGGGAAAAAAAGCTCTCTTGTCTTTGTTGAAAGTTTTTTAGCCAAGTTTCTGAGGTCTCTGTACATCTGCAGTAAGAGAGGGGGGACTTGTTTTTAACCGAGGCTTTCCAGGAAGAATCTCTTTTGTGCATGATTGAGTGGGTTTGTTTTGTTAGCCAGGGGACATAGTTAGATTTGATTCTGATTTTTCTGGATGGAGCAATAGAATCAAGTGTGTCAAGGAAAATCTTATTGAAGGAATTTACTGCCTCATTGAGAGGGAGGTGACAGAGGAAGGACCAATTAATGCCAAATAGTTTGGAGTTAAAAGTGCCTGGATCAAATTGGGTAATGTTCCGGCATACCCTGTGTAAGTAGGGTCTTTAGGTGATTGTTTGGTAAATCTGTGTATGAAGGTTGGACAGTGGTCAGTCTGAGTTGGGAAGAATTATGGGATTACTTTTCTTGAAAAGCAGAAATGTTATGTACCTTCCCGGCATCTCTGCAAGTGACATGCAAAATATGGAACAGTGTAGCTGAGTGAGAAACTAACTGAATTTCTGGGTCCAAAGATTAAGTGCCACACAGTGAGAGAATTCTTCGTCATCGCAGCTGGACCATTTTTATAATTGCAAATCATAGCGTTGTTGCCTCACAACAAGAGGTTCTCCCGTTCGATTCTCGGCTGGAGTGCCTTCTGTGTGGAGTCTGCATGTCCTCCCCGCGATTGGGTGGGTGTTCGAAAGACATGCGTAAATGGGCGTGCCTTCATTGAAGGTTGAACGTCGAGCTGGCACCTCGGCGTTCGTGAAAGTCTACTGCCAGTCATTAGCGGACCGGAGTTCCGCTGTGGCGACCCCTAACCGGGAAAAGCCGAAAGACAAACAACTTTTTCAATTCATCTCTGAGATCAGTGGACTTGGGGAAATTAGAAATCCATTTGATACCGCAGTTTTGATCTTAAAATGTAAAACCACATTGTTGCACATTAGAGATTCTAATGAAGAGAGCCTGTTGCTAGTTTGTTGAATGTAAGCCTGTCACCCTAAATTAATTTGTTTTTTGGAAGAGTAACAGGTTCTTTAAACTATCCTTGTGAACTTTATTAGTTAGTTAGCCAATTGTGTGATATTAAGTTGCTTGTTTCACAATGACAAAAAAAAATGGATTCCACACAGCAAGCCTGCATACCCACAGTATTTATAGGTTTATAATCCAAGTGGGAAGGAAAGACTGCAGCATTAGAGGGGTTCTGTACTTCTGAGGAGCTACCCTTTGGAAGAAATATTAAACCAAGTTCCAATCTTCCTAAGTTGGTGGTGATTTAGGTGGATGTTAAAGAACACAGTGCACTATTTAAATTTAAAATTTCAGGTCAACAACTGCCAAGTACGCAAGCAAGTAATTCATGATTTCCCAATCTAAAAGTACAGATGTAAGACAAAAATTATTTTAATAAAAAAAAAATTGAAGCATTAACACAATTCCGCATTCCTTAATTTTTCTATTACCCCTTATTTTCCAACTTTAGAATTTTTACTGTTAAAACCGTTTCCCTTTTTGTCACTGACATCTCTATCACTTCTGTTTTGTTAATGTGTCATTTCTTCCACCTACTACTTTCCCATCCATATCTTTTCAGTTCAGTACATCCCTAATAAGTATGCTTTCTTGTATTTTCTTATGACCTATATCCTTGTAGAATCCGTAGCATGTTTGTTCTGTCATTTCCAAATTGAAAATTCTGCTTACTTTCATCCCAGCATCCCATTCTGTAATATTAGTAACACGAAGAATGGTTTCTTCTACCACACAATAGTTGTACGTTCATTTCTCTGTCATTTTATCGTTCTTTCTTTTCTCTACTATTGTTTTGTCAAAATTTAATTTGTAAATATCTGTCGAATTGCAGGTCTTGTCCCTGTCTTCATTCCTTTCCTTATTGCATTGTGTTTCTTCATTTAAAGTACAATAGATATAAAAAGTGTACACAACCCTGTTAAAATGCCAAGTTTTTGTGATATCAAAAAATGAGACCACAATAAATAATTTCAAAACTTTTCCCACCTTTAATGTCGCCTGTAACTTGTACGATTCAATTGAAAAACAAGCCTGTTAGGGGAAAAATATAAAAAATAAAAAACATACAATAAGCTGGTTGCATAAGTGTGCACACCCTTAAGCTAATACTTTGTTGAAGCACCTTTTGCTTTAATTACAACATTCAGTCTTCTTGGGTACACACCTGCCATCAATTAAAGAGACTCTGGTTAACCCCAAATAAAGTTCAGCTATCCTAGTAGGGTTTTCCTGACATTTGCTCAGTTGCCTGCTACAGCAAAAGGCATGTTTCACAGAGAACTTGCAAAGCATCAAAGGGATCTCATTGTTGAAAGGTATCAGGCAGGAGAAGGGTACAAAATAATTTCCTCAGCATTAGATATACCATGGAACACAGTGAAGACAATCATCAAAAACATGAGAAAATATGGGGCAACCATGATGTTGCAAAGAACTGGATGTCCCTCCAAAATTGATGAAAAGACATGACGGAAACTGGTCAGGGAGGCTGCCAAGAGACCTACAGCAACACTGAAGGAGCTACAGGAATTTCTGCCAAGTACTGGTTGTGTACTACATGTGAGAACAATCTCCCATATTCTCCATATGTCTGGCCTGTGGGGTAGGGTTGCAAGAAGGAAGCCTTTTTTATACAGAAAAACATCCAGACCCGGCTAAAATTTGCAAAACCATACATAGTCTCCCAAAAGCACATGGGAAAATGTGTTATGGTCTGATGAGACCAAGGTTGAACGTTTTGGCCACAATTCCAAAAAGGTATGTTTGGCACAAAAACAACACTTCGCATTACCAAAAGAACACCATCCCCACGGAGAAGCATGGTGGTGGCAGTATCATGCTTTGGGGTTTAATTTCTTCAGCTGGAACTGGGGCTTTAGGCAAGGTGGAGGGAATTATGAACAGCCAGCTCCAAATACCAGTCACTTTTGGCCCAAAACCTTCAGGAGTCTGCTAGAAAGCCAAAGATGAAGAGGAATTTCACCTTTCAGCATGTCAATGCCCCCAAGCATACAGCCAGATAAACAAAAGAATGGCTTCACTAGAAGAAAATTAAAGTTTTGTAATGGTCCAGCCAGAGCACAGACCTAAATTCAATAGAAAATCTGTGGGGTGACCTGAAGAGGACTGTGCACAAGAGATGCCCATGCAATCTGACAGATTTGGAGTGCTTTTGCAAGGAAGAGTTACCAAGTCAAGATGTGCCATGCTGATAGACTCCTACCCAAGATGACCAAATGCCGTAATTAAATCAAAAGGTGCTTCAGCAAAGTATTAGTTTAAGGGTGTGCACACTTATGCAACCAGCTTATTGTACGTTTTTTATTTTTTATATTTTTCCCTAACAGATTTGTTTGTTTTTCAATTGTCTTGTACAGGTTATAGGTCACTTTAAAGGTGTGAAAAATTTTGAAATGATTTATTGTGGTCTCATTTTTTTATATCACAACAACCCGACATTTTAACAGGGGTGTGTAAACTTTTTATATCCACTGTATATCATTCTTAGGTAATAATTCTGAAATATCAAATCATACCACTGTCTTTTTTTTAGTCTATATATCCTCAAAGATGTAAACTTCAGTTAATCAACCCAAAACCTCCCGCCTGCATTTGATTATATAATTGTCCTTCTAGGGAATTTAATTTTAGATTTTTGTACAAATGTTAAGGAAAATTAAACTAGCTGTATTTCCAGATTCCCTATTACTTCATGCACATTTGCAAGATAACTTCATATTCCAAATAATACTGTATTTAATAACTGTTCCAGTGTTATGTCAACATTATAGTGGATAGTTGTAATGGTTTCCATTTTGTGTTAATGCTCTCTTTTTGTCTGCTATCAACATCTGTCACAATACTTGATGCCTAAAACATTTTGTTTCACAAGAGTACATTTTTCTATTTTTTGTACTTCACAACTGCATTATTACTTTTTTCCTTAGTTTAAAACAAGTCTAGCCTTTGCTCTCTATTGCATATCAAGCAGAGCCATAGTTCAGCACAGGAGGCAGATCAATATAATCAAAGTGACAAACAGTTGGCTTCATTATTTAATCTATTGAAGAACCACCCTCAACATTTAAATATTAAAATACCAGATATGATCTTTTTTTAAGACTTGGAGCCTCATATTCATCCACTGAAGGTAATCATCAAAACTAAACAATTTAACAGTCTCCGATGTCATTAGAGACTATACCTTCAAATAAAGTACATAAGATGCAGCAATACACATACAGTGATTCTTTGTATAGACGGCAAATGTGACTGTTAAAATGTGCTACAATAAAATGAAATGCAATTGAAAGAAAGTGGCTGTTGCTGCCATCTAGTGGTCAGAGCTGTAAAATAACCCTACAAGTGTGCGTCTTCGATTACAATGCGTACCACAAAACAACACTGATATCATACAAGACATTAAAACAATGTTCCGTAATAGTTGACCTCAGTACTATACATAAGGGCTGAGGAAATGAGCAGATAATCACTTGTATAAAAGTATATAATTGCAGTCTACTATCAATATTAATCTAATAATTATTTAAAGTGTTAATACATGGTTAAAAAGGCAGACCTAGTGTGAATTTATGCCCCAGTATTCACAGTCTGTAGGTGTTCTCTGTAATCTAGACATGCATGTGCACCTAGTTGTATATTAAAAACCTTATCCATACCTAAAAAAGGTGAAAGTTACTGTTAGTGTTTTTCCATGTGTCTAAATAAACAATTTGAAGATCTCTTATATCTGTTATCATTATGTACTGATGACTTATAACTTGGGGGGGGGGGGTATATTTTGAATTATGTTGGGTGGGAGACAGCCAGATGTTAATAGTGATACATTTTTTTTATAAATAACTTCATGTAGAAGGGCAGTTGTATTGTCCCAAAAAAGACAGGTCACATTTACTTCAGGGGGGAAAAAGCTATAGTAAAATTTTCTGCACATAAATTGAAATGAATCCCCAAATCCAGTATTATTTAATGTAGTTAAATGAGTTCATAAAGTCGTGAACCTTCTCAAATTATCCAACAGTCATGAAGGTAACATCACCCCATGTTGATATAATTCAAAAACCTCATAGAAGCAGCTCTGCTCAAATTACCCCATGAACAGGGTTGCATAAGTAGTGGAGGATTTTTAACATAACTGTCAAGTTTCTCATCCATCTTGGCCATCTTTTCCAAACCTTGGGCCAAAGATGGCTGTTCTGATGAACTTTGATTATTGTCCACCATTCTGTACTGCTGGTCTAGTTTAAGTTTACAACTGCCAGTGCAGATTTTTTTATTCTTTTTGGCGGTACCACTTTCTTCATTAAAAACGTTGCTTTGCTGTGTCATCTTTTTTTATTTTAACTGATGCTGTCTAGCTGAAAACTTAGTAACACTTCACAAGTACACTTATCCTGATGGACACCTAATCTGTTTGTTATTAGCAGCCTACTACTACCAGAAGTACTTGTAAAGTAGTTTAAATTCGACTGTTTTGGGTTTTTGCCAACAGTTGTCTGCTGTAGGAGTCCAGTGTAACATATGTACTCAATGTCATTTAATGTGTGATGAGGCCTTCTGCAGTGGGTGCTTACAGTCCTCCTGTGCTTGGATGGTCTTCTTATCTGACAGGTATGGATGAATTTCTTTGTAGGTTAGACAGATGTACAGCAGTTGTATTCTGGTGTATTCCTGTTACTGTTACGCAAGTTGTGCTGGATTAGTACCTGGGTGTCAGAGCCATGAAGAGGATGAGATCACGTGCTTAGCTTGGTGCAGAATCTTTTATTGCACATGCATGTACCTGCACCACCAGGATTCTGTGAAAATGGTGCAGACAGATACCCACTACAGACGTTCTTGTAGAAGATAGGTGAGTCGTCATGTTCTTCTTCTTTCGCCTGTTCCTGTTAGGGGTCGCCACAGCGAATCATCTGTTTCCATTTCTTCCTGTCCTCTGCATCTTCTTCTGTCACACCAACCCCCTGCATTTCCTCTTTCATCACATCCATAAACCTTATCTTAGGCCTTCCTCTTTTCCTCTTACCTGGCAGCTCCATCCTTAGCATCCTTTTCCCAATATACCCAGCATCCCTCCTCAGCACATGTCCAAACCAACACAATCTCACCTCTCTGGCTTTGTCTCCAAACCGTCCAACCTGAGCTGACCCTCTAATACACTCTGTCCATAATTCTGTCCATCCTCTTCACACCCAATGCAAATCTTAGCTTCTTTAACTCTGCCATGTCCAGCTCTGACTCCTGCCTTTTTGTCAATGCCACTGTCTCCAACCCATATAACATAGCTGGTCTCACTGCCCTCATGTAGACCTTCCCTTTCACTCTTACTGGTATCCGTGTATCACAAATCACTCCTGACACTCTTCTCCACCATGCCCATACTCTCTTGTTCACCTCTCTTCCACACCCACCATTACTCTGAACTGTTGATCCAAAGTATTTAAACTCATCCAACTTTGCGAACCCTACTCCCTGCAGCCTCACAATTCTTCTATCCTCCCTCTCATTCACATGCATATATTCTTAGTCCTGTTGACCTTCATTCCTCTCCTCTCTACAGCATATCTCCGCACCTCCAGGGTCTCCTCAACCTGTTCCAGTCCACGGGGACTCCTGTCTGATCTCATTTGTCAACATGACCATCACCATTGCAAATAAGAAAGGGCTCAGAGCTGATCCTTGATGTAATCCCACCTCCACCTTAAACGCATCCATCACTCCCACCACAGACCTCACCACTGTCACACTATCCTCGTACATGTTTTGTACCATGCTTTTCTGTTACTCCCAACTTCCACATACAATACCACAACTCCTCTCTAGGCACCTTGTCATATGCTTTCTCAAAGCCCACAAAGACACAATGCAACTCCTTCTGACCTTCCCTGTACTTCTCCATCAGCACTCTCAGAGCAAACATCGCATGCATCTGGAGTGCTCTTTCTTGGCGTGAAACCATACTGCTGATCACTAATCATCATCTCCCTTCTTAACCTAACTTCCACTACTCTTTCCCATAACTTTATGCTGTGACTGATCAGTTTTATCCCTCTGTAGTTACTACAGCTCTGCACATCATCCTTATTCTTAAAAATCGGTACCAAAACACTTTTTCTCCACTCTTCAGACATCCTCCCACTTTCTAATATATAATTAGTCTGGTTAAAAACTCCACTGCCATTTCTCCTAAACACCTCCATGCTTCCACAGGTACGTCATCTGGACCAACAGCCTTTCCATTTGTCATCTGGACCAACAGCCTTTCCATTCTTCATCTTCTTCAAAGCTGTCCTTTCTTCCTCCCTGCTAATCCATTGCACTTCCTGATTCACTATCTCCCCATCATTCAACCTTCTCTCCCTCTCATTGTCTTCATTCATCAACCCCTCAAAGTGCTCTTTCCATCTGCTCAACACACTCTCCTCGCTTGTGAGTATGTTTCCCTCATTATCCTTTATCATCTTTACCTGCTGCACATCTTTCCTAGCTCGGTCCCTCTGTCTAACCAATCGGTGCAGGTCCTTTTCTCCCTCCTTAGTGTCCAGCCTTTCATACATCTCTTCATACGCCTTATCCTTAGCCTTCGCCACCTCTCTCTTTGCCATGCACTTCATCTCCTTATACTCCTGTCTACTTTCTTCATCTCTCTGACAATCCCACTTCTTTGCAAACCTCTTTCTCTCTATACTCTCCTGTACTTCCTCATTCCACAACCATGTCTCCTTGTCATCCTTCCTCTGTCCAGATGTCACAACAAGCACCTTTCTAGCCATCTCCCTTACCAGCTCTGCTGTAGTTACACAGCTGTTTAGTAACTCTTCACTGCTACCCAGTGCCTGTCTGGTACAGGAAAGTTTGACCCCATTGAAGTGGCAAGGCAAGAAAAAGTAAACCACATACATTTTGACATAAAGAGAAAAAAAAACATTATATACGGCATGTGCATCCACGCCGTTACTGGGAAAATGTCAAAGATTACCTAAGAAAAAAAGAAGTCATGAGGATATATAACTGTTTAAAACATTTGCATTTGAAATACATATAATAATATTATTAATGTTAATTTAAAATAATATTGTTTGCAGTGTTAAATAATATTGATTTTAAAGTTAAGTTAAAAAACTGTTAGTTAAATTCATTATATTTACAAATTAAATAAAATGTTAAATAAATTAACATTTACATATAAGAAAGTTAAATAATATATTAAATTCCAGTGGATAAAAAAATCATGATTGAAATATTAAGCAATAAAATGCATTTATAAAACTTTAAAAACTTTTTTCTTATATAATTGGGGTCAAACTGTCCACTAGCTACTGCCATAGAGAATAAATGTAAATTTGGACATGAAAGTGTATACAGTTGCATTGGGGTCGAATTGTCCTGCTTGTCTTAACTCCTCCCTGAACTCCACCTCAGAATCTCACAGTCACCATTTGATCCCTGGTGCTGCCCTCACACGCCTCCTCTTCTTGATCACCAGCATCATCCTACAGACCACCATTCTATGCTGCCTAACTATGCATTTCCCTGTCACCACTTCACAGTATTTAATCACCTTCAGACTGGCCCTCCTGCATAGGATATAATCCACCTGTGTGCATCTTCCTCCACTCTTGTACATCACCTGATGCTCCTCCCTCTTCTTAAAATACATGTTCACCACAGCCGTATCCATCCTTTTTGCAGAATCCACTACTATCTGACCTTCTGCATTCCACTCCTTAATCCCATACCTACCCATCACTTCCTCATCCCCTCTGTTCCCTTCACCAACATGTCCATTGAAATCCACTCCAATCACCACTCTCTCACCCTTGGGTACACTCACCACCACTTCATCCAACTCACTCCCAAGTTTTTCTTTCTCATCCATTGGACACCCAACTCGCACAGCTTGTAGGCACTAACAACATTCATCATTACATAATCAATTTCCAGGTTCATAAACATCACTCTATCCAACACTCTTTTCACCTCCAAAACACTCTTGGAAAACTGCTCCTTCAGGATAACCCCTACCACATTTCTCCTCCCATCCACACCATGATAGAACAATTTGAACCTGTTCTGATACACCTGGCCTTACTCCCCTTCCATCTGGTCTCTTGCACGCACAATATATCAACCTTCCTTCTCTCCATCATATCAGCTAGCTCTCTCCCTATACCAGTCATACTGCCAACATTCAAAGTTCCTACGCTCAGTACTGCACTCCTAACCTTCCTCCTGTCTTCCTGCCTTCAGCCATGCCTTCCTCCTCTTCTCCTACTCCTTCAGCCAACAGTAGCCCAATTTCTGCCAGCACCCTGTAGAAGACAGGTGAGTACATGTGTGTTATTTCTGTAGTGATTAGTGTTAAGAGGAGAACAGATGGTTGCTTACATGGTTTAAGGGAGAATGCAGTTATGCAAATGATCTGTGGCATTTATATGAGGACCCAAAATGATAACCATTGTAAATCATGTAACACTGTTCTAGATTAGTTTGCCTTTTTTTTATCTTAGTCAGGGATACATTTTACTATGTGGTGAAGTTTGACTAATTCTTGGCTGCACAGTGACTTTTGCTGACAGACGTAAATCCCTGACACAAATCGTGTTTTCTTTTAAATCCTCCATCTTCCAGGGTTTTTATTTATTTTTGTACCAGCTTCCTGGTGGAATGTACCTGAGCATTTCTGATGCACCTGTCCTACAGTCACTTCTATAAACACCAATCAGCTTGATTTACCTCATTAAGACAAGGCTGCTGAGAGAAGAAGTAGGCATCTGTGAAAGGCACATGTAGTATGTTTTCCAAGAGAGCTTGAAAGACTTGCACTTTGGATCAGAAAGGTTGGCTCACTGCTGAAACTTTCAAACTTATTCTGGATGAGGCTGTGAGCCAAAATGAATGCAACAGGAAGTGAACCAGACATCACAAAAGGAACATTCAGCAGTTATGGCTACATGCAAACTGTCTGACAGGTGGTGTATATGTGCAGTGTCATTCATAATATAAAAGGAATTTTAGGGGTATTTATTGCGGAGGCACATAGATCTAGAGACCCTTTTCCTGCCATGAGCTGTTTGAAAAGGTAAACTAATAAATATAATATATAGCAGACCAAAACAGTATGTTAAGAACACCTAACCATTGTTTATCCGTTCATTCAGTTTCTGATACCCAGTTTATCCTTTTCAGGGTCATAAAAATGTTAGAGCATGTCATGGCACCCATTTGGCATAAGGCATTGAACCAATTCTGGATAGGATGCCATTCCATTTAGAGAGACAGGCACACACACACACACACACACACACACACACACACACACACACACACACACACACACACACACACACACACACACACACACACACACACACACACACACTCGCACACACACACACTCACACTCACATACAAACTCACACCCACATGCACACACACACGGACACACACTCTCACACCCACACTCACACCCACACTCACACCCGCACACACACACACACACAGTCTCACACAGTCTCACACAGTCTCACACAGTCTCACACAGTCTCACACAGTCTCACACAGTCTCACACAGTCTCACACAGTCTCACACAGTCTCACACAGTCTCACACAGTCTCACACAGTCTCACACAGTCTCACACAGTCTCACACGCTCACCCCACACACACTGACTTGGAAGAAGACTGACAAAAATACTAATTGTCCATGCAGACTTCACATGGAGAGCCCCCCCCCCCCATATCCCCCGTTATGAATGCAGCCAGAGAACTAAGAGTTGTGAGGCAGCATCTCTACTTGCTGCACCGGTATTCTGTCAAAAAATAAATAATTGCATTTGAAAACAAACATATTTTTGCATTTCAAAAAGTCAGGGGATATTCTTTCACAGTACTGGCTTGGGTCTACCAGTTGCCAGTTACACAGTTAATACATAGCCATGAATGAATCTAATGATCACAAAACAATAATCCCTATTTAAGCTCTTTAATCTAAACCTGTCCACTGGTAACATTCCTGAAGCCTGGAAAACAGCTATTGTAATGTCATTACACAAGGATGGCCCGACCACTGACCCTAGTAACTATAGACCCATTAGTCTCACTAGTCTCATATGTAAACCTATGTAGTGCACTATTACTATTACAGAAAGGTGGCCCAACCACTGACCCTAGTAACTGTAGACCCATTAGTCTCACTAGCCTCATATGTAAACCTATGGAGTACACTGTTACTATTGGCAAGTGCCACTTTTGAAAGCAAAACAGTCACAGATACCACAGGCTTCAGTTTTGGGGCCTGTCCTGTTTGGCATATATTTCTCATACTTTCAGGCCAGGACTTCAGGCCTATGGTGAACTAAGTTTGCAGATAACTGTAAAATGAGTGTTATTCATCTTCTGCTGACTCAGTTGCTCCAACATGTCTTAGACCATGTTAACAATTTGTGCAAGAAATGGTCTCAAATTAAATGTAAAATAAAAATGCAGCGTAGTTAATTTTGGTAAACAAAACAGTTTCACTTACCATATAGGAGATGCACCCCTCCAATTAGCCACTGCTGTAAGGGATCAGGGTACTCTTGTTGATAATTCTTTATCATTTGACCATCATGTCGCCACAGAGGTTTGGAATGCCTTTTATATGACCAGTCCAATATCCAAAAGCATCTCCACTAGCTCCAAAGAAATCAGACCCACTATTGAATATAATGCACCTTTTGGCATGTATTTATCTAAAAATATCACACAACTTGAGGGACCTCAGAGATTCATAACTG
The DNA here is from genome assembly GCF_019279795.1 of Protopterus annectens. Lineage (NCBI taxonomy): Eukaryota > Metazoa > Chordata > Ceratodontiformes > Protopteridae > Protopterus > Protopterus annectens. The sequence continues at coordinate 1,096,835,346 of NC_056737.1, forward strand.
TAAAGATCAGTGGACTCAAAAATCTTCGTTATCAGGACATACTAGCAGCCCTTTCTTTGTACTCAGTCTCTTACAGACCACTCCGTGGCGATCCACGTCTAGTCTTCGTTGCCATGAAAGATCCAACCCTATTTGATCTCCTCCTCCTTCACAGAACTAACGATACATCAGATATTAAACCTTCATCACCAGATAAGTAAGACACGGCATGACAGATTCATATCCCAACATATCCGTCATCTCTAAAACAAACGTCTACTACATGTCAAACAGAGTAGCACCCCTGCCACCTTCAAGGTAAACCTAGATAACTGGACAGGCAGCCTCAAATTCTCTCGCAGTGTGTCTTGCCTTGCCCTCCTTGAAGTTAGAGGGAAATTTTGAATAGGGTTTTTTGGCTAGGCTTGTAATGGTTTGCAGACTGATTGCCTAGTGTTTACCTGTAAACCTATGAATTTAAAAGTCTTGTATCTTACACCTCAGGAGCCTAGCTTCCCTACCTCAGGACTCTTGGCCTCACAGCCTGGCTCTTCTGCAGCTTGTTGTGACCAGAACTCCCAACTTTGCAGTGACATGGCAGACATTCTGAGAACAACATGGAAACAGTCTGTCTGGTTTACGACAGCATATGGGCATCTTTCTTTCATGAACTAAGTGGAATGGCTCATCTTCATTAGCATTCCTGCAGTAATTTTTGAATGTTTGACTTTTTTGTTCCACTTGAATTTTAACTTCATAATTACTTACAGAGCTCCAGGTCAAGGGCCAAGGTGGTCTTCTAAGTCATCAGCTGGAACAGATTAACCCTGCATGTGATATTCCTCTGAACTGCATTTAAACACTTGAAAGATTAATAGAGGATAAAATATTTATAAACACTTTTCCCACAGTCTGGGTATTTGTTCTGAAATAAATCTATTCCTCATGATGGTTGCTAACTTTACTTCCTTAGCCAAAGTCTGTTATCTGTGTTGTGATGGTGAAAAGCCCACTTAAAGATTTTAATCAATAAAATGAATAATGTAGCTAGTCAGGAGTTGCCTTTGTTCCTTCTCTGACTTTGATTCCTATGCCTCCATTTGCCTACTTTGTGTCCCTAAGCCAAGAGTAAGTGTGTTAACCATATTTTGGTTTTGGATCATCCCTGAAAAAGGACTTTGTGTGTGCACTTGGCTTACCTAATACATATTTTTTCATGGTGGTTTACAATGTTCTTCAGTAATCTCCTTTAAGATTCGTAAGACCCTTTAAAGAAGCATTTTCCATCACTGGCCTTGGGTTAAACCTCTAGCTTAGCACTGTAATTACATTTATTTATTTAGAAGTTTGTTAACTGGGTGGGTTCACTAGTCATGTGACCTTTTTCCAGTTGTGATCCACGCCAAAAGGCGAGAGAACAAGTAAATAAAAATACAAAATATCAAGTAAAAACTCTTCATGAATAAAAACACAGTCAATACAGCGAAGGAATGTTTAAAATACATTTTCAGTATTGGAGTGCTAAACTCCAAAATAAGTAAAAATATGCATTATTTACAGTTGCATATATGCTTAACAAATTTAACAGTGAAATAATATAGGTAGGTATATGAGGAGAGTTTCGTAGCTCAATGCAGTATATGCTAGAGAGGGTTATTGAGAACAGCACTGAATTTTATAGCAATAATTAGCTTTTCATGCTGTTTGAAAGAGGTGATGGCAGGAAGGTTATTAATGTTTTAAGGAATACTTTCACATAAAGCAGGAGCTATTTATGGAAAGCCTGCTCATTAATGTGAAGGGGGTCTCCATAATGGAGCTGTGTTGTTGTCAGTGCATGTTCAGGGTAGACAGGAGCTGAGTCAGCAGATGGCAAAAATTTGAGAAAAGGTAATTTGTTGTGGCTAAATATAAGAGAGGTTCTAAGGTTAACTGGAAGAATGTGGGTGGGAAGGAGTAAGACACTGTGGTTTATCCATGGATATGACTTCTGAATAAAATTTGTTGATTTATTAACGAGTTTGTATGGGAAGTTGCAGGTTTTACTTGCCTAAAGGAGTGAAGTGCAGTCCTGTTTCTACAGATGCGCAGGTTAGGGATGAGAGTGCTTGTGGCTGTGTGTAATACCTGATTTAGGTGAAAAGAGGTGAGTAGTCCTTTGGAAGAACTTATGTTGTGAGAGAACTTTACAGAGATAATAAATTCTCCCACTGCATTAAATATCAGGCTACAATCAAGAACACCTTAGGGACTTTTAAGGGTAAATCTACTCATTGGGTTTGTTGGCGGGGGATAGTTCATAGGTGTGTGCTAGGCTAATAGCCCCGGAGCCTTTACAAGCCTATCCCATAGGATTACCCTGGCATCAAGCCACCTGACCTTAGTTCCCAGTGCCCTTCTCGAGTAGAGCCACTGGAGTGATCCCCGGGGTGAATTTTCTATTTCCCATCCACTCATCAAGATCTCTTTTGAAGAGGGCAACTGAGGTGCTCCGTTTGACATGTATGTGAAGTCTATTCCATAGCTTGGGCAGTCTCTGGGTTATGAACCTGTCCCTCCAGCTTGTTATGTTGATTGTGGTAATGAGGGTGAGGTCTCTGGAACGTGTGGTGCAGAGGGATTGGGATTTCTTTAGATGTAGCATTACTAACAGAGTCTGGTCAGACATGGCTTTGTAAGTCCAGCAGAGATCACCTCTAAGTAGGCAATATGAGACAAAGAATACCTGGTGTTTTTTTGAGTCTGAACATGTAAGACGTGTTTAAGGCCTAGGATCCTTTTCATGAGGTACTTCTGTGACCTCTCCAGCTGTTGCATTTGTCTAGTGAGGTACATGCCAAATGGGGCATTATACTCTATGATTGGCCTAATGAGGGAAGAGTAGAGAGAGATGATGACCTCTCTCTTCTGGATGCAAAACCCTTGGTAATGAGATGTGCCACATAGAAGGACTTTCTGACCATAGTGGCAATGTGGTGGTCGAAGGAGAGGTTGCTGTCAACCTGTGTCCCCAGATCTCTTATAACGCCTTCAGTGTTCAGTGGGCTCCCATCTGTGTGGTAATTAGTGGGAACTGAGTTTTTCCCAAAGGGGATGACAGCACATTTTTTGGCATTAAACCTAAGGCCATGGTTTTGACACCAGTCATTGGTCTCAGTGAGGCCTTTCTGTAGGATGTCTACATCACTTGGGAAGTTGATAATGGCACCCAGCTTGCAGTCATCTGGGAACTTGGTCAGCCAGAGTCCCTCCGTGTTGGCCTGGACTTCTGAGAAGTAGATGCCAAACAGTAGAGGACCCCGGACCAATCCTTGTGGGGCTCCATTCGTGACTCATCGGCAGTCTAACTTGGAGTCTACTACTTTCACACTGTGTGTTCTATCTGTGAGCCAATTTGCAACCCACCTAGTGATATAGGCGTTGATGCCTAGTTTGGTGAGTTTGTCAATAATTCCTGCATTGGGGAATGGTATCAAAGGCCTTGGCCAGATCGAGGTAGGCTGTATGAACTGCCTTGCCCTCATCCGCAGCTCTGGTAACTGACTCAAAGAAGTCAACCAGGCTGAGTAGGCATGGTCTACCTTTCACAAAGCCAAACTGTGTGGGATCTAGCTTTTGGAGATTCCCTATATCCTTGTTAATTAGGTCCATGATAATGCGTTTCATACCTTACATATCAGACTCGTTAGGCTAATGGGGTGATAATTCCCAAAATAGTAATATTTAAAGAAGGACACTTGCATTAATCTTTTGGTGAGTGTCCGATATCATAGCTTTGGTCATGGCTGCTATATTTGTTTTGGTAACACAGACAGCTTGGAACAGCCGTATTTGCTACACTTTGAACCAGCCAGCTCATCAAAGCCACCTTTATCTCGGAATCTCCTTGGTAAGTAACCATTCCTTGAGCCATCAGCATCTCCAAATTACAAACTCTGTCTGCTGAATGGGAGTATTTAATTTTCCATAAGGATTTTTTCTCTTTGCATTAATACTTTCATTATAAGGTCAATTGTATCCACACTTGGAAGAAATCTTTTTAACTGTTGCTGATGTACTTCACTAGGTTTAATCCATGCAAATGTCTTCTCCCTGAAATGCAGGTTCATAGTCAGCTTTATTATATGAAAAGAAATGTGCCTTTAGTCTGTGAGGGTTGGTATTAAAATTGCCTTTCTAAATGGCAGTCTAAACTTACTGCATTCTTATGCAGCAAACATGTCATGTCCATTGGGTTAGATGTTCATTGTGTTTCACTGTTGCAGTCATTACTCTTGGGTTATCCTGCTGGCAGGCCACCCTCAGTCGGCCAGAATTCCAAGGTCTAGGTCCGGCGTCGGTTGCTGTCGCCTCTTCCCTGATGTCTGTGTGCCAGGGGTATAAAAGCTGCAGCTGACGCCATTTTCTTCAGTCTTTCTTGCCGCGTGGTGCCCGAAGCAAAAGCAGTTCGCAAGTGCCGGTCGGCTGATTCCTGAGATTTTCAAATCTGAATTTCAGAACCGAAGTCTTCATTAAAGCTAAGTACCCCCATTGGGGAAACTTTTTTCTTGCTCCAGACCGATGTCAGAAAAAGTTAACAATTGTATTTCTTGTGGGAAGCAAATACCTCATAAGGATTTTCACTCTTACTGTATTCCTTGCCTAGGCCCTGATCACAACGTTGCTAGCTGTCAGTTTTGTGCTAGATTTAACCAACGCACTGTTAAGTGTCGGTTCGATTTTGCATTTCATTACTTTGGCTGAAGATTTAATTATATAATGCCGTCAGAACAGCCGACAACCGGAGTTTACAAAAACGCAAGGACAAGGAAAAGGATAGGCATCTGAGGTCCAAAACCGACGACGAGGCCTCTGCTAGGCCAGTCGCTGGTTCGCGAGTTCTCAGTGAAGCGCTTTCGCAGCCCCTGGCGCCCGCTGTCTCAGAGCCACAGGCCGCTTCCGACTCCCATGTGGAGCCGACTGGGCCTCTGGTATTGGACACTCGGAAATCATTCCCTCAGATGGGTCCAGAGCCGCTGAGCAGGCATCGGCTTCTGAGGGTGTCTTCAGACCTACACAACTATATATTAAGACATCTTCAGCTTCAAAGACAAAGACTAAAGCAGCTCTAAAGACAAAGAAACAAGTACAGCATTCTCCTACTCAGACTTCCATGCCTAAAAAACAAATGCTCAAAATGACCTAATTACTTTGATCAGGGGCTCCCATCCCCCTCCTGATAAAAGGCCTAGGCAAGAGACAGAGTATGATTCTTCTGATCAGCTTTCTATTTCCTCTGATTCTTCTTCTGAACAGGATTATTCCATGCTTCCCTATGAGGATTCTGATGCTGAAGAATCCATTCCTTCAACCTCTCCTCCTGAGGATTATTCTTTTGGGGAAACCCTGCATACCATGAGGGAGCATTTCCACTGGGAGAGCCAAGATTATTCTGAATCTAAGAAAAGGCTCAGAGACTTTCTGCTACTTCCTCAGCACAGACCCCTTGCTATTCCACCTGTTCTAGACATTGTAGATGATGTATTTTCAGAGTCCGGTCTGTCCCCTGACTCTTTACCCCCTGCACCTGCTAAACCAGACAGATACTACAGGGTCCCGGATTCTCATAAATTCCTATATAAAAACCCCACTGCTTACCCAGAAACTATATCTCAGGGTCCCAAAGGGGTTAAAGTTTTCACTGCAAAAAACCCTGTCCCCTCTGATAGGGATTCTAGGGCTCTAGACAGATGGGGGAAAAAAGTCTACACTTCTGCTACCTTGGCTGTAAGGGCTTTAAATTGTCAGTTTCATATGCTTAAATATCAGCAATATTTAATGTCACTGCTTAAACAGAAATGGTTGACAAATACTGAATGTTCAGAGAACAAGGAATTGCAGGATTTATTGCATGCAGCTGAACAAGTGGGAAAGCATACTTTGCAATGTGGTTATGATTCACTGGAGGCCTGTTGCAGGGATGCTGTTACAGGTTCTGTTATTAGAAGGCATGCTTGGTTAAAGGAACAGAATCTGCCTGATCATGTTAAAGCAAAATTATTAGATGCACCATTACAGCATGATACTTTGTTTGGTACTAAAGCAGAAGAGGTGTTGAAACAAATGGAGGATAAAGCAAAATCCATGCAGACAGTCAAGGATTTCTTACAGGTACAGCCACCCAGGTTTAGCAGGAACTGGCCTTCTAAAAATTGGTCCTTTCCAGTGTCAGACAGACCACAAAGAGGCAGATACAGGTGTCCCAGAGGCAGATCTCAGCCCCAAGGCTCATACAGGCCTAAACAATGGGGTGCTCCTACCTCCAAAAGTGGAGAAGACAAAACACAACCTTACAGGAAACAGTCCCAATGACTTTCCTGTGCCAGATCTAAGCGCTTTTCTTTTGGCAGCCCCCTTAGGGGGAAAACTAGCACTTTTTTCATCAAATTGGCAAATGGTTACCCAAGACAAATGGGTCCTGAACATAGTGTCCCAAGGCTACAGGTTCCATTTTCACACTCTACTAAGGTCAAAAGGTATGCCAGCCCTGCCACACAATCAATGGGCAGAGGCACAAAAACAAATTATAGCCCTCATGGATATGAGGGCCATTCAGCAAGTACCACAACAAGAGCAGGGGCAAGGATTTTACTCCAGATTTTTCCTAGTACCCAGAAAGGACAAAACCTGGAGACCAATACTGGACCTGTCTATACTAAATACATTTCTGGAAGTTCCAAAATTCAAGATGTTGACTCTACAGCAGCTACTGCCCATGCTGGGCAAGAAGGCTTGGCTCGTAACTTTGGACCTAAAAGAGGCATACCTGCATGTCCCAATCAGACAATCTTGCAGAAGATACCTCCGATTCATAGCTGGCTCAATGCATTACCAATTCTCTACACTGCCCTTTGGCTTATCTGCTGCGCCCAGGGTCTTCACAAAATGCCTGGCACCAGTAATTGCGTTTTGCAGACAAAGAGGAATTCAAATATATCCCTACCCTACTTGGACTGCCTAATTCAAGCAGAGAACAAAGACATTCTTCTAAAGCATCTGGCGTTTGTAAAAAAATTACTAATTGGCCTAGGGTACACAGTAAATGAAAAGAAATCAAAACTAGTGCCCTCTCAAGAGATAATATTCCTGGGTGCAAGCTTAAATACAACTGCCCAGATGGCTTATCTCACGCCAGACAAACAAAAACAACTTACTTCTTACTTCAAGGAATTGGCAACAAAAACCCACTTATCTGCAAGGAAAATCCTCCAGGCCTTGGGTTTCATGGCATCCTGCATTCTACTAACTCCATATGCCAGACTGCATATGAGGAAACTACAGTGGTATCTAAAAAGTGTTTGGACTCAGCATTGCCACAGCCTGGAGACAGTAATTGTGCTAATTCCCTGCCTGCAACAGGAGTTTCGATGGTGGGCAGAAGCCTGTCACCACAACAAGGGTCTGCCATTCAGTTTACCCACAGCCAGACAGACACTGACAATGGATGCATCAGATTATGCCTGGGGGGCGCATATAGCAGGAAAATGTATTCAGGGCACATGGCCTACAAACCAGATGCATCTTTACATCAATCAAAAAGAGATGCTAGCTGTTCAAAATGCCCTGACAGCTTTCAAGGACCTGTTTCATCCAGGACAGCTACTGATAAAAACAGACAATACTACGGTCATGTGGTACATAAACAAGCAGGGAGGTACACATTCCTACCCCCTTTGCAGACAAGCAATGACCTTATGGGACACAGCTTTGGCTTTTCAAGTTCACCTGCAAGCACAATTCCTGCCAGGAAAAACAAATACGCTGGCAGACGAACTAAGCAGAAACCTCATGGATCCCCACAAATGGAAACTTGATCCACAAGTCTTCAGCATGATAACAAGGAAATTGGGATGCCCACACATAGATCTATTTGCCTGTCCTCACAACTGCCAATTGCAGAGATTTTGCACAAGGATTTTGGACAAGCAAGCGTGGAAAGTGGACGTCCTATCCTTCAGCTGGAAATATCTGACAGTATATTCCTTTCCTCCACTGCCTCTCCTTCCCAGGATACTCCTAAAGGTCAGACAAGAGAAGCCAAAATTGATACTGATTGTACCAGACTGGCCATGCCAACACTGGTACCCAATCCTAAAGAGCTTGCGTCAAGGTCCAGCATGGATATTGCCTCAAACTTCTCACTTGCTGACCCAACAAAACAATCAGATCCTGCACAGCCAACTCAGGACCTTAAATCTGGCAGCATGGCAGATAATGTAGCCATTCAGACCACTCCTCTTTCAAAAGCTGTTATGGATGTTATCTTGGAGGCCAGGTGGCCCAGTACCAGAAAATTTTATGCAGAAAAATGGAAGAGATTCTGTGCTTGGAACCAGGAACAAGGCATTGACACGTGTGTACCAAATATCCCTCAGATTTTACAATAACTAACTGAGATGCTGAACAAAGGCCTTTCTTTCTCATCAATTAAGATTCATGCCTCTGCCATTTCAGCCCATTACAATACGGAACCACCTATCTTTTCTCATCCTTTAATAAGGCAGTACCTCAGAGGGGCCAAAAACATTAGGCCTCCAAGGAGAGCACCAATTCCGGCCTGGGGCCTCAATTATGTTTTGGAAAAACTCACACTGCCTCCTTTCGAGCCAGCATTAACAGCAGGTATAAAATTCTTATCCTGGAAAACAGCTCTGCTCCTAGCAATAACCTCTGCAAGACGAGTCTCGGCGTTACAAGCACTCATGGCTGTGGAACCTTTTATCATTTTTCATCCAGACAGGGTTTCTCTGAGGACAAACCCTACATTTATGCCTAAGGTGGTGTCCAGTGTGGCTCTCAACCAAACCATTCACTTGCCTACCTTTTATCCAAATCCACAGAACAAGGGTGAGAAAATTCTGCATTCTTTGGACATACGCAGGCAGTTACGCTTCTACTTGGACAGAATTAAAGCTTTCAGAAAGACTGAGCAACTTTTAGTGTCATATGCTACAGGATCACAAGGAAAGGCCATCTCAAAACAGACTATTTCTAAATGGATAAGACTATTGCATCTGTTTCTGCTATTCACAGCATGGTAAATCAGTGCCTAAGGGCATTAGGCCTCATTCCACCAGAGCAGCAGCCACTTCAGCAGCCTTCCTCAGAGGAGTACCAACCAAAGACATATTAGAGGCTGCAACTTGGAGTTCAGTGCACACTTTTACAAAGCACTACCACTTGCCTCTTTACTCTAAATCCAGAGCAGGCTTTGCCACTGCAGTTCTGCAGGGCCTCATAGCCTCTCCTAATCCTATTTAGCCCAGCCACCCATCCACAGCTTTGGTATTCAACCCAAGAGTAATGACTGCAACAGTGAAACACGATGAACATAGTACAGTTGTGTACCTACCATAAATGTAGATGTTCGAGTGTATTCACTGTTGCAGTCCAGGTTACCTACCCACCATCCCCCTTCTCTTTGCTGGGATTATCTGCACTTCTCTATCCTATACAACCTATTTGGTGTATTTGCTTGTAGATGAAGGAAATGTTATTTTTTTGCATGCATTTTTACTGGCATATTTTTCAGCCTTCCAATTTGGGGGCACCTGACATCTGGGGCAAGAAAAACTGAAGAAAATGGCGTTGGCTGCATCTTTTATACCCCTGGCACACAGACGTCAGGGAAGAGGCGACAGCAACCGACGCCGGACCTAGACTTTGGAATTCTGGTCGACTGAGGGTGGCCTGCCAGCAGGATAACCCAAGAGTAATGACTGCAACAGTGAATGCACTCGAACATCTACATTTATGGTAGGTACACAACTGTACTTTCTGAAGGCCCATTCCAAAATGGTAGTGTTCACCTCTGCTACCATTTCCATGAAAATGTTAGTAGGTGATGTTTGTAATGAAGTAGATGGTCCCTTTTTTAAATTTCTTCTAATCATTACAAACTGGATACTTACCCTGGATCTAGAGCTTCCATTTCCAGAGCTGTTTTGAACAGCGTATTGCAGGGAATTAGTCTCCTGTTCACTAGATTGTCTGGTGCACAGCTAGGGACTGTTTTTAAATTTTGATTGACGCTGCCAGAGCGCACTGAAATTAGACACACTGAAGTGCTGTACTTATAACTTGAGGTCTAAGAGCTGACAGTCTGACGTCAGGAGGGGTCTAGCTGCCAACCCCCCCCCCCCCACAAAAAAACATATGTTTTGGCACATGTTTTTATTGTATATTTAATAGAGGCTTTGTGTTTTAGTAATACATCATATTTTTATTATTTTGTACTGGGGATAACTTGTAGATGTAAGCCACCTACTTCAGGTGTCTGCAGATGCAACAGGGCTCAGTGTTAGAAAGTTGAAAGTAAAACGTTCATCACGCTATTCTGAAGCAGATGGAAACATCTTGATTTTAATTTCTACTGACAGAATATTGTCAGAAAGACCCCAAGTTTTGATAAATGTCTCACATAACAGTTTTATTATTTGTAGGATAAACCCTTTATGGCACAGGCAAAAAAAAAGGATTTTGGGTAATAATCACCCCCAAACCTCAGTACATGTAATATAATGTGAAAAGGCAGTAACAAATGCCATTGGAGTGTCTGGGGTGTGTAATGCAGTGGAGAAAATTCCAAAGTTGCCACTCTCTTTCATGGGACTAGCAAGGTTGTATTTGGAGTATGGTGTTCAGATGTTCTTCATGTTTCACTGTTGCAGTCATCACATTTGGGTTATCTGCTTGCAGTAGCCCTCAGTCGGCCTGATTATCAAAGTCTTGGGTCCTGCGTCAGTTACTGTCTCATCTTCCATGACGTCAGGTAGTCAGGGATATAAAGCTTGCAGCTGATGCCATTACATCAGTCTTTCTTGCCGTGCGGTGCCCGAAGCAGAAGCAGTTCGCATGTGCCAGTTGGACGACTCCTGAAATTTTCATTTTCGAGTTTCAGATCCGAAGTCTTCAACTAAGCTAAGTACCCCATTGGGGATCCTTTTTCTTGCTCTAAACCAATGTCAGTAAAAGTTAACAATTATATTTCTTGTGGAATGCAAATACCTCATAAAGATTTTCATTCATACTGCATTCCTTGCTTAGGCCGAGACCACGCCATACCTCGCTGTCGGTTTTGTGCCTTATTCAAACCTCGTACTATTCGTCGTCTGTTCATTTACGCATCTAAATATTTTGGTACTTAGTTCAGTTATCCAGAAATGGCTTTGGTAAGCCACCTGATTACTGACATTCTGAAAAAACACAAAGATAAAGACAGAGACAGACTGCATAGGTCCAAAACTGCCGATGACGCTTCTCCTAAGCTAGTCGCCATTTCGCTGGTACTCAGTGAGGCACTTTCGCAGCCCCTGATACCCACTACTTCAGATTCGCAGGCCTCTACTGAGACCCATTCAGTGTCCGGTATGCCGCGAGATGCTTCTTCGACTGTGGAACCTGCGGATGTCTCTACCTTGGATGGGTCCGGAGCCACAGTGCAGGCACCGGCTTCTGAGGGTGTATTCAGGCCTACTAACTTGCATATTAAACCAACGCCATCTTCTTCTTCAAAGCCAAAATCAATCCTTGCCTAGAAAACTGCCGCCCAGACCGCATGGTCAGGCCTCTATGCCTAAAAACAAATTATAAGAATGGCTGAAGACCTTATTACTCTAATCAGGGGAAGCCACCCTCCCCCTCTAAGCGACCTAGGACTGATTTTCCTTCTGATTCTTCTGATCAGGATTCTGAAATTTCTGTTTTCTTTGATGACCAGGATTTACCCTTATCTACCTATGAGGATTCTGATGCAGAGGACTCCATTCCCTCTGCTTCCCCTCCAGAGGATTTCTCTTTTGGTGAAACCTTGCATACTCTTAGGGAGCATTTCCGCTGGGAAAGCCAGGATTACTCTGACTCCAAAAAGAGGCTTAGGGAATTCTTACTCCTACCTCAACACAGGCCTTTAGCTATCCCCCCGTACTGGTCATTGTAGATGATGCCTTCTCGGAATTTAGCCTGGCCCCTGACTCTTTACCTCCTGCTCCCAGAAAACCTGATAGGTATTAAAGGGTACATGACTCTCACAAGTTCCTCTTTAAAAATCTTACCGCGGATCTTGAGACCATTTCACAGGGACCCAAGGGCATTAAGGCTACTACTGCCAAAAATCCTACCCCCTCTGATAGAGATTCCAGGGAGCTGGATAGATGGGGTAAGAAGGTATACACTTCTGCAACCTTGGCCATTAGGGCCTTAAACTGCCTGTTTCATATGTTAAAGTATCAGCAGCATATTATTGGATTGCTTAAACAGAAAATGTTGTTGATTCCTGACTGTGCTGAAAATAAAGATTTACAGGATTTAATGCATTCTGCTGAACAAGTTGGAAAACATACTTTGTGGTTTTGATTCATTAGATGCATCTTGCAGGGCTGCTGTCACTGGGTCTGTACTTAGAAGGCATGCTTGGCTTAAGGAGCAATCTTTGCCAGATCATGTTAAAGCTAAATTACTGGATGCTCCCTTAAACCAAGACCGCCTGTTTGGCAACAAAGCAGAAGTACTTAAAAAGATGGAGGAAAAAGCTAAATCTATGCAAACTGTTAAAGATTTCCTGCAATTACAGCCTCCCAGATTTAGTAGACATTGGCCCTCTAAGAATTGGTCCTTTCCTGCCTCTTCCAGGCCTTCTCAGTCCAATCCCAGAACCAGCAGAACACCCAGGCTTCAATCCCAAGGTACTCACAGGCCTAAGCAGTATGGGGGGGCTCCCACTTCTAAAGCAGGGAGTAGTAAGACTCCTCCCACGGTAAACTGTCTCAATGACTTAACTTTAAATCTTCCAAGCCCTGCTCAACTGACTGTTCCTTTAGGGGGAAAGATTGCCCTGCATGCAAAAAATTGGGAACTCATTACCCAGGACAAATGGGTTTTAAATATAGTTTCCCAAGGATACAGATTTCACTTCCACTCCTTACCAACCCCAAGCGGTTAGCCAGACCTATCCCCAAATCAGTGGGTAGAGGCTCAAAAGCAAATTCACTCTCTTTTAAACATCAGGGCTATTCAACACTAGTAATAGGTGACTCTATAATCAGGCACACTGACGTCCTACTCACTAGGCTGAACAAGGAGAAGATTACTGTTAGCTGCCTGTCGGGTGCCAGGATCCGCCACGTAACACAAGCACTGAGGTCACTCCAGAACAAGTACAAATATGACTGTCATTGTCAATGTTGGTGTGAATGACCTGAGCCGTACCTCCCTGGACTACATGAAAAGAGACATGGAGGAGCTCTCTGATCACGTAGCCCAGGCCGGTATGACCCTGACCCTGAGTAGCATCCTGCCCTCAACAAGAATGATACCACGGTATAGAGAAAAACTTATCAATTTCAACAATTAGCTAAGCTTCTGGTGTCATTCAAAGGGGATCCAGTGTCTGTCAGCCTGGGATGACATGCTCGACAAGCCATGCTGCTTCGCTAGACAGCTTGCACCTGTCACCCTTAGGCTTTCAAATACTGGCCAAGGTTCTTGCCACCCCCATAGTGCCTATTTTAGGCAAGGCTCAAAAGACAAACCCACTGCCGTAAATCGCACAAAAAACAAAAAAGTGAAGGTAATGCCACTCAGTGCCAGACGTCTAAACCTCAAAATGCACGCACTTGAGGTACTCCTCAGTATGGAGAAAATCGATATATGTGCAGTAACAAAAACCTGGTTTAAGGCTCCAGAGAGCACCCCAGCACTACCAGGCTACAACTAATACATTTCGGATACAAAACCCGGACCGAAATATGAAAGGTGCGGGAGTATCCATATTCATCAAGGATACCCACACCTCCAGGTTAGTGGCACAGCACGATGGTTCAGAGATCATCCACATGCAACTAACAAAAGGCAAAACTGCTATTCAAATTATAGCTTGCTACAGATCACCCATCATGTCCCAGAACCCCCACTCCACATTCCTGGAAACGCTGGGAAGCATAAAGGTCCTACCAAACATGCTGATATGGGTGATTTCAATTAACCAAACATTAACTGGTAGAACTACTCAAGTACAAACTCCCTTGCCCAACATTTCCTAGAATTTATAAACTCAAACACCCTGGCTCAACTGGTCAACACCCCCACCAGAGGGTGCCTCTCCTCTCCAAAGTGCTGCTAAAGATCAAACAGGACAAACCAAGGACAATACTGATTGCACCAGACTGGCCACGCCAACACTGGTACCCCCTCTTGCGCAGTGTTTCACTGCTGGTACCATGGCACCTGCCTCAGACCCCTGCCCTGCTGTCCCAGCAGGAGGGCCAGATTCTGCACCCACAGCTTCAAACCCCGAACCTGGCAGCCTAGCTAATTACCTGATCTCTCCATTACCATCCCTCAGTAAGCAAGTGATGGATGTCATTCTGGAGGCACAGAGGCCTAGTACTAGAAAATCATATGCTGAAAAATGGAAAAGATTCTGTTCTTGGAGCCAAACTCAGGGGATGGGCACAGCAGTGCCCAATTTACCTCATATTCTTCAATACTTAACTGAGATGCTTCACAAGGGCCTTTCCTTTTTTTCCATCAAAATTCATGCCTCAGCTCATTACGATACAGAGCCACCCCTCTTCTCTGATCCACTGCTGAAGCAATTCCTCAGAGGGGCCAAAAACTTGAGACCACCCAGGAGAGCCCCTACTCCAGCCTGGGACCTTAACTTTGTATTGGAAAAGCTTACTCTACCTCCAGTTGAGTCAGCTGCAAATGCAGAGTTGAAATTCCTTCTTGGAAAACAGCCTTTCTTCTAGCCATCACTTCAGCAAGAAGGGTGTCTGAATTACAGGCCCTCATGGCAGTGGAGCCTTTCACCATCTTTCATGCAGACAGGGTGTCCCTCAGGACCAATCCCTCCTTCATGCCCAAGGTAGTATCCAGTGTGGCCCTTAATCAGTCCATTAATTTGCCAACCTTCTTTTCTAATCCACAGAACAAAGGGGAAAGATTACTGCACTCCTTGGACGTGCACAGACATCTTAGATTTTACTTGGACAGGACTAAGCCTCTCAGGAAATCTGAACAGCTGCTGGTTGCAATTGCTGCAGGGGCAGAGGGGAAGACCATTTCAAAGCAAGCCATTTCTAGGTGGATAGGCCATTGCATTAATTTCTGCTATAAGCACCATGGAAAACCTACCCCACAGGGGATAAGACCACATTCAACTAGGGCTGCATCTACCTCTACAGCCTTTCTCAGAGGCGTCTCTACCAGGGACATCCTAGAAGCTGCTACCTGGAGTTCTGTACATACCTTCACCAAGCATTACCACTTGCCAATTTTTTTCTAAATCCAGAGCTGGCTTTGCCACTGCAGTTTTGCAGAGCCTTATAGCTGGTCCTAATGCTATCTAATTATCTCCTCCCATCCTTAGCTTTGGGAATCTACCCAAATGTGATGACTGCAGCAGTGAAACATGAAGAACATAGTACAGTTGTGTACACTTACCATAAATGTAGATGTTTGAGTGTACTCACTGTTGCAGTCCTGGTTACCCTACCTCCAGCCCCCTGACTTTTTTTGACTATACCTCTATTCTTGTTTTACTATGCTTAAAGCTTTTTGGTGTATTTGCTTTTTTGTTGGAAGTGTAACCTTGTATATAATTGCTTCCCATTATGGGGGACCCCTGACATCTGGGGCAAGAAAAACGGATGTAATGGTGTCGGCTGCATGTTTTATACCCCTGACTACCTGACGTCATGGAAGATGAGACAGCAACCGACGCAGGACCCAAGACTTTGATAATCAGGCTGAGGGCTGCTGCAAGCAGATAACCCAAATGTGATAACTGCAACAGTGAATACACTCGAACATCTACATTTATGGTAAGTGTACACAACTGTACTTTTTGGAAGATGTGCAGTAGATGCCAGGCTCATGGGAAGTGAGTAACTCATAACTACCAAAACTGTGAGGGGAGGAGAGACACAAGTTAGACACTTATGGATTATAAGGAAATGACAAAGAAGTCATAATACATTGGCGGTTTCAGTAGACTACAGGTCTTCCATCAGTATATTTGTACACTTGTTAATGTACAAGTAATGGTGTTAACTGCAAAATTTCTATTGTATGAAAAAAGGGTTGCTTTCAAGTTACTTTATTTGCATGTGATGATAGCACTACTGCAATTGTTTATGAAGTTTAATTTGCTTTTAGGGCAAATGTACGGCAGAGCCAGTTAAAGGAGGAATATGATGGGCTACAGATACACACCAAAGACCTAAAGACATCCCTTAACACTGCACAGCTAGAGCTCAATCGTTGGCAAACCCGTTACGATGAGCTGAAGGATCAACACCAGAGTATGGACATCACGTTGACGAAGCTAGATAACCACTGCGAGGTGAGACTGAGCTCTGGAACTCCTATGCAACTGTTGATGCACCATTACTGCTCTTATCGAAGTAGTCTGCAGTTTGTATCTAACATAAAATAAAAGCGATTGTGTATTACATTTGTAAGACGGTAAAGGATACTATATTGCACACCTGTTGTTAATAGAGTTGATTACAGACTCCACCTTAATAGTTAGGGTCATACTTTGGCCAGCATATAATAATTTTTTTAAGTAATATGACTGTATTACTGTATTTATTTAATTTATTGACTAAGCAGGTAGCCTGATCCTCTCAGACTATTTTCAGTCATGACCAAGGCCAAGAAGGCATATAATAAGGTCAGTTACATCACGCATGAAGTATGTTGACTGTGTCAAGTTATTTTTCATTACAAAAATAAAAATCACAACACACAGGTCAGTGCATGTATAAACAGTGAATGACTAAAGACTACAGCTGCCTGAAGGGAGACTGTAGCAGTACCTCAATGCAGAATTTGCATGCAGCATCAGTGTATTAGCAGCAAATGTCATATTTAAAAGGGATTTATATGTGTGGAGAGCAGACTGTTAGCATAAGGTAAAGACATTCCTTTTTTTTTTTTTGCAAAGTTTTTATTTTATTTTTATTTTATTTTACATTTGTTGACCGGGCTAGTCTTACTGGACATATATCCGTTTTCAGTAGAGGCCCGGGGAGAAAAGCTCCAATTACACGAAGAATACAATTATTACAAAAGACCAAAATAAACATAATACAAAAGTACCAGTGTAGACTTATATAGCAATTTACGAAAAACTAACACTGACAAAAGTATGTCAAAAGAGAAAAAGTCAGAAAAAGTAAAATACGTGGTATAGAATATTCTGAAGATAGATTAAATAAAAGATAGATAAGCAGTACACAGGTCGGAAAAACATATGTGACAATAAACTAGAATGCTAAGGTAGAGTCAGTATCAAGGATAAAACAGTCAATAATTAAAGCTATTATTCAAGGACCCGTAAGGGGAGAGGGGGGAACTTGGGAAATAATGAAATCATTTCAGTCAGGGTTAGCACAAGGGCATAACCACCGGGATTTTAGATATTCTTTGATGCGTCTTTTGAAGTGGGATGTAGAGTCAAGGTTAGTTATTTCATAAGGGAGTTGATTCCAGAATTTCCCTACAGAGTTAGAGAATAATGCATCCCCAGCTTTATTATAAGATTTATTTAAGGCAACAAGGAGTTTATTAGCAGAGCGTAGTGTGGATAGGTTTTTATATGGTGAAATTAGTTTTTTGAGGCTAGGGGTAGCATCAGGGTAGAAAAGAGACTTATGAGTGATAAGTAGCTGTTGATAGAGTATGTGGTTGTTTAGCTCTAACCAGTCTAGTTGCTTGAGGTTGTGACAGTGATGAGTTCTGAAGGGGTTAGCAGTAATGAATCTAGTTATAGAATTGTAACAGGTGGATAGTTTGGTAAGGTTGGATTTAGATAAGTTTGTATATATAGCAGAGGCATAGAAAAGGGTAGAGATCAGATGGGTCTGGGCCAAGTTTTTTCTGGCTGCAGGGGTAAGAAAGGATTTAATTCTGTAGAGAGAACCTATCTTTTTGTTAACTGATTTAATGGTATTGTTAAGTTTACCTAAATATTTTTGGGAAAGCACCAACAGTTGAAGATGGAGAAGAAGTCAGCCTGTAAGGCAGATGACAAGTTACCCATGACTGCATTTCCCTAAGTGTGTGTCATAGGGCATTCTAGAATGTGGGACCTAGTACAGAATACCTTTTGACGCAATGATCGATTGTGCAAAGATGTGATATATGAACGCTGAGAGAGAGGAGATGAGCAAAGAATGCTTGTGTGTGTGTGTCTATATATATATATATATATATATATATATATATATATATATATACACACACACACACACACACACACACACATTATTTTTTTTTGCTTCCATCTTCCCTTTTACTTTTAGGCTGCTTTCCACTATTAGCATTTTTCCCTTTTCCTGGCACCATAAAACCCTGAAAGGAAGAAGCTAGATTTGAGGATTTTGGCTGTCATCTCCCTGGGGTTAGGATTTTTTTCTGTGCTGCAAAGTGGAGTGCAATGTCTGCTATGCTGTGACCAGTATAAAAGTATAGAGAGGATCTTTGTGTAACACAGCAGTTACAAGCATGTATTTTGCTACTTTGAGTAATGAAGTTATCGACTTATGTCCTTCTGTATAACTATGCTGCTGTTAGCATGCACCGGTCGTTTTAAGGACCTTTTGTTTTAAGGAAGTGACCGAGGTGGTTGTACAAGAACTGCTGAGCAACTTTAGATGTATGTTTGAAAAGGTGAAGTTGCCTGTAGTTGCACTGCTTCCTGGAGTTCCCTCCTCCTATTACAATATCTTAAGCAGTCATGCAAAATACCAATTGATAGACAGGTTATATGTGTGGGTCAAGACAGCACTATAGTGATAGAATGAAGTTTCACAAATCTGTGGCATGGGCCACTGTAACCGGGTAACTTTTCAAGTAATTTGTCCACCTGCTTTGTTTGTGCAGTTTATTTTATTTTACATTTGTTAAATGGGGTAACCTGATTAGGGTAAGCCTATTTTCAGTGGAAACCGGGGAGGAAAGCTTCAGTAGACTGGGCTAAGGAGAGGATGCAATTTAGCTTGACAAGAGAGGGAGCAATAGGTGATAAGTTGGTCAGATAAGTCATGGATAAGAGCAATTGTGAGAAAGACATACAGTTTTATAGCAGAAGTGACTGAAACAGAAAACGAGTCTAGTGTAGGAAAAGATAGAGATATGTGAGAGAGAAGTTTAGACTGGTAGAGGCAGTAATTAGGGAGAGTAATGTCAGAGGATGGTGTAGTAAAGCAGTTTTATGTAAAAGAGCAAAGAAGCCATGACATTTATGTTTTTGTGGGGGTTTCTTTGTAATGAATGTTTTTGGTTTATTTCCTCTGTTGGCTGGTATGGCGGTCCCTAAATTCTTTAGTGTTTATGTAGTGAGGGTCTCGGTGTCTGTTGTATGACTTGATTATTTGTAAGAGGTTTAAGACAGGGAGTGTGTAATTCTATTTGAAGTATATCTGCTGACTAAGGTTGTTAGGGCTGAGTGTTTGAGTGGAGTATTTAGAATTCTGTGTGGTTTGAGAAGATGATGCAACTCTAGTGAAAATATGTTTTGGATAACTATCCAGTGGTGAGTTGAGTTAGGTAATTCAGCAATTTTGTTACATGTAAGTTTCAGTTTTTGGAAGTATGTTTTTTTTTGGGGTGGGGGGGTGTTGGTTAGAATGGAGTAGGAATACAGCAGTTTAGCGAAAGAAATGTTTGAGCTGTGTCAAGCTGTGCTTAGTTAAGCTTGGCAGACCATGCCAAGCTTATTTGTTTTGGAGTTAGTATAGTCTGTGCTGTTTGAAGGATAATTGGTCATCACTGGTGATGCCAATGAGTTTGGCATGGATGATTTGTTCAGTGTTTGTTGTTACTGGAGAGACTGAAATTTGCCTGGACCAAACAGGAGTCACTTTGTTTTGTTTCCATTTAATAGATGCTGTAATTTTTGAAGCCTTTCTCAATTGTGTGAAAGTTTTTTTTGTGTGTATCCTGTTGTAGTTGGTTAAGGGAGTTGGATGAACATATTGGTTTAATGATTTAGTTTATTTTTTATTTATTTTATTTTACATTTGTTGACTGGGTTTGTCCGACTGAGCTAAATAGCCCTTTTTCAGCGGAGGCCCAGGGAGAAAAGCTCCAACAAGTTATACATATTAAACATTAACAGAAAACAGTTATACAGAAAAAGAAAAATCTTGATTGTATACAGTAATGAATTAATGAATAAATCAGTAAATAAAAATATCACAGAAATTTGGCTGAAGGCATACAGTACATATTAACATCTCAAAAAATAACAGAAGACATAGTCATTGTCATAGAAGGGTAAAGAACATACAATTTTCAGAGCAGTGTAAATGTAAGGAGTTTATGGGATAGAGAAAAGACAGTTAGTGGAATTTCTGGTTGAAATTGTTTATGGTGGGGCGAATACAGTGGCAAGTCCATTGATTTTGCAGGTATGCTCTGGTGGCAGCATTACATTTTTTCAGTTGCTTAAGAGACCTAATTTCAAGTGGAAAGCTGTTCCAAGCCTTGGTGGGGTTGTAGCTGTAGAGATTACATCCAAACTTAGTTTTTGGTTTGTGAGTTAATAGAAGGTCTTGGTTGGAGCTTTGAAGAGGTCTAGCACGTGAGTAGTGGGAGATGAGAGTTGAAAGAGTAGGGCAGTAGGAAGGTTGGTAGAGGATGCAGTGAATGATCTGGAGCTGAGAGAGAAGGAGCTGGTGAGGTAATTCAAACCAGTTTAGCTGTTTCAGTGAGAAGCAGTGATGGGACTTGTAGGTTTGTTGGGCAGCGAATCTAGCTATCTTATTGTAGCTTGACTAGGAGTGTTGTTAAGACTAGTGAAAATGTGAGAACTGTACAGTAGACTGGGTAGTAGGTATGCATGAGAGAGAGTTACCTTAGCTTCCCTGGTAAGGAAATTTTTGCTGTGGTACAAGAGACCTAGTTTCTGATGAGTTTTCCTGATAACGCTGTTGATATGCAAGTCTAATTTGAGCTGGTCATCAATATTAACTCCTTTAAGCTTTGTGTTAGATTTGACTTCAGTTAAGGTGTTATTTAGGGACCATATTGAGAAGGAGGATTTGATATGATTAAGGGTTTTAGGTGGGAAAAGTAGTAGCTTAGTTTTTTGGTGTTAAGGATTAGTTGGTTTTTGGAGAGCCAATTTTCAACTGAGTTGAAGGTAGTCTGTGTGGCAGAGATAAATTCAGAGGGAGAGTCAGCAGTAGAGATGAGTGTCATTAGCATATTGTACTAGAGCTGAGAGAGTAGAGAGACTTGGTAAAGATGTTAAAAAGTAGTGGCCCAAGGCTGGATCCTAGTGGGATACCCATTTTATCTGGGAGAGGAGGAGAGTGAGCAGAGTGCCATTTCACTGCTTGGAGTCGGTCAAAGAGGTAGCTGGCAAACCATGCAATACCAGCAGGAGAGAAGTTAAGATTAGTTAGTTTGTGCAGTAGAAAAGGGTGGTGTAAAAAGCCTTTGAGAGGTCTAAGAATAGGCAGCAGATGTTTGTTGCCCTCGCTGGCTAGGTAAACAGAATTAAGGAAGGATAGTAGGGCGGTGGTAGTGCTGTGCTTAGGACTGAAACCACGTTGAGTAGGTGTGAGCAGATTTTCTTGGAGTAAGTAGTGCATGACTTGTTTATGAATACGTTTTTCGAGAATTTTGGAGAGAGCTGGCAGGATAGCGATAAGTCTGAAATTGGTGATATCAGTGGAGTTACCTCCTTTATGTATAGGTAAGGTATAGAATTATTTCCAGATGGAAGGAACCTTAGACTTGGAGATAGAGTGGTTTATTAAGATAGAGACAGGGAGAGCGAGAGAGTTGGTGGCTATTTGAAGAAACTGAGAGGGGATGTTGCCTACAGATGCTGAGCAAGGTTTTAATTTGGAGAGCAGGGATTTGATGTAACTGGTGGTTACAGGTTTAAGGGTGAGTTTATTTGTGGAGTTTATGCTGGGAGCATATTCTATGTAATTAGGACTTTAGTTTTGGGTGGATAGGTTGGGCTTAGGGTTCAGTAGTTTAGATATGGTGTCATTGAGATAGGTGTTGAATGTGGAAGTGGTTTCTTCTGGAGTCTTATCTGGATATGGAGTAGGGGGAGCTAGGAGTGCTGGGGTGTAATATTTGATTTATTGAGTTCCAGAATTTTTAGGATTAGATCTCAAGGCTGAGGGGGGTTGTAGTAGAAGTCTTTCTCATCTTTATTAATGTGTTTTTTTGGTCTAATTTCTAAGTTGTTTAAATTTTTGCAAGTCTACTGGGAGCTTTGTTTTTGTCCATGTTTTCCATACTTTGTCTCTCTTTTTATTAGGGCCTGGGTAGTATTGGATAGCCAAGGGAGAAGTATTGGGCTTTACACGGACAGTACGAAGAGGAGCTAGTGAGTTAAGAATATTAAGAAAGGTGGAGTTAAAAGACTGGACTGCATCATCTAGGGGAAGTTGATTGAGGAAATTCCAGTTTACTTCAGAGAGGAGGGTATTGAAGGTTTCAGGGTGGAAACTAGTTAACGTTCAGATTGTTATGAACCTATGTGGTTTGGCATGGTGGGGTGAGTATCCAAGCAATTTTATAGGGGAGTGATCACTAAGGGTGTTAGAGTTTCAGAGTTGTGGTATTTGGAGGGATTAGAGTCTAGTGTCCAGTCTTGAGTAGTAGTAGCTTGTGAGTAGTTGGTGTGTGTGGGATCAGAGATGAGTTGATTAAAGCCGTACAAGTTTATGTGCTGGGGAGAATTTGGAGAACAGAGAATTAGCCAGTTAATAGTAACGTCACTAAAAATGATAGTTTCATTGGAAATGTGTTGAGAGAAGTACGAGAGTATGTATTCTGGGGGGGGGGGGGTTCCCCGGGTTGAATGTAGATGGCTACTACAGTGATAGTTGTATGGTTATTAAGTTTGAGGTTGGCGAACAGTATTTCCGCTGCGGGTAGCATGGAATAGGCTTCTTGAGATTAATAAGAGTTAGAAGGTGAGAGTATACTATGGCTACACCACCCCCTTTTTTATTTTGACAATCTAAGTGAAGTATGTTACAGCCGGGGGCGGGGTCCTTGTCCGAATGTTTGGGTTTAAGCCAGGTTTCTGTTAGGCAGTGATATCAGGGGTTTGGTGGGAGATCCAGGCGTGGAGTTCACAGACTTTATTTAGAAATACTTCTAGTATTTATAGAGTAGGAGGAGAGGTGTTTGATGGAAGGTGTTGAGTTGCTTGGTGGGATGTGTGGGGCCAGGATTTGGATGAATGTCTCCTGCCTGAAGTATGATTTTGGGGAGTTAGTGGAGTTTATGCATGTAAGAAGTGAAGGTGTATAGTATTTTATTTTATTTTTAGGTAGGAGGAATTTTGAGTTTGGGTAGAGGGGTATGATAGGAAGGATGGAAGATAAGATAGTGAAAGAATGAGAAGGAGGTGTAGGAGGTTGGTGTTATAGGGATTTGTAGTGACATTATAAATGAATGATAGTTGGGAGACAGGAGAGGTGAGATGGAGAAAGAAGAATGTAGAAAGACTATCCGGTAAGAGGGGATAAAGAGTGGGTTAGTTGGCATGATAGAGGAGTGTGTTGCTATCAACGACTAGTGGATGTGAAGGCTTGTGGTTGGTCTTATCTGTTGCTATGGTGAGTGTGTGTATGTGTAGTATTTGGGGGATTTACCAGAAGATGTGATAGATGATGAATGGAAGGCAAGGGGTGAGGTAACAGGTATTCAGGTTAGGTGTGTGCTGGGGAGTAGAAACAGGAGGAGTATGTGTGGCCTAACAGGAAGGGGTGGGCATTGAGACAGTGGGAGGAGCAAGGGTTAGGTATAAAGGAAATGATATGGGGGGTGGTTGGGGAGCATAGTGAGCCTGAGCGGGGCTACACCTGAGGCACAAGATGGCAGAAGAAACAATCAGTTAAGCTGTATGTATTACAGCAAAGTGTTAGAGGTTTTGTGTTAGAGAATATTCAAACTTAGCTCAGTAACACTGTAGAGAAGTAAATTTGGATCAATTAGAACACTGATCACAAGGGTTGCATTTATTAAAAACTAGGGAAACGTCTGTAGGACAGGTCCATAGGGCTGAAGAAATTGCTACCGAGAAACTAAGAGATGTAAGATGCTAGGGGTTTGGGACTGGCATTCATGGTAAAATGCTTGCCTTCAGCTTTAGATTATAGAGTAATACAGGCAGCTAAAAATAGCATAAATACTCTTAGGAGATGAAAAGGGAGTACTGCGTACTTTTCTTCAAACTGGGTAGTGGATGGCCACCGGTGTTCGGGTTGCAACTAGACTGCATTAGGAAAGATGGTATGCATTTTATTAACAAGTATGGCAACTAGAATTGGGCCAAGTATAGATGGTGATGAAAAGAAAACTGGAGAAGTTTTGTGACCATCTGTCTGCTTGAGTGCAGTTTGAAGGGTAGCTCTTAAACCAATTTGTAGTGGTGAGACTGATGTCCATGTCAGCAAAGTAATGGAGAAGGAGGTAGGATATAGTTTCAAAGTTTTTGGATAAGTAGAAATATGGCTGCGGTAAACAGGCCATAGTTTTTTCTTCAGTAAATATTGTTAGCAATGTTAGGAGGGTAGTTTTAGTACTGTATCCATGGAGGAAGCTGTGATGAGTGAATGACTAGATTATTTGTGGGGAGATGATGAGAGACGATGTATTTTTTTTAAAAAGCTACTAACAACTGTTAGTAACACAGAAAGGCACATAGCTGGAAGGAGTCACCAATGACTTTACCTTCCTTATGACTAGGATTAGCCTGAGTGATTGGTACTGTGTCAGCAAATATTGAGACCTAAAACACAGATACTGTAACACAGATACAATATAGTGCACTTACTGAAGCTTCCAAGCGAACAGAAGCCTTCCGTTAAGATTTAATTGCAAAACTTGTGTTGGTCCAATAAATGGTGTTGTATCATGTCAGTATTTCGGTGTCATGTTCTGTTAGTGGACCAGCTTGGCATTTCTTAATTTTTTATACCAAGTATTGTGAGGCAATCGTTAACAGATCACTGCTAACCTTTTTGTTTATTGTATGCAGTGATGCTTTTAATGAGGTTCCAGAATGATGTGCATTTACCTGTGAGGCTACCTTGCTGACAGATGTACTGTGTGACTTTTGCAGGCCTTAACATTTATTTACATGCCTTCCAGAGATGTATCAAAGAGGTTCTGGCTAAGGGTGTATTTGGGCTATTTTTAGATAGTTACTGACTTGTTTTATGCCCGAGGTCAGTGGTTATCCGTTTGAAGCCATACAGTCTGGAATGCTTCTAATTATTGTCATTTAACATTTACCACATATATTTTATATTACTGAGTTTATCTTGTCTTTGTTTACTTAATTTGTCATGTTCAATTCCCAGTTTGTGTTACTGTGTTGAGAACTGTCTTTAATGTATTGCCGGTTGTATGTCTTATTTTAGTATGTGTGTGTGTGTGGTTATTTTGGCCTGATTCATGTTTGAAAACTGGTTAGAAAACAAATAAGTAACAATGAAATAACCCCCTCCCCAATGAGGCTACCCCAGTACAGGAATGGGAAACAGAGGGTAAAACCTGATTTTCTTCAGGAATGGGGAACTATTTAGCAGCGGCATGCAGTTTCATTCTTCTTATTGAGGTTTTTTTTTTTCAGTGCATCCTACTTTTGGCAGCCAATGTGCATTCACCACGTAGGCAAAAGGCCTACACTGCTGTCCCTTTTATGCATTTGTTGCATATGAGTGTATTAAATCCTTGCTACAGTGCAAATGCTTTGCTTGGAAACCTAAGCTCGTGTCATGGTCCTGTGTCCTGTTGCTGTGCATTTAGATGAAGCCACCACTTGGTGTCAGCAGAGCTACATGCCTTAATAGCTTCCTACACCCATGACTGAGTTGGGTTAGGCTGAATCAGCTGCTTAACCCCACTCCCCACCCCAGACACTCCCACTAACTCACAAGCTGCTATTCAGTTCCTTGGTCATGCTAATTGTAGTAATTTATTTTTCCCCAGCTCCATATAACCAGTTGAGTAGTAAGTGGTATACCACAGGACTTTCTGCTGGGCCCCTTCTCTCTGAAATTTGAGTTTTCTTGATTTCATGTATGGATGGAAGTTCTTTTAAAAATAAAAGGATGGCTGTAAACTTGGTAAAGTATTAATATCATCCATAGATGGTGACTGGCGCACAAATATATTTGTAAAAGGACGGCTGTCCTTAAAAGCTTATGGCAAGTGCAAACTACTGCTGTGGGTTATGACCAACACCTGTCACAACCGAGTAAATTGTACACTGCCAGTTCTAGAAGTTATTATCACAGACTTCCCAGGATTTTACCTACCTCACTATGAGACCAGTGCCAACTTACCAATTGTATCTGAAACTTAGCCAAATTCTTTTACACACACACACACACACACACACACACACACACACACACACACACACACACACACACACACACATGTATTATTTATGGTGTTGCTGGTTCCTGTCCAGTTGCAGCACCCCTAACCTGTATTCATAGGGCACTGCCACCAATCAGACTGTTAATGTGGTACCAAAACCTCACTTAATGAACTAGCTAACAATTTCATGCATTATAGTCTAACGACAGAAAAACGTCACCTTGGATTGTTAGTTTCCAAGTGCTTATGTTTGAAGACTGAAAACACTGGATGTAAATAGTCCACCATTTGTATAATCCAAGTATAGTGATGTAGTTTCTTCTTATATTTAAACTTCCCAAAGTCCAAATTGTCACAGACAGAAATAGTATCTCTGGTCCTTGGTGGTTAGACATTTTCCCACACCAAAGTAACAGTCCCAGACAACAAGAAGGAAAAAGGAGAGCAGTAGCTGAAATGTAGAACACTCCACAAAGGTTAGAGATATTTCAAATGCAGATAAATTTGTTTTTCATTTTGAACAAGTTGAAGAGAAATCAGATGTTTTCCTTCCATTATAATGTAATGAAATTCCTTAAGGAGGCAATGAATAAATAACCATAAACACATAATTAAGTACACAAATATAGATCAAACAAGATCCTCAAGAAAAAAAACAAGCCTCCCTTGTAGACATCTAACATTAATAAGTTATACAAGAAAAAGAAGCAGTTGCTGTCTAAGAGTAAAAGAGAGGTCCCAGCACTGGAATAAAACCCTCTTCTGATTGAACAAACAAATAAGACAACTTGTAAAATCCTCTAAGGGCAACTTTGAAAACAATTAGCAACCATAGCTAAGGATAATCATAAAGCTTTCTTAAGCTGTATCCATAACCTAAAAGGTAGGACCCAGACGTGTGCCGAACTAGCTGTGGTTGGCATCACACAGACTGATCCTGTGAAAATAGCTAACCTGTTAGCTGACAGGTTTGGTGAAAATTTCACCCCCCCCCATCCTTTTCAAACATTACACAAAGCATTCTATCTACATCTCCCCCCATCTTGCATCTCCAAAGAGCAAGTCTTTAATGCTCTCTCCAAAGCCAAAAACACAGCCTCTACTGGAATCGATAGCATCCCATGTTGCGTTTTAAATGGTCTTAAACTCTCTTCGACTACAGCCTGAGTACTGGTTTTGTCCGTGCTGAATGGAAAACAACAACCGTCATCACTTTTCTTAAAGGGGGTACAGCAACAGATCCTGGGAACTACAGACTCATAATCTTAACCAGCTTATCTGTAAGGTCATGGGATGAATCATCATGGATCTTATAAATAAGAATATAGGTGATCTCCAAATCCTTGATCAGAGACAGTTGGGTTTTCTCAAAGGTAGGTCATGCCTGTTAAACCTGGTGGACTCCTTTGAAAATGTCAACATAGCTGTAGACAACTTAGCCAAGGCCTTCGATGTAATCCTACATTTGGGCATCATTGATAAACTCTCCCAGTTGAATATCAAACCCTTATGTTGTCAGGTGGGTTGCTAACTGGCTCACTGACAGATCACACTCAGTCAAAGTTGAGGACTTTAACTCAACCAACAGACCTGTCATCAGTGGAGTTCCACAGGGATCAGCACTGGGCCCCCGACTGATTGGAATATACTTCTCAGAAGTTCAGGCCAAAACATAGGGGCTGTGACTGACTAAGTTTGCTGATGACTGCAAATTAGGTGCGGTCACTGAATCCCCAAACAATGTCAGTATACTTCAACAGGGTCCTACACAAACGAGTGATTGGTACAAAAGTCATGGACTCAAAACTCAATGCTAAGAATTGCATTGTCATTCCCTTTGGTCAAAAATGATATCCCTGCAGACTGTCATATAAATAGTAATATCCTAAGTAACAACTCAGTAGTGAGAGACTTGGAAACACAAGTTGACTGTAGCCTAAACTTTGGCCACCATGTGTCTACTGTGATAACTCCCCTGTACTTGACCCTCATCAGACCAATGATTGAGTACAATGCTCCCTTTGCTGTGTACCTTTCCAGGCACCTGCAGCAACTTGAGAGACCTCTAACCGAGAAAATTCAGGGACTCCATCACATGTCATACATTGAAAGACTGAAGTCATTGTCACTGTACTCGGTAGCATGCAGACTACTTAGAGGAGACTTGTGCCTGGCCTACAGAGCAGTCTTGGATCCAAACTTAATGGAAGTGCTGCATATCCGCAAGTCAAATGGGACAAGTCACCTGCTCCAGGGAACTTAACCTGGCCTGCGACATTAATAGGACCTGCTGGAGAGACAGATGTGTCTCAGAGATTGCCACTTCTCTGAAATAGGCTACCAATTCACATCAAGCATATAGCCCCTCTATGACCCTGTTTAAGCCTAGTCTGGATGACTGTATGGGAAACCTACAAATTCCGGAATTCCACCTATGACTCTCCTTGATATGGGCAATCATTGATAACTAAGATCTCAAGTTTTGGCAAGATCATTTAAATTGGGTTTCTCCAGTATTATATTGGGTGCACACGGCTAGGCTTATAAAGACCTTCAGGTCACTCAGTAATCACCTATGAACCTATGCCAGTAATCACCTGTGAACCTGTGTCAGTAATCACCTATGAACCTATGTTCTGTATTCTTCTTATCTAATGACATGCACTATTCACATTTTTAAATTCAGGACAACATGCTTTATCTAACAAGGTGCATCTGAAAACAAGGAATTGCTTATGATGACTGACCACCATCACCTGTCACTCCAACAGGCGGCTATTGCAGCTGTTCAGGACAATAGAAAGATTGTTTATTATGCTGGGGTGAGGATTCCCCCGTAAAGAAAAAAATATGGTCTTTATCATATTATACATTTATAACTACACAGTGATGCCAGAAAATGAGGCATTGCTGGTTGCATTGTGTGTGTATGATAAGTGGAACAAAAGATGATCACACAGCCTGCTTAGTTTATACAGATAAGTACAAGTATGCGGATAATGATTTGTTTTGTTTACTGCTGTTTTAATGATGTACTTCTTGGTTCTCTCTATATAGGTTTTTGATGTTTAAAAAGAGCCTAGCTGTTAAGTGCTCTCATCTGTTGCCTTTTGCTATAATGTACTATGCAAACACGTTCTTTTTCAGTTGTTGACTCGTCTGAAAGGGAATTTGGAAGAAGAAAATCATCACCTGATGAGTCAAATCCAAATGCTAAACCAGCAAAATCATGCACTACTTGAACAAACCATGGAGAGCAAGGAACTCTATCATGAGGAGCAGAAACAGTACATGTAAGTAAAGACAGCAATATTTCTGCAAAGCAAACAGTGGCCTGTTTTGAAGTTTGTTACAAATCACAGGTCTGTCGTTGCCCGGAGGGTGCTGGTGGCAGGTGCTCTGGATAAGACATTGTTCTGATAATGGGGGTGACGCAGTGGTGCAGTGGATGACATTTTTGCCTCACATCACTAGGTTCTGAAGTCTCTATGCCCTTCCTCTGCCTGTATGGGTTTCACTGGATTTCTTTGTTTCCTCTCAGATCCCAAAGTTGTGCAGTAAATGAATGAATGATTCTCTAAGCTGCCCATGTATTTGAGTATGATATGTGTGCATCTGTGCATGTCCAACAGTAAAGGAGCATTCTGTTTGGGAGTGGTTTCATGTCTTATTCCCAATGAATGCTGCGATGAACTCTGCTTCCCCATTGACCACAACTGGATAAAATGGGTAATCAGAAAGTGAATGACAAATAGTAGCCACTGTTTTGCATAGTGCAAAATATTTCAGAAATGTTCATGCAGGTTCTGTATTTTCACATACATGCACTAAAAAAATTAATGTGGTGGGATTGAATATATCAAAACAGTGTTTTTTTATGTATTGGTTTTATGATTCATTTATTGTTTTTGGTTTTATGGTTCATTTAGTGTTTTGTGTGTCTGGACAGTTATATTTTATTCAAAAGTATAAAGGAGAAGAAACTGTGCCAAATGTTTTCTTTTATGGCCTTCTGAACTACAGGGATTTTTCTGTGAAAATAGAATGTGTGAAAAAGGCATTTACAAACCTAATGCCTTTTACTGGTCATGATAGCCAGACTCTGTTTTCAGCATTCTTTACATGTTGTGCTGGAAAATTGGAGGGAAGTCACTAAGCCAAGCCCACCTTAGTAGGATAGCAGCTACATACCCATAAAATCTTTATGGTGTGTTCTTTATCATATCTGTTTGTCAGTTTTATGCGCTGTCTGCTAATCTCAAGAAGGCACATTTTGTTTTTGGAGCACATTTTTCATTTGCACCCGTTGTGTGATCAGTGCTGTATTGAGACTTTTTCTATTGTTAGACATTGAAAGCTAGAGCTAGGCAGTTGAAGGTGTGAGTGGAGAGTGCTTACACTTTATAGTAAGCAACTTTTAAAATACATTTGAAAAAAATCTAATGCTAAGATACCTTTTAGAATGTTTTCCTTTATTTATTTGTTTATTTCCAGTTTAATGACCGGGGAAGTCCACTGGGCCCAAGGAGCCCATTTTCAGTGGCGGCCTGGGAGAAAAGCTCTAACAATACAGTGGGATACAAAATAGAATGCAAAATATAGTAGGATACAAATTCAAGTAAATACACAGAATATAAGTACACCGCAAATGCAAAGTAGAAATACAAAAATATACGTTATTTAAAGAAAACTATTTCCAAAATTGGTCTAAAAGCTATTGTAGTTATCGAGTTGAGGACATTAGTAAGTTTGAAGTCATATTTATAATAGCATATTGGAACAAACAAGATTTTCTAAATATGAGAGGTTGCGATGTAGAAAAAGATAGAGTATTAATGACCGTTATTATTCCTTGTGTAGAGAAGGTTAGTAAAGAGCTTAGGTGTAGAAGGGTTAGAAGGGGGGTGAGCTAGGTTGGGAGAATGCAAGTACATTTCCAGATAGAGGAGAGGTAGGAATGAAGCTGAGTTTTAAAGTTTTCCATAGTCTCCATTGTCCTTAGGGTTGGAGGAAGAGAATTCCATTTTTGGCTATGGAAAATGAGAGACGTTGTCCAGGTGGGTGGTTAGGTTTATGGACAATAATTAAGTTTTGGTGAGCTGAGAGGTCTATTAGGGATGTAAGGGAGTAGGATGTTTGTAAGGGCAGGGCATTTGGTAGAGTAGTTTATGGGCTGTGATGAGTTGGAGGTAGTCCAGACAGTTTGGGAGTTCTAGCCAATTAAGCGATCGAAGGGCAATATAATGAAGGGAGGAGTTTTTGGAGTTGGTGGCAAATTTGGAAATTTTGTTATAGCAGTTTTCGAATTTAGAGGAGAAAATAGAATTTGTGTATGGTCTGCACCATTCGTTGATGACATATTCTGCTACTAGGTTCTTTTAGCTGCAGATGATCCATACCATCATCATCATCATCAGCCCCTTTTTCCCATTTTTCTACATGGGGTTGGGGTATAGTGTTAACTGTCGCCAACTCTCTCAGTTCAGTGCCACACTCCTGCCTTCTTCAACACTCATGGCTGACTGTTGCAGATCTTCTTGCACACAATCCATTCACCTCTTTGCTGGACATCCTCACTTCCTCTTACCTTCTTCCTGTCTTCCCCAAATCTTCCTCACCAGATTGTCTTCTGCTTTTCTACACATGTGCCCAAACCACCGTAATCTGTTCTCTTTGATCTTTTCTGCAGTTGGAGCTACTTTGACTTTTGCTCTTATGTCCTCATTTCTTCGTCTGTACCACAGTGTGCCTCCTACCACCTTTCTCAGTCACTTTATTTCCATCACCTCTGGACCTTATTTATGTATTGACATTTGATTACCAAAAAGTCGGTTTGGGTAAGTATCTTTTTACAGTGGTGGCCCAGGGAGAAAAGTATTACAAAAACATTACGAGAACAATAGTTTTACAAGCTTCAAAAATAATATAAAACATCTACAGTTAAAAAAAATTCTACCAAATGAGACATAAAGTAACAACATTTGTTAAAAATAGGGATAACTTGTATATGATTTAATTGTTAGAGAAGTTTTAGCCAGTTTTTAGAAGTTTTATTTATCTTATTTAACATTTGTTGACTGGGAAAGTCCAACTAAGACAAAGCCTAATTTCAGAGGAGGCCTGGGGAGAAACACTCCAGATGCATGTCTTAAGAATGTGGGATGAAACCCACACAAATGCAGGGAGAACATGTAGACTCCTCACAGAAGGCACCTCAGCCGAGAATCGAACCGGAGAACCTGTTGCTGTGAGGTGACAGCGTTAACAGCTGCACTACTGCGCCGCCCATAAAAGTTAAACATAAGTTAGTATAAGACATACAGGAGTTGCAATAGGAAATGAGAGGGGAAAAACAGGGTTATGGTGTATTTAGACAAGAAGTCAGGGAAGAAAGAAATTGAAGTTAAGTAGTGAGTGAAGAAGGAGAAATAGGTGTCAGGTGTGAATAGGTACCCGGGAAAGGGGAGTAAGGAGGTGTCTAATGTAAATAGGCACCTGGAAGGGGAATTAAGGAGGTGTCAGGTGTGAATAGGCACCTGAGAAAGGGGTAGTAAAAAGGTATAAGGTATGAATAGGTACCTGAGAAGGGGGAAAAAGAAAGGTATAAGGTATGAATAGGTACCTGAGAAGGGGGAGAAAGAAAGGTATAAGGTATGAATAGGTACCTGAGAAGGGGGAGTAAAAAGGTATGAAGAGGATCTTGCTCATATTTAGGGATATAGTTTGTCTTGGGGTTGAGCCAGAAAGGAGACAGATTCTGGCCTGGCAGTCTGACACTAATGAGTTGTTTTTATAGGATGGTAAAATGAATGTGTGTCTTTAAAAAACAAACTCTTAAAAATAGAAACCCTGTTGATTTTAATGTATGGTACTTTGGAGCCTCAGAGAATCAACAAAGAATGTAATTGGAAGTATGTGATTTGAATTGTATCCTTAATTGATTAATTGTTTTGTGCAAGTTGCTGTATATAAGCAAACAGTATTTTGTAGTGTTTTTACTCTTGGAAGGCTGCGTAAGCTGAGGCGCTATGTGTTTCATTAAATTCGCTTACTTCTTCGATTGGTGCTCTTGACGGTATTTTATTATTTTATTTTTTTTGTTTTTTTAAGTTGTATTTGTTTTTATGGGGTGGACCTACAGTAAAAGCAGTAGTGATGGAATTTAACTAGAATGCTGGAGTAATTCTGTTGTTTTTTATTCCATGGTGGCTTCTTGGTGTATTTAATATGTATGTGAGCCATCTTAAGGGTAGGCATAGGTAACAGAGTTTTGTGTCTTCTGAAAAATGATTTTCTCAGGATTATGTGACAGAGCCTCACAATCCATGTGGTATACAGCACTGGTATTTCATAGCTCAAGATTGTGTATAGTTAGCACCTCAGGATCATGTGACAGCCTCACCATCCATGTGGTGTACAGCACTGGTATTTCATAGCGGGAGAGGGTGTGTAATTAGCACCTCAGGATCATGTGACAGAACCTCACCATCCATGTGATGTACAGAGCTGGTGTTTCATAGCTGGAGACGGTGTATAGTTAGCATGTCAGGATCATGTGACAGAGCCTCACCATCCATGTGGTGTACAGCACTGGTTATTCTCAGCTGGAGATGGTGTATAGTTATCACCTTATGGATCATTTGACAGAGCCTCACCATCCATGTGATGTACAGCACTTGCGCTATCTTCTCTTACAACAAAAAGAGGAAACGCAGTGTGTACAAAGCAAAAGATATTTAATAGTAAACGGCTCACGATAACACACTCCACAATAAATGATGTTCATTCGGTAATACATGCAAAGTAGTTTAACATTAAAAAGTTAGTTAAGCGCTTTCACCTAATCCTATAGGCTTCCTCAGAACTAACTGTTTTTCAAACAAAACCATTTAAATAACCTTAGTGGCGCGAAAACCCTTGCCATTATTTAAAGACATACTCACGTATAACCAATTGTGCTTTCATTACATTCTTATTATAAAAATTTTTTTGTTAAAAGAACTTATTCTCAATCACTAATATGCTGTAGATAGTATTCAATGCATCATATCAAATACGTATTTCATAATGACAATGATAGGAACTGATGGACATTAATTCTATTTGTCATAATAGTTATATATCCGTTGTAACAACACTTGCTGATTTTCTGAATGAGTTTATTCTTAATGTCAGTGACCTTAATATGGGCATTTTAATAAGAATATCCAATAATAAAAAGATCAATTATAAAAAAACAATTATAAAAAACCTACAAAAAGAATCTTTAACAATCTATCAATAAAAGATTTTTTTAAAAAAATTCTTTAATAATTTGTTAACAAAAGATCCTTTTGAAAGCTTTTTTGAAATTCATTGTTATGACTTGGACAATATTAAAAATATGTTAGATAGGTAGGAAAATATATATATGTGTAATGTGTGAAAATACAAATAAAAAATAAAAATAAAAATAAAAATGAAAATAAAAATAATAATGAAAATCTCATAGATAATACTAGATGTTTCAATATAAGCATTTGATGAATGGATGGATAATTTGAGTCACATAGGAATATATGGGATTTTTAAAAACTTGTATAATATTAAAAAATCCTTTAAAAAATTTTTTATATAATTTATGTTGTCTTAATAATCAATTGTAATAAAACCATTAATTTATGCATTTGTTATTTTAAAATGATGATCCATTTACCCAAAAAGTTTGTGTCTTACTAGATAGACTGTAAGGTTCTATATTATATTTAATAAATGTTTTTAAACTTGATAGGAATATATATTAATAAATATTCTTGTGACAGAGCCTCACCATCCATGTAGTGTACAGCACTGGTATTTCTTAGCTGGAGTGGGTGTATAGTCAGCACCTCATGGATCATGTGATAATGCCTCACCATCCATGTGGTGTACAGTGCTGGTATTTCATAACTGGAGAGGGTATATAGTTAGCACCTCAGGATCATGTGACAGCCTCACCATCCATGTGGTGTACAGCACTGGTATTTCATAGCTGGAGAGGGTATATTGTTAGCACCTCATGATTATGTGACAGAGCCTCACCATCCATGTGGTGTACAGCACTGGTATTTCATAGCTGGAGAGGGTATGTAGTTAGCACCTCAGGATCATGTGACAGAGCCTCACCATCCATGTGGTGTACAACGCTGGTATTTCATAGCTGGAGAGGGTATATAGTTAGCACCTCAGGATCGTGTGACAACTTCGCTGTCCATATGGTGTACAGGACTGGTATTTCATAGCTGGAGACAGTGTATAGTTAGCACCACAGGATCATGTGACAGAGCCTCATCCATGTGGTGTGCAGCTCTGGTATTTCATAGCTGGAGAGGGTATATAGTTAGCACCTCATGGATCATGTGACAGAGCCTCACCATCCGTGTGGTGTACAGCACTGGTATTTCATAGCTGGAGAGGATGTATAATTAGCACCTGAGGATCATGTGACAATGGCTCACTATCCATGTGTTGTACAGCGCTGGTATTTCATAGCTGGAGAGGGTGTATAGTTAGCACATCAGGATCATGTGACAGAGCCTCACCATCAGTGTGGTGTACAGCACTGGTAATTCATAGCTGGAGACGGTGTATAGTTAGCACCTCAGGATCATGTGACAGCCTCACCATCCATGTGGTGTACAACACTAGTATTTCATAGCTGAGGGTATATAGTTAGCACCTCAGGATCATGTGACAGATCCTCAGCATCCATGAGGTGTACAGCACTGGTATTTCATAGCTGGCGGGGGTGTAGAGTTAGCACCTCAGGATCATGTGACAATGCCTCACCATCCATGTGGTGCACAGCGCCAGTATTTCATAGCTGGAGAGGGTATATAGTTAGCACCTCAGGATCATGTGACAGAGCCTCACCATCCATGTGGTGTACAGCACTAGTATTTCGTAGCTGGAGAGAGGGTATATAGTTTGCACCACAGGATCATGCGACAGCCTCACCATCCATATGGTGTACAGCGCTGGTATTTCATAGCTGGAGATGGTATATAGTTAGCACCTCAGGATCATGTGACAGAGCCCCTCACCATCAGTGTGGTGTACAGCACTGGTAATTCATAGCTGGAGACGGTGTATAGTTAGCACCTCAGGATCATGTGACAGATCCTCAGCATCCATGAGGTGTACAGCACTGGTATTTCATAGCTGGCGGGGGTGTAGAGTTAGCACCTCAGGATCATGTGACAATGCCTCACCATCCATGTGGTGCACAGCGCCAGTATTTCATAGCTGGAGAGGGTATATAGTTAGCACCTCAGGATCATGTGACAGATCCTCACCATCCATGTGGTGTACAGCGCTGGTATTTCATAGCTGGCGGGGGTATATAGTTAGCACCTCAGTATCATGTGACAGAGCCTCACCATCCATGTGGTGTACAGCGCTGGTATTTCATAGCTGGCGGGGGTATATAGTTAGCACCTCAGTATCATGTGACAGAGCCTCACCATCCATATGGTGTACAGCGCTGGTATTTCATAGCTGGAGAGGGTATATAGTTAGCACCTCAGGATCATGTGACAGCCTCACTGCTTCCATGCTGCACTACACTGACTATCCTGGCATTTTGCAGCTGATGAGGGCATATAGTTGACACCTTAGAATCATATCACGGTGCTTCACCAACTGCATGTTGAACTGCAGTTGCAGTCATGACATTTTGTACCCGGTGAAGTGATTAATTTGTGGCTGCAGAACAGTTCTCAACAGCAGGAAAGACTTTTATCAGCATGCTACATAGACAGAGAAGAATACTCCATGCAGGTTCATCCAGAGGCCTGGAAACATCTGCTGTGTCTTTCCCATGCAAGAGCTATCATTTGATGGGGTACCCCCCCCCCCCATCATCCAGTTTAGATTTTATTTGTACTTGTTTCAGTATAACTGGCTATATCTAACAGACATGCTGCTGCCTGTGACATTTCACCACCTGATCGCCCTGCTGTGCAATTTTTGGAAATCAAATTTAGGAAATCAACATTCAGTCTGGACCTGTAGCAGGTCAGGATCCTTTAATGTTGCAAGCGATTGCCAAGTACAGGAACTGCTGATATAAAACAATAATCTATGGAAAGT
The DNA here is from genome assembly GCF_019279795.1 of Protopterus annectens. Lineage (NCBI taxonomy): Eukaryota > Metazoa > Chordata > Ceratodontiformes > Protopteridae > Protopterus > Protopterus annectens. The sequence continues at coordinate 1,096,872,855 of NC_056737.1, forward strand.
AGTTTCTCTGCAGAATTGTGTGGTTTTGATGTTTATGACATTACTGTTTCTTAGATGTGCTATTTTTACAAAGCTGTTGTATCTTTCGGCTTTTCCCCCATTAGGGGTCGCCACAGCAGAACTCCGGTCCGCTAATGATTGGCAGCAGATTTTTACGTACCGAGTTGCCAGCCCTGACCCACAACCTTCAACGAAGGTACGCCCATTCACGCATGTCTCCACACAGAGGACGCTTTAGCTGAGAATCGAACAGGACAACGTCTTACTGTGAGGCGACAATGCTACCGCAGCACTACCACCGCAGTACACTATTTTTTTGTGCTGATATAGGAACAGAGACGCAAGCAAAATTAAGCACAAAGAGGTGATTACGGCTGCAGCGGCAGTAACTCACTTCATGATGTAAAGTGCCGTAACCAAGCTGTCGTGCATTCCTTTATACCATATTAATTTTCCTTTTATGTTTATTTATGTTTTGTTTTATGTTTATTTGTTTTGTTAACTGCGTTAGTCCCACTAGGCCTGTTTTAGGGATAATTTAGTATGGGAAATTGAAGATTATAGTGGCATTTATCCTGGACATTTACAGAAGTAGATACATTGATGTGATAGTTGAAGTTCTGAATGGATTTCAGTGGTAGTGGGATGTGGTTCCATAGTTAAGTTACACTATTTGAATATAGAGTCACATGCTCAGTTAGATGATTTAGTTCTAGTGTTTTTCTTCAGGAGTGTAAAATTCTATTGAGAGCTTGGTGTTGCATTAAGTTCTTAAGGGCTGGGCAGTTTTCTGGCTTATATAGGTCTGTCTGTTGTTAGCTGAGAAAGTGTTAGGTAGTGTGGTAGCTCTAACCAATTTAATTCTCTGAGGGCTGGGCAGTAATTAGTTCTATTGTTATAGTTTACAGCAGATTTGGATATTTTATTATAATGCTGAAATTTTGATAGCTGTGAAACTTGAAAATTAGGGAAGTTTGTGGCAGCATAGAGGAGAGATGGCAAGAAGAAAGTGAAGGCTATAAGAATTCTGGTTATGTCAGTCAGGTTTTTACTCTGTATAATGTACCTTGTTTTTGATGTTTTTTTAACCACACATGATGTATGGTGGTTAAATTTCAATTGAAGTGGTTTTCTTTTCCCATCATGATGCTGTCAGCAGAGGAGATAATGAATAGTGTTTGGTAGAAATGTGTTTTGGGGTATAGAGCAGTCATTTTAATTTTGGGGGGATTTAGAAGTAGTTGTGAATTAATTACTCACATTTCAGTCAGTTGGAATTATTATTGTGTAATATTTTAGAGTTTAGAGAGAATTTTGACAGAGCAGATTAGGATATATTTTTTTGTATCATCATAGTGGTCATTGATGAATATGCTGAGCGTATGTGGCTTGGAATACATCCTTGTGGGCCACCAATAATTACTGGCATGAATGTGGCGAAGTAACCTTTTCCATTGAACTATTTGCGCTCTGTTTTAGGGGTAGCCATGGAACCATTGCAGTGAAGAGCTGGAGCGCCCTAAGGCTGAGAGTCTTATGTAAGAGTTCCTAATGGAAGACAGTAACAAAAGTGTTTGGTAAGTCTAGGAAGGTGGAGGAGTCTTCTGGCATTTCTATGGGTGTTGACGGTATTCACAAAATTTAGAAAGCAGTAGTGCTATGATGAGGACAGAAGCCAGTTATGCATTAGACTGTTGAGAAGTTGCTTATGAATACATTTTTCTGAAATCTTTGATAGGGGAGATGTAGTGTCATTTAGCCTATAGTGTGAATGATCTCTATTGATTTTGCCCTTAAGGTGGAATAATGAAGTATTTTTCCATAGCAAGAAGACTTTATTTTCAGATATCAATTTGTCAGAATTGAGACTGGTTATGCATCATCTCAGCTGCTACTTGATATTCATCAGGTGGATTGTCAGGGCAGTTGTACTTGGCTTTACTTTTTAAAGGTATTTTTAATGGTATCTGTGGGAACTGGTTGGAAAGAGAAATGTTGAAGCAGGTTATTTAATTGATTAAGGACATCAACAGCTTGATTAGTCCCCTGGTTGATTAATGACTGTACAGGCTGTATAAAGTGCATATTGAATTAGTTTGCTATGGTATCATTTTGTTTCTGCATGTTTGGTGTTGGCTGTATAGCTAATCCAGGATTTAACAGTTTATACTGACTGAGGCAGAACAGTTTAAAAATTATAAGTGTGCGTGTTTTGACTGGTTAAGTAATAGATTTTCTTATCTTTGATGATAAGTTGTTATGTTAAGTATTTTAGTTGTCTGTATGCTAGTAAAGAGTAAGCTGTTTTATGTTTTGGATAAACTTTCCAGACTTTGTCTCTTTGTTTCATGCGTTGCTTAGTTCCTATGAATAACCACGGTGCAGGGTTGTATTTGACTCTTGGTTCTGGTGGGGATGGTGTGTTTGGAACACCTAGACAGATTTTATTCAACTCAGAGCCAGCATCATCTATGTAGACAGTTTTAGTGACTCCCAATAAGAAGATGTAGTGTGTTAATAAAGTAAAAGAGTTTTCATGAAAGGTATTAACGTTTCTTACCAGAGTGTGATGATGTGTTTTGGGACTGTTGCTTTGGCACCTTATGTAGTTTGGTAAGTGATTGCTTAGGCTGCGTGACAGTTGCATGGGATGAGATTTTATTTGGAGAGGATATTATGATCCAATCAATGGTTGACTGACTGACTGACTCTGGTTTTGTTTTATCTAGTTGATGTGGTTATAAGTTGGGTGAGCTTGTACAGATGTATATTATTGGTTGGATTTTTCAGATTATATGGTTTTGATAAGGCCCAGTAGTGGATATCTTCCAGTGTTTTAGCATTGTTACTTGAGACATTTATTATATATATATATATATATATATATATATATATATATATATATATATATATATATGTGTGTGTGTGTGTGTATATAAAAATAGATACCTATCATTGAAGTTTCAAAACTTCAAAATGCATATGATCAAGACAATATGATCTAACTTTTAAAACATTGAATATTTTGAATGGAGATCGCAGTATAGCACAAATTGGGAAGTTTACCCTTTTCCCCACTGTAGTACAATCTCAGTGTTGGTATATTTAATTTGCATGGAGGTGGAGGGTGCAGGGGGGGGGTGTTGCTCCCCCCCCTCAAAAACATAAACATTTTTTTGTTTTTATTTATTTTTTTTATGTTCAGTGTTTCAAAACTTCGATCTTATGGTCTCGATCATATGAGTTTTGAAGTTTTGCAACTTTGATCATATCGGGATCCGTATATATATATATATATATATATATATATTTATATATATAAGTATATATATTTTATTTACATATATATATATATATATATATATATATATATAAATAAATAAATACATGCAGCCACGACTCTGTCTTGTATTTAGTATTAGAACGGTTAGTAGGTTCGTAGGTAAGCACTAGGCTAGCTGCCCTTGAGAGACATTTCAATCCTAGCCAGTTTCCCTTTTTGTGCTAGAATTAACCTACCCCATTTGGTTAGAGATTGGCTTTACCCCATGCCATGTTCATTAATTATGTATTACCCCAATGAGAATAACTTGGATCATACCATAGATAATTTGAGAGGACCCACGCATAGGATAAAGCATTTAGGAGCTGTCTCTGTCCATTAGTAGTGCAGGGGCAGTCTGGGGTAAATTTTCTATTTCTCATCCACAGATCCAAGTTTTGTTTGAATATGGACATGGATGAACTTTGTTTTATTTGGATGAGCAGTCTGTTCTACAGCAGCTGCATCCCCTGCAGAATATGCCTGTTCCTCCAAGCCATACTGTTGATGTTGCAGAAGAGGTTTAGATACCTAGTCCAAGCATTTATGATGCCATTTGATTTGCTGATGAGGAATTTGTTTTAAAGCAGCAGTATCCCCTGCAATATTTGCTTGTCCCTTTAAACTATTCTGTTGATGTTGTAGAAGTGGTTTAGATCCCTCTTGTGGGATTTCTGATTTATTTTATTTATTTATTTTACATTTGTTGACCGGGCTAGTCCAGCTGGATAATTTCCATTTTCAGTGGAGGCCCGGGGAGAAAAGCTCCACAGATTTAAAACAAGGTTATACAAATTGAAGATTTACTATGAGTTCCTTTGACAGACATTGAGTTAACATGGATAGTTAATAGTCTAGATCAAGAAAAATAGAACACATATAATGCTATCTACGTATTGAGAAAGACATTAATTATATCTAAAACTACACTCCATTCAGGTCATTTCATACATATTAGTGTATATACAATATATAATTTTTTTTTTTTTTTTTTTTTTGAGAACAGTAGAAACTGTAGAGTCATTAGGTTGTTTGAGAACACAGAGAAGGATTGCAGTTGAGAAGTGAGGAAGAATGATAGTAGAAGGTATTAGGTTTCTCAGTCGGGATTGGTACAAGAGCAGAGCCAGAAGTCTTTAAGATGTGCAAGAAGTTGTTTTTTAAAAAGATCAAAGGAGCCTATAGAGGTAATGTGTGAGGGGAGGTTATTCCATATTTTGCCTACTGCGTTGGGAAAAAGGCAGTTACCTGCAGAATTGGTAATTCGAGTTGTGTTGACTTGAAGCTTTTCAGCAGAACGTAGTTGTTTCAGGTTATTATAAGGGCTCAGAAGATTAGTGAGAGCTGGTGTTTTAGATGGTTGATATAATATGGTATGTGTTATTAAGAGTTGTTGATATATAATCTTGTTGGGAAGTTCCAACCAGTGTAAGTGTTTTAAGTTTAGACAGTGGTGTGTTCTATACTGGGATGCTGTGGCAAAGCGAGCTATATTGTGGTAGGATGTAGTAAGTTTCTTCAGGTTGCTTTTGGAGAGATTAGTGTAAATAGAGGAGGCATACAATAGGGTCGAGATAAGATGTGTTTGTGCTAAGGTGGTCCGTGCTTCTGGTGTAAGGTAGGGTTTGATTCTGTATAATGAGCCAATTTTTTTATTAACTGCTTTTATAGTGTTGTTGATATGGTAATCATAGCTAAGATTATTGTCAATAGTAACACCAAGTAGTTTAGTTGTTAAGTCTGGGGAGATGAGGGAGTTATCACTTGCAGTAATAGAAGTTAAGTTGTGTAGATTTGTGTGTAGGTGAGAAAAGTAGTAGTTTTGTTTTCTTGGGATTGAGGAGAAGACATCTTTTAGAGAACCAGTGTTCGACGATAGAAAAGGTAGCTTGCGTGAGTGAGTGGAGTTCAGATTGAGTGGAAGCTGTGCAAATAATGGTGGAATCATCTGCATATTGTATGCATGTAGTGTTTTGGATAGATGCTTGGAGGTCATTAATAAAGATAGAGAATAATAGTGGGCCTAGTATGGATCCTTGTGGGACTCCTAAAGAGATAGGTAGTAAGGAAGATAGACAATTTTTCCAGAGTACTGCTTGTTGTCGGTTTTCAAGATAAGAAGAGAACCAAGTTAAGGAGGAGGTATCCAAAGCATGGGATTTTAATATGTGTAGTAGAAGTGTGTGGTTGACCATGTCGAAGGCTTTTGACAGGTCTAGGAAAAGAGAAGAGGTTAGTTTGTTGTTGTTACGATTACAGTTGATGATGTTGGTAAAGGAAAGTAGAGCAGTGGTAGTACTATGTGAAGGTCTAAATCCATGTTGAGTATTTGCTAGTAGGTTGTTTTGAAGGAGATGGTTAAGTAGTTGTTTGTGTATGCATTTTTCCATGATTTTAGCTAGTGGAGATAATAGCGCTATAGGACGAAAGTTTGAAAGGTCTGTGGATTTGCCTCCTTTGTGTAGGGGTATGATATGAGATATCTTCCAGATTGCTGGAAAAGTGCTTTCTTTTATGGATCTGTTTATGAGGATGGAAACAGGGTAGGCGATAACTTTGGCTGCTACTTGAAGAAATTCAGCAGGAAGGTTATCAGCTGAGGGGGTAGTGGGTTTAAGTTTTTGTAAAAGAGATTGTATGTAGGAGGTAGGTATGGGTTGAAGTTGCAGGGGCGGAAGGCAGTTATATAGCTTTGACAGGGTGTGGGGGAAAGGGAGATATCTAGTGTATTTTTGTAGAAAAAAATTGCCAGCTTTTTTTGTTGCCCCTGTCTAATCTGATAATCTTATAGCCTGGCTGGACAATTTCTTCAGTTTTATTGAGTGATGGAGCCAGGCCTGTGTGGCAACTAAGATGTTTGGAATGTATAGTGCTATCCATGTGTATACTTCACGGAGTTTGTTATAAATGCTTCATAAGTTGGCATGGTGTAGATGAAGGCCAGTTGAGGTGGTGATAAAGGAGCCACTGGGGATATGCCATCTGCTGAATGAAAGTGTTGCGGTGGGCTTGGGTTTGGGTGAATGTCACTGCCAAGTTTTATGGTTATGAAGGTGTTCATGGTACGAATAGAGGCATTTTTGCTTGATTTTATGTTTAATGCCCAATTTGTGAATAAATGCCTGTTGCTTTGGATAATTGTACTAGAACAATAGGATATATGAGTGCTGATATAGATAGGTTGTGAATGGGAAATGAGGGTCAGAGGTATTTTGCTTGGAGAACACAATATAAGAGTTTTTTTTTGGAATTGTGAGGGTAATGGGTGTTTGTAGGATGTTAAAGGTGCAAATAGGAGAAGAGGTATTAGTAACAGAAACTGTGGGAGAAACGTTTCTGAAGAGTGAGAAATAGAGGGTTTCTAAGGCTAGGGGATGAAGTTGTAATTAAGATATAAGAAGTAGGGATGGTTTATTTGGGGAAAAGTAGAAGATGAAATTTAGAATAGTAGGTTGTGTTGAGTCAGTAGGCTTATAGGTAATTCTGAGATGCAAAGGTGTTTGAATATAGGTGCATGGAATATTGATATCAATAAAGATAAATGGTTGTGTTGAGAGGTCTGTTAACAGTTTGGAATAGGTATGGGTAAGAAAGAGTAGTAATGGAAAATACAGATTTACTTGTGTTTCGATGTAGAGAGATTGAGGGTTGAGGGCTGTAAGCAGTATAGTGAGATGATGAAAGCTGAGAGATATTATAGAGGAAGGGGTGAGAGATAAATATTGAGCTGATTGTAGCATATTATAGGAAATCAGTGGGGTGAATGGATGAGGTAGTTTTGATAACAAACTGCTTAGACGTACTGTTAGGGAGTGATGGTCTTAGTAGGAGTGTATATTGTGCAAAACAGTGTGGGAGGATGTAAAGATGTTGGAAATTATGTTAAATGTTAGAAAGAGGTTGGGAATAGGTGAATGGAAAGAGGAATCATTCTATAATAGTAGTAATGTTGTTGGGGAAGTATATGGATTGGGTGATAGATGTACATAGGTAGTATAATGCTAAAATAAAATGGTGTGGTTGGGAAATTAGGGGTAGGTTAGAGGAGCAAAGCAAATCTGAGAGTAACAAGGCTGAGCATAGAATATCTTCCCGACCGCAGGTCCTTTACTACAATAATCAGTTTGTAGCTGGTGCTCAGCAGTTGGCATGGAGGCACAAAGTAAAACAGGTTTTGTTTCATTTACTGACTGCAAACACAGAGAAGCTAGTGTTGTGAAGTAACACGTTTGCACAGTGTAATCTAACAGTCAAGTAAAAAGATAGTGATCAGTTAGGGAAGTGGTCCTACGAGTATAAGGACTACTGCTCTGTGGGGGAGATTACAACCACTTTTCAGCACAATTCAGAGACTTTTCTGATTAGTTTAAGTCGATACACAGCAAGACTGTTCATATTAAACTTGCTTACATCGTACAAAGACAATAATCTCAGTTGGCTATTGTTCACAGATGCAACTTTGCACGGTACCAGTTCACAGAGGTGTGACTTCTGGCAGAGTTCCTCTGTGTAAGAGACAGAGGGCCAATTTAATGTCCATGAGCTTTGCCCTGTGAAGGAAGATGGTGACTGATTGGATGTGGAGACGTAAGGTGAATTCCTTTGCTTAACATAACTTCCAGTGGTGACAACAGCTAACCACTACCCCAGCAGTTAGGGAATCTGAAACCTCGGGTAGGTATCATAAGAGGATATATGCTTTATTCACAATGGTTTTGAACTTAACTGTCTATCTCATGTGTTCCACTTTTAAGCCTCTGCATTGGACCAGGCTCAAAAAATAAATAAATAAAATAACCTCCTTACCTGACCCCTTAGAATGGAAAGCTGTAGTAATGCTACTTCACAGAGACTGTAAGATAAGCTCCACATGACTGTGCAGATAAGTGAGACAGAAAATCCAGAATGCCCTTCTAAGTGATGAGGTTTTCTTCACATGTCCTGCACAAGAGATTGTAGGTGATCCCTTCAGAAGGAAACACTAGAGTCAACAGCGAATGGTATATGTCCCCTTTCACAGCACCTTGAAAATGGCTAAGTGCCAAGTTCCTTTTTCTCTTCTGGTCTTCCTCTTCTGAATCTTTGAAGAAGTCTCTTGCCGTCCCCGAACCCAGTGATCATTCAGCAGCCTTGCATACCTTCATTCAGGTATCTTGGTGAAAACAAGATTGTCCAAGTTTATCCTAGCCTGAAGATGTCTTGCTCAGTGACAAGGCTGACCTTATCCGGGGCAGGGGGTATGTATTGGAGTTGGTTGATTTTATTTTCTGATTTGGCTTCTTTTATTGTGCCTTTATTTACATACTTGAAAAAAGCCGATTAGTCAGTTTTAATTTTTTTTCCATAGTTGTTGTGAAAAGGGAGGTAGAATGCTTCAGCAGGCACAAAGTAGTGGAATTTTACTCCATGTTGTACTTAATGACAAAAGACTATGTGGATTTTTGATCTCTATAGTTTATTTTTTCACTTCAGATATTTGAGAATTTGTATGTTTGCCCTACAGAAAAAAACTGTAGTGTTATGTATACTTACAAAAAAAAAAAGATAGGCAAATAATTTGTTTACCCAGTGCTTGTGTACCAGTATTCCAACCCTCAACAGGATAGTGGCTGTCATCCAGGCAGCCTTGAAGTATTTTTTTTTTTATCTTCATCACCCCAAAGCAATGTGCATGCTTGCAGAGGCAATAGTTTTCTCTGCCTTACTCTTTGAATGTGTCTGCATGTTTATGCATGCCCCATGAAGGCTGCTGCATGTCTGTGGAGCCATGCACATGTCCCAAGCCCATATGTTGCATGCTGTATACCTCAGTTTCCAGTAAGTGCTGGAATTGCCTTGCACTGGACCACCTTCTTCAGCCATAGGCAGTCAAGCCAGTTTTGGCTGCTCAATTCCACCCTCCCTGGTCATCTTCTCCTCTGCTTAGTCATTAGTTAATTCTGGGTTCTGTGGGTCATAGTCACGGCTTTCTTCTACTGCACCACAGAGCTGACTAACAGCAGCTTATTTTTATTATGTAACTATGATAAGTATTTATTAATGTAATCAAAGCATTCTTAGAGATATTTTTACATTATGTATTTTAAAATATTTCCTTTGAAAACAGAATAGTTAATAACATCAGATCTCTCACCAGCCAAATTGATTCAACATACCCATAACTTAGTGACTTAGTTTTAAAATATGTTACTGTTTGATCAGGGATCTTTAAAACCCATACCTTCTTGCTAGATCAATTGATAAACAGTTTTCTAACAGAATTTGTTACTGATCTCTGCTTTATCTGATGACCTAATAACCCTGAGAAGTAAACTTTTAATTGATTAAATGAAAAAAAAGCTTTGCTGTGCTTCCCACATTAAGTAGCACGTGTGCAAAAGGTTCAAACAAATGAAAATAGGTCATGCCGTTAACTCAACAAGACAAAATCCTATGCACCCCATCTGTGGGAATTTGCCCCACCACACCCCTTTGCAGTAACTTTGTGGTCATATAGCCACAGAGAGGGTGAGAGAGAGAAAGAAAACAAAGTTGTAATGTAAAGGAAATCACCATCTGTACACACAGAAATAACACCTGCAGTGATTTACTGTGAAAAGCATTGGTCAGGAAGTTTAGCTTTGGACTTGTGCTTGGCCTCATGGACTTTATACTTTACAAGGAGGACCGATGCTGTTTGCTGTGACATATGCACTACTGTGATGAGTTTTCCTAGAAATGTTAGTCCACTGTTCTGTCCTTCCCACAGAAATAAATGATTGGGCTGTACCAGTAGATGTGATGTATACATCTTGATACCGTGGGATTTGGGATTCACACTACAGCTTCTTTTGTTCTTCTGTGGACGTTATTGGTCTTTCTACCCTTTCTGGATCTCCCAAGTACTTAGCCTTGGAAGTGAGACTTTACAATGGAGAATTATTATTGTCTTCTGTTGTCTGGACTACAGACTACATTCAAGAAAGTCAAATGTCCAAGTGCACACCTTAAGCCTTTGCCCTCAGATTACTCCTCTTTTGGAGTTTGAAAATGTTATTCCACCTTTGAGGAAAAACACATCAACTTTTTCACTACAGAAGGACATGCATACCTTTTAAGGCTCTACGATCTGCTGTACGGCACAAAAAATGGGGCCATAGGCTGGAAGTCGGTTTCTCAGCAAGAGAGGATGGTTGCTTATGCATTTTGCCATTGTGGTTAACACCTGTCTGTGCCTTCTGGTGAAACTTCATTTAGGAAAGGCTGTAATTTACCCAGATTGTTCTCTGGTGATGTAAGATGGATTGGAACCCAGCTCTTGTTTTCCTAATTGCTCTGCAGCTGGTCTGAGTGTGAACAGAGAGAGTTTCCCTGCCCATGAGAATCTGTATTGACTTTGTCTAAGAGCCTAGCTTTTCCACTGATGGCTAGCTTCCTGCCAGATCTCCTGGCTGAGGTCTGGTCTTTGTATTGTCTATAAGGCCTAATTAAAGGTGATCCTGTATTGGTTGCTATTGTGCCTCTCTTCCTTTGCTCTCCTTTGTTAGTGTATGCAATTTCTCAGACTGCAAGCATTTTCTTTTCTTGTTTTTGCCCATCTGTTAGTTGATCATCGGCCCTCTTTCAGTCACTTGGCCCATTTGTTCCCCATTGCTGAGGTGAGAGTTGACAGGAAGGGGGCCATTGTCCAGACAGACACTCTCTCTCCATTTTGTGGAATTCCATTTTCTTTGTGGAGTTTGAAGTGATGTGCTTTTTTCACTTAGTGAATTGTGGATGATGAACGATTTATAATTTGCAGTCTAGTTCATTTCTTTTGCAGGTGGCAGTCGGAGATTGTGGGTCTTTGGGGTATGCTCACCCACTAAACACAGATGTGGGAATTCATGCATGAAACAGGAATTGGAAAGTTTACACGAGGGCACAGAAAGGCTGTAACTCGGTCTTATTTTATTTATTTATTTGGTAACTGGGTGGGTAGGCTGGACCAAAGACCCTTTTCAGCCACAAGCCAAAGCACTTGACTTTACTCTGAGATAACTGATATGTTAAGTACTCATGCATCCCTGTAGCTTAACAGGCCTCGTTATTCTTATTTTCAAAGCACATATTTCCCTTTAGATCATGTGATCATGATTAGACCAAGCCCTTTTTTTAAATTATTACCTTTACTCTCACACCTGTTATATGCTTTGGTTCTTTTCTCCTGTGCTTTGCTTCAGGTATCTTCACTGAATTTAAGCTGCCATATCTGTTGACCATTCTTTTGGGATGTACCAAGTCCATTTTCATCCATAAATAACTCCTTATTCTTTTGGGATGTACCAAGTCCATTTTCATCCATAAATAACTCCTTATTCTTTTGGGATGTACCAAGTCCATTTTCATCCATAAATAACTCCTTGTTCTTTTGGGATGTACCAAGTCCATTTTCATCCACAAATAACTCCTTTTTAATCTCTTTTGTCCTTCTGTTGTGCTGAAGGAATGGGTAAGCAGGGGCCCTTCTTTCTACAGTTATTTTCATTCTCATTACTTTCATATTAATTTATTTATTTATTTGACATTTGTTTACTGGGAACGTCCAGCTGGGCCAGAATGTGCCCATTTTTAGGGGAGGCCTAAGGAGAAATGCTCCACAATTGCAATATTTCAAAAATCAAGTACAGCTATTTTAAATCATAAAGTATCATGTTACATTACAAACCATCAAGTACAAATATTTTAAATCACAAAGTATATCATTCTACAAAACATAAGTGAAAAAACATTGCAATGAGAAAAAAATGGAACATTTGTTTCATGTTTCGTAATAGAGTGCAGTGAAAAACAATAACATGAGTTGGAGAAAATATGTGAGGAAAAAGTCAATAGTCATATTATTTGTTATACGGATTAGTATATGATAAATGAGACCTGAATCAATTATAATAAGATATTTAAAGAGATATCTGAGATTACATGATTAGAGACAGTGAATTGAAATTGAGTGATGTCTTCGTATGAGAGAGGGGTTCATATTATGGTTACAGAAGGAAGAAGAAGGCAGGGAAGGAGATTATGAAAAGAGTGCAGGTTGGGGGTCTACAGGTAGCTTAGGTGAGGAGGGAGGAAAAAGGTAGAGGAAAGGCCTGCAGAGATGAATTAAATCAGGTAAGGTAGTGCAGAAAACAGAGTGGAGTAGGAGGCTGGAGAGGATTGGAAAGTGTGGTCTTTGTTGAAGGGGGTGAGTGAAGTATAGTGAGTAAGTTCAGCCAGGATTGGCACAGGAGCAGGTCCAAGATTTTGTAAGATGTCCTTCTTTTCCTATGTTGCAGTATTCTTAATCTTTGGAATTCCCTGCCTAGGCGAACCGAGCGTCCAGCCTGTATACAAAATACATGGTACGTGCGGTGTTGCAGAAAGCACGGCAGGCAGCATAGGTCATAAAGGTGACTTCGGCACGTACCATCCCTAAAAACTTCTCTGCCACCAGTCTGAAGAACAGCTTCTTTTGTTCATCTGATCACTGAGCGTTTCCTAATTTCAGATAAGTGCCCTGTTGGGGAAACATTTTTTGCTGCATGATATCTAGAAAAGGCAAATGTAGTTGTGGATGTCAGATTCCACACAAAGACAGCCACAATCAGTGTTTGCTTTGTCTAGGGTCCAAGCATGATTACAAGTCTTGTGTGACTTTTCAGGCATTTGTCCCCAAGACCCTTCTTAGTCATTTGTTGGCTCTGAACATTTACCTCGAGAACCAACATCTGAAAAGGTTAGCTTTTGGTATGGAGGGCACTGCGGGTCTGTCCGGTGAACCACTGAAGAATAAGGCCAAAAAGGTCTGGCCCGAAACTTTGGCTGCACCTCTGTATTCGGACTTTCCTCTTGAGGCCAGTGAAGGCCCGGACGTCCATTTGATCTCTGATTCCCAACCTGTAGCAAGTACCATTTCAGAAGCTGTTAGGGTGCCACTAGCATGTCCACAGAGGCTATGCAGGTGTCCATTCAGGGTGACAAGAGGAAATCTTGGCCCATTATCTCAGATGTCCTGAACATTGTTCCTCTAGCTCCTCCAGTTCCTTCATCTCAGGAAATCGTGCCTAGTCATACAGGGGCTATCCCTTTACAACCTAGGGTGGATCCTCCTGGTAAAAAGAAGCATAAATAGAAACATGTTTCCTCTTCCCAGGATCCTTCTCCTGATTGGCAGGCCTTCTCACAGGGAATTTTGAATGCCTTCTTGGCTTTAAATCCATCCGCAGCTCTTCCACCCATTCCTGTTCCTTTACCCCACCTAGGAGATTAGTGTAGGAGCAGTAGGCCTCTGGTGAAGAAGAAGATTCTTCTTCTTCTGATGAATCCTTGATCTACACTTCCCATATTGAATCTCCCCTGGGTTATGCTTCCTTTGAATTAGATTCCAACAGTGGAGATTCTCCTGAGGAGGATTTGTCCTTTGGAGAAACTATTTCCAGTATGAGAGATCACTTCAAATGGGAAAGCAGTCCGGTATCAGAAGTTAAGAACAGATAATATGACCTGTTCCAGATGGATTCTCCTTCTCCCTTGGCCATCCATCCTGTTTTCCCTGCCTTTCTGGAAACCTTTCTGTCAGTGTCAGAGTCCAGATTCTCAACCCCAGCCTCAAAAAGGCCTGACAGATTCTATAAGGTTCCTGAGGGCAGCAAGTTCTTTTTCAAGTGTCGTACTGCAGACCCTGCAGTTATTTCTGTCTCTGCAGACAAACCTTCTAAATTGCTTCCTTCTGACAAGGATAGCAAAATGATGGAAAGGACAGGGAAAAAGTGTATACCTCCTCTACCCTGACTTTCAGAGCCATTAAGTACCAGACTCGCATGTCAAAGGGTCTATATTAGATCACCGAATGCTTAGGTAAGTGGATGGTGATTAATCGACCCCATGTAAACGAAAGCTTACAAAACCAAACTGTCAGAACAGCTATTTTTTTTCAAGGGAAAAAAATCGCTGTTCCAACAAAAAAAAAAAAAGTAAGCACATTAAAACATGAGATTAAGTGGGGGGCCTCGCAGCATGTGCTTACACCCCCCAACGTGGGGGACTGTGCCCCCCACACACATCCCTACTTAAATATACCAACTCTGAGACTGCACTACAGTGCCGAAAACGGCAAAGTACCGAAGCAGCCAAGCAAATTTTTTCCCAAGAAAAGAATTCGCTTACATGCCGCTTCGATATTTTGCAGTTTCAATTTTGTCAGTTCAACCAAGATGCATTCGAAAACATGCGTCTTCGGTCTGCTGATAGGAACCCCATGTCAAAATATGTTCTGGCCTTGCTTTTCCAAGCTTTTCAGCTGGTGTCAGACATTCCTGATGCTCCAGCCTAGGTGCAGCTTGCCTCTCCACTGTCTACCTCAGCCCAGGTGCTTAGACATTCTATTAAATGCAGTTATGATGCAGCTGAGGTATCTGCAAGGTCAGCAGCTTCAAATTCTGTACTTAGGAGGTACTCATGGTTGCAACTCCAGCTTTTGCCTGATAATAGGATCATAGGAGATCACTAGGTTATCGACCTGGAGGTCATTTTAAGTCTAGCCGTTTCAACCCAATATGCCATAGAGGTACTAGTCAATACCCAAGATTGCATTTACTGAAGACTGCCCATGTCCAGGAGGGTTATGGATGCTGTCCTCAGTAAGACTTTACAGTGCCCAATCCACTCATCCAGGTTCCTGTTGAACAGTGTCATAGAGGTGCTCTATTTTACATTAATTAGTAGCCTGTTCCAAAGATAAGTCCCTGGAATGGGTAGCCCTAGATCCATTTGATTTACAGGTATGCAGTAATTTTATTAGGTCTGGGTCTTGGGTTGCTCTGTAGGCCAGGCATAAGTATCCCCTAAGAAGTCTACATGATAAGGGTATAGTGACAGGGACTTTAGTCAGTCCATGTAAAGCACATGCTGGAGGCCCTTGATCTTCTTTGTAGATATCTCTGAGGTCTCTCTGATTGCTGTAGGTGCTTAGCATGGTACATACCAAATGGGGTGTTATACTCAATTATGGGCCGGATAAGTGCTGAGTATAGCGGGTTATAACTTATTTTGATCTCAAAGTGATGCCTTTACTAATCAAGTGAGCTATGTGGAAAGCTTTCCTTACAATGGTAGGCACGTGGTGGTCAAAGTTAAGGTCACGGTCAACCTGTGATCCCAGGTCTATTGCCACTTCATAGTTACTTAGGGTATTGTTATTGATTTGATAGTTTGAAGGGACATTGTTTATGCTGAAGGGAATGATGATGCATTTCTTTGCATTCAGTTTGAGACTGTGACTAAGACACCAGTCATTGGTCTGTATGAGACCATTCTGGAGTATACTGACTTCATTTGGGGATTCAGTGATTGCACCTAGTTTGCAGTCGTCTGAAAACCTGGTCAGCCACAACCCTTTAGTTTTGACTTGAACGTCTGAGAAGTATATACCAAACAATAGGGGTCCCAGTACTGACCCCTGTGGCACCCCACTGATAACAGGTCTTCTGGTTGATGTGGAGTCACCCACTTTGATAGTGTGCATCCGATTTGTGAGCCAGTTGACAACCCATCTCACAGTGATGGTTTAAAGGCTAAAGTTATGGTTGCACCTCTGGACTTTGATGCCCTTTTAGGTGCTGAAGCTGCAGCCCCTGTTCAGTTCCCTGCATGACAAAAGGAAAGCACTAAAAGAACTGAAATACCTCTTTGTGTCTCCAGTCTCTAAATACCAAAGAAATTACCTTTCCAAGTGACAATTTGTCAGAAGGAAACAACGCAATTCCCCTCCTTCACATAAGAAGGGGCTCGTAGACATGGATCTTCCAGACCCTAGTAAACCCCTGCCCAAAAACCCACCTTTCAAGACGGGTCAGGTAGTCTGTGACTACCTGGCAAATCTCTCAAACATACCCCTTTCCCAGTGCCTATCTTCTTCTCTTCCTTTTTGGACAAGTATCTCCACCAACCAGTGGGTCCTTTCCATTCTACAAAACGGCTATTAGATGGTATGGAAATCTGTCCCTCCCTTCATGGGGATTCCACAACCCCCTCAGGACCAGATTCATCTGTTCCCACAAATCCTACAGGAATTGCTAAATCAAGCAACTATTCAAGACATTCCACCTCTACAAAAAGGAAGGAGAGTTTCATTCAAGAATGTTCCTAGTTCCCAGGAAAGAGGGTCCTTGGAGACCAGCTGTAGACCACTCACATCTCAACCTTTTCCTCAAAGTGCCAACCTTTCATAGGTTCATAGGTTGGTACTAGGCTATCGGCCCTAGGGCCTATACACGCTTAGCCATAACAATTCTCTGGCTATTTCTTCCCACACTATTTACTTCCCTGGACCCCTGTCTAGCAGGGCAACTGACATGATCCCCAGGGTGAATTTCCTTTCTCCCATACAATCATCAAGGGTCCTTTTTAAGAGGGCCAAAGAGGTGCTCTGCTTGACATGTATGGGCAGTCTATTCCAGAGTCTGGGGAGTCTCTGGGTCAAGAACCTATCCCTCTAGCATGTTTTATTTATTGTGATGACAAGGTTTAGATCCCTGGAGCATGTGGCTCTGAGAGATTGGGATTTCTTTGTGTAGCATGTCCAATAGCTCTGGGTTTGACATGGCCTTGTATGTTAAGCAGAGATCGCCTCTGAGTAGACGATATGCAACAGAGTATAGCTGGAGTTTTTTAAGGTGGTCAGCGTAGGGCACCTGCTTTAGGCCTGTGATTCTTTTAATGAGGTATTTCTGCGGCCTTTCCAGTTGTTGCAGATGTCTTGAGAGGTACATACCAAAAGGGGCATTGTATTCTATAATGGGTCTAATGAGGGATGAGTACAGTGGGACAATTACCTCCTTTTTCCTGGATGAAAAGCCCTTTGTAATGAGGTATGCCGCATAGAAGGATTTCCTGACTGTTATGGCGATGTGGTTATCGAAGGTGAGACCACTGTCCACCTGTGTCCCTAAGTCTCTTATCATACTTTCGGTGTTTAGTGTACTGCCACCTATGTGGTAATTCACGGGTATATGGTTTGTCCCAAAGGGGATAACTATACTTTTTTGGCATTGAGCTTGAGCCCATGGCTCTGGCACCAAGCATCTGTTTCTGTAAGGCCCTTTTGTAGAGTATCCACATCATTTGGGGATTCAGTAATGGCTCCCAGTTTGCAGTCACCTGCGAACTTTGTTAGCCAGAGTCCCTTAGTGTTGGCTTGTACTTCAGAGAAGTAGATGGCAAACAAGACTAGTCCCAGGACTGAATCCTGAGGTACTCCACTTGTCACTTGTCTGGAGTTGGATTTGGAGTCGGCTACTTTTACAGTGTGGGTTCTGTCAGTAAGCCAGTTGGCAACCTACCGAGTGACGTAGGGATTAATGCCCAGCTTAGTAAGTCTGTCTATGATTCCAGAGTGGGGGATGGTGTCAAAGGCCTTGGCGAGGTCCAGATAGGCTGTGTGGACCACCTTACCTTCGTCCACGGCTCTGGAGACTGATTCGAAGAAGTCGATCAGGTTCAGGAGACAAGATCGGCCCTTCACGAACCCAAACTGGGTGGGATCCAGTGTTTGAAGGTTGCCAATATCTTTGGTTATAAGTTCCATGATAATATGTTCCATGGCCTTGCAGATCAGGCTCGTCAGACTGATGGGGCATTAGTTCTCGGGGTCCAAGGTGGATCCCCCCTTGTGGAGTGGGATAACTGTAGCTGTGCGCCACTCAGTGGGCACGAAGCCTGAGGTGAGGCTATGATTAAACATGACACTTAGGTGAGGTGCCAGTTCATTTTGTAGTTCATGTAATACACAGCCCAGAATGTCATCTGGTCCCATGGATGCTGCATTCTTAGCTTTGGAGAGTGCGGTTTGTACCTTTCATATGCTCTCTCTGCAAACTCTTACTACTTCTGCTCTCCCAGGCCTTTCTAGTCACTATGGACATCAAGGATGCATACCTGCATATCCCATTCTTCCGCAATACAGGACGTTTTTACACTTTTTTTGTTACTTTCTGCCATTTTCAGTTCTGTGCTTTGCTGTTTGGACTCTCTACTACACTAAGGGTATTCACAAAATGCTTAGTTCCTGTCTTTGCTTTCTGCAGACTCCCAAGGAATTCTGATATACCCATACCCGGATGGCCTGGTAATTCAGGCAGCCCACCCAGACATTCTAAAAGAAAGCCTAGCCTTCACATTTTCCCTGCTCCAAGGCCTGGGTTTCACCATAAGCTCCAGCAAGTCCTCTGTCAATCCTTCCCAGCATCAGCTCTTCCTGGATGCTGACTGAGAATAGAACAGATGCTGCCTTTCATCCCTGCTCAAAAAATGGAAACTCTGCTCAACTACTTTCACAACCTACTCCTCTTAACCTCCATCTCTGCCAGGAAGTGCTTGCATATACTAGGGTTCATTCAATCACTCATTTCCATGCTACCCCCGAACCAGACGTCACATGCAGAAAATCCAGTGTTTTCTAAAAACACTTTGGAGCCAGCATGTCCATCTCCTGGAATTTATACTTCCAATTCTCCCTTGCATAAAGAGAAAAATTCAGTGGTGGGTTCAACAGATTCAGCTGAACCCAGGGCTTCCATTTCAACAGCCAACACCAGTTCAGGAACTCTACACAGATGCCTCAGACTTCGGGTGGGGAGAAGCTCTGGGCCAACTGAAAGTCCAGGGTCTTTGGTCTCCCTCAAATCAAGACGCAGCATATCAGCATAAAAGAGATGAGGGCTTTGATCCTGGCACTTCAAGCCTTTCTATCCTCACTACTCCCAGGACCCCTGAAAATATTCACAAACAACACTACAGTTCTATGGTATGTGAACAGACTGGGAGGGGAGCACCAAGTCTTACCTGTTTTCCAGGCTGGCCCTTCAAGCCTGAGAGATTGCCTCTCAAGCAAACGTTTTGTTGCAAACAGTTTAAGTTTATATTCCTTCAGCTCAAAATGTAATGGCAGACACTGTCAGCAGGCCCAGGAAACATGCCCATGAGTGGATGCTTCACAGGGATGTGTTTCTGGATATTATCCACTGGTGGAGTACTGCTCAAATAGACCTATTCACCTCCCCCATGAATAGAAAACGTCCAAAGTTTTGTGCCAGAGTTCCAGACCCTCTGGTATGGAAGGTGGATGCCCCTGTCCTTCTCATGAAAGGGGATGTTTCTTTATGCATTCCCCCCTTTCCTCCTTATCCAAAACTTCCTACTGAAAATACAGCAGGACAAGACAAAAATCTTGCTGGTGACTCCCTTTTGACCAAGTCAGCATTGCTTCCCTCTTCTTCTGCATTTAGTGAAGGGCAATCATCACAAGTTACCCCATAGGGTGGATCTTATTACACAAGACAAGGGATCACTTGTCCATCCACATCTGACTTCCCTGAATCTAACTCTGTGGATGATAGGCTTTTGATCCCTTTCCCGACACCTTTTCTCTGAAGATGTGCTGCTAGTCCTGCAGGAGGCCAGGAAACTCAACACTAGGAGATCCTATTTATCCAAATGGAAGAGGTTCTTCATCTGGTATCTAAGAAAGACCTGGATCCTTTTCAGTGGACATTCCAGTGGTTCTTTCCTATTTGTGTGTGCTACTTAAGGCTGGGTTGGCCTACTCTTCTGTTAAAGGCCACCTGTCAGCCATTTCAGCATGGCTGTCATTATCTCCTCCACTAGCCTCTAGGTTAGAAGTTAAGCTCTTCCTCTAAGGCACCCTTCACATTAGACCTCCCAGGAAAGCTATTCCTCTTCCCTGGGATCTAAATTTTGTGTTGGAAAAGCTCACTCAGGCTTCCTTAAAAGTTTGTACTTGGAAAACAATTCTGTTAGTAGCCATCACCTCTGTCAGAAGAGTTTCTGAACTCTAAGCCCTTATGGCTTGCCAACCTTTTCTCATTTTCCAGGAGGGCAGGGTATCTCTCCGTACTATCTCTTCCTTTATGCCCAAGGTGGTTAATGACTTGTCCCTAAACCAATCTATTCATTTATCCACCTTTTTTCCTAACCCTAAAAACCTTTTTGAGAGGGTACTTCATTCCTTGAATGTGCATAGACAACTCCATTTTTATCTGGACAAAACCAAGCCTATTAGGAAAACTGAGCGACTGTTTGTTTCTTTCTATCCTAGGGCACTGGGGAAGTTTGTCTCCAAACAGACTATTTCTGCTTGGATCTCTAAGGCTATTTTTTACATTTATGTCTTCCAGGGGGAGACACTCCCTACTCCTGTGAAGGCTCACTCCACTAGAGCTGTAGCCTTTTCAGGGGCTTTCTTCAAAGGTCTGGATACTGCTTATATTTTGTAAGTGGACACATGGTCTTTTTGTCCATACCTTCACCAAACATTACAGACTGGGCACTATCTCAAGGTCCAGAGTGGGATTTGCTAGGGCAGTCCTGCATGGGTTCATAGAAACCTCTCTGCTCCATCCTTCCATGAGCTTTGGTACTCTCCCTCAGGTTATGAATACTGCAGCATAGGAATACAAGGACATAAAATAGTTGTGTAAAATCCTACCATAACCACAGATGTCCTTCTCTTCCATGTTGCAGTATTCTATCCCACCCTCCTACCCCCTTGATACTTGCTGTTTGCTTGGTTGATGTGATGTACCTCAAATCCTTGGACTGGTGCTCTGACTTGGCCATTCAGTTCTGATGGATGGTATGTGCCAATGTCACTTTTATGGCCTACATCGCCTGCTTTGCTATGTGCAATGTTGCACGTACCATGCAGTAGTAAAGGTGTTTCGTATACAGGCTGGATGTTCCGGTCACCTAGGCAGGGAATCCCAAAGGTTAAGAATACTGCAGCATGGAAGAGAAAGACATTTATAGTTATGGTAAGATTTTACACAACTGTTCTGTATTCTTTTAGGGAGCATTTAAAGGTGTGTAGGTTAGAAATCGTTCTGGTGGATAGAGGTAAAGAGTTCCACTTTTTTGCTACTGAGTATGAGTATAGGCTTTGTCCAGGGGATTTATTTGGTTTATTTATGATGAGAAGTTGTTTCTCTTCTGATCTAAAGCTCTTTTAGGGAAATATATGTTGATTAAAGGGGTAAAAGCTGGGCAGGCTAATGGCCTGTGTTTGATTTCATGTATTGTTATACACTGAATGTAGGACAGGTGGAGGGGGAGTTCCAATCAGCTAAGGGGTATGCAGTGTTTTACAGGGATGGCTAAATAAAGGAGGATGAATTAGTAGCAAAGTTAGCAGTCTTGTTGTAACAGCTTTCAAGTTTATTTTTTTATGGAGGATTGTAAGTTAGAATTGGTGCTTCATAGAGTAGGCAGGGCACAAAGTAGGTTTTGGCTAGAGTAACTTTTGTTTATGTGTTCAGAAAATGATTGTTTCTGTATAGCATGCCTAGTTTTTGATGGATTTTTCTGATATTGCTTAGGATGTGGAGGTCAAATTTAAGACTATCATGTACTATGACTAATAATAATAATTTGGTATAGTGGACTAATTCAATTTCAGTGCCATTTGCCGAAAATATTTTGAAAGATACTTTGTTAGGAGCGCGAGTTTTTGGGATAAAGAGGAGGAGTTTGTTTGTTGGGGTTATTTAGAAGGAGTTATGCCGTTGTAAGCCAGATTTCAATGGAGATGACAGCTTGTTGAGTGATTTCTTGGAGGTGAGTTAAGGTGTTTGAAGAGCAGATGATAGTAGATTCATCTGAGCATTGAATCACAGTGCCTGACTGTAGCTTATTGATAAAAATATTGAACAGTAGAGGACCAAAGATGGATCCTTGTGGGACTCTTGTGGAAGTGGGAAGGTATGCAGAGATGGATCCTTGCAATTTTGCAGCTTGTTGTCTGTTGGCTAGCTAGAGAACCAGTGAATAGATGGAGATGCTGGACTCTGGGTGGAAAATTGATTGAGGAGTTTACCGTGAAAGACCAAGTTTAAAGGCTTTTGATAGATCTAGAAATACTGCAGCTACAAGCTTATTAGAGTTGCAAGCTTTATTATCAGTGTCTGTAAATGATAGTAATGCAGTAGGGGTGCTGTCGTCTGGCCGAAGTCCATGTTGCGTATTGGTGATTAACTTATTTATATGTGCACCTTGGAATTATCTAATCTTTATCTGCTTTTACTTTCAGATGTTGAGCAGTGTGTGTCATTTGCAGTATTATGCAAATGGTAAAAGGTAATATCCATGAACTGTAGCCATATTAATGTGAAAAGTGTGTTGCCTTTCCTAAATACTGCAGTATAAACTGACTTTAAAATTCTAACAAATTTAAATAATTTCTGATTCCTAAGTTTTCCTGAAACAAAATGTACTTGATTTTTTTTCTGTCCAAGCACAAGCTTTTTTTGTGGTTTGATTCATTGGTGTTCCTCCTTTGAGGGTGTGTTCCATAGTTTATTTTCAGCCAGTAATGCTGTGCCAGATGCTTTCTTTATTAAAAATAGGTCCTAGTCCATTACCTGTTTTTACATTTTTAAGCTAGGCTGTTATTTGTAACTATTTTTTTTTATTTGTAGTGAAATGCATCTCAAAACTTGTACCCCATAGGTAGCCTTACTGAGACACTTACAGGATTTCAAGAGCTGCTGGTCATCGCTTGGAATGGTATATTTTGATGGCCTTTTTGAGAATAGGGCACCCGCAACTGTCAAATCCAATGGCTATCTTACGTAATAGTATGTTAGAGGTCAGATCTCTAGAGATCAGAAAGGCTGTTTAATGCTGGGTTCAGCCGTTAATAGTCTGTTGAAGCTGTTTATGCTTTTTTATAATGAGTGCTTAGAAATGTGCATAAACCAGATGTTGTCATCTCAGCAATTTGCAGAAGAGCAGAAATTTCAGCTGTCCGGTTTTGGCCACATATATGGAGAGATGTGGCATTTGGCCACATATATGGAGAGATGTGGCTCCATAACTCTTTAGCAGACTACGTTTATGTAGTGTAGTAACATAGAAACATTTACTAAAGGCATGCTGAACTGATAATGTGGAAGTCTGTGTTAATTTTTGTTTCTGCCCACCAGTGACAAACTGAACACCTTAAGAAGACAAAAGGAAAAACTAGAGGAAAAAATAATGGATCAATACAAGTTTTACGACCCTGTGCCAAAAAAGTAATTATCTTTTTCTTTTTTGTGATGTCATTTATTTTGTTTTATTTATGATTAATTGCATATTCATCACGTTTATAATATATTAAACTGTAAAACCAAGGAAACTTTAGTTTTCCCACTCCAGTCCAGTGTCTCCAAATTAAACGACTGTTTTATTTTACTGTTGCAGCAAGGCCCTCTCTTCCATGTCAGGTTGTGTATGTACCCAAATTCATCTATGCGCACAAAGTACATGTTTGTTTTTGTAATCTGGAGATGCTTTTTTTGAGCAGGGTGTCATTCTTATATATGTTGTACATTTGTTTTTGTGTTCTATTTTACATAATTTTGCAGTTTTTATTTCACTAGATATTGGCATAAAACTTGCCAATACAAGTCTTTATTTTATTTTTTTCATTTTTACATTTTAAATATATTTCCTTTTCTTTTAGACTCATAAGTGATTGTTTTCTAAGTGATATGTATATGACATACAGTACTTCATTAAACAAAAAAAAAAGCAATAAATGATTTAAAAAAATCTATAAAAAAAAATCTGATCACCATTACAAAGTGGCAAAATAATCTATACATTTGTTTTCTTCCAGATAAACTTTTCACTTTGTTCAGGGGTAGCTGAAAAGTATTAATCTTCCATTGCTGATAAAATATGTAAAAACAAAAATAAAACTTAATATCAAAAAGAGCAAACATTAATGGCCACGAATACAAAAACCAGGTGAAGACATTTTTCTTGTATATAAATGTTCAAGTCTAAAACAAGTTTACTTTAAGTATTTGCACCAGGTTATTGATTAGGAGGTGCAGCATTCATGGGGATCTGCTGTGTGGTGAGAGTTGAAAAAGTGATGCATTTGTGGTTAGACAACTTGTTTTGGGGTAGCAGGTTTGGAAAAAAACACCTTCTCCATTGAAGAATCTTCTCTTACACTCACCAGTGTGGGTGTGGGTTGTAGGGGGGTATTGTTTGTGATTTGTCTGGGTGTACTCTGCATTATCACCTCTTAAGCTGTCCAGTATTTATATGTTTTGTGTTGAGTTCAACTCAGACAAATCTATTGTAGAATAACAGTTGGCCATAAAAAGATCAACATCCACCAGTTCACTATCAGCGTAGTCTCTTATGGCCTCTTTTATGTAGCCTTGTAGAGCTAGTGCTAGAGAACAATGTCTTTATATATGGAAATAAACATTACTGGCAGAAATGGGGGATAGCCATGGGCACCCCCTGTGCAAACACCTATGCGAACCTCGTTTTGGCACAATGGGAAGAGCAATGGTTTGCGGATGAGAGAAACCGATGGAAAGGCTAACTATTATTCTACAATAGATTTGTGGATTATGTTTTCCTTCTGTGGGAACGGAACAAAGCTACGCTAAATGAGTTTGTCAATTTCTTACTGAGTATGACCACATTTCTGAAATTTGATATTAAGTCATCTGATAAAGAGAAAGCTATACTAAATGAGTTTGTCAACTTCTTACTGAGTGCGACCACATTTCTGAAGTTTAAGTCATCTGATAAAGAGATTGTGTACTTAGATGTGAAAGTATATCTGGGTTCCACAGGCATTGATACTGCATTGTACAGAAAACTGATGTGGTGCAACCGTATGCTGCATTCCACCAGCATGCATCCCAGGCATATTTTCAGAAGCGTAGTGGATAATCAAACCACACGTATCTTGAAGTTATCGACCAAAGAGGAAACCTTGCTGAAGGAACATGAGGAGCTATTAAAAAAACTTCAAGGAGAGAGGTTATACTGAAAAAGCCGTTAAGATGAATGCTATGAAAACAAGTGAGTTGAGATCTACTAAAGGGAGACCCTACTATTCCAAGCATCAAGATTATGAGCAAACAAGTTCAACTGTACCCACTACAACTAAAGTAAGATGCACCTTAACTTACAGTACTGACAACAAGACGATATGTGATGTCATTAAAAAGTATTGGCCAGTATTGACGTCTGATGCCAAAATAAAAGAAATCATTGGTGATAATCCCAGCTTTGCTTTCAGAAATAAGAAAAACTTGAAGAGGCTGCTATGCCATAAGGACGGCATTAATAAGGGAGTAACTAATATTGCATATACACATAGAGGCACTTGGAAATGTGGCTGCTGTAAGGCTTGTCATTTGATTAATACAAGTAACGTTTTCAAACGTCCAAAAACAGGAAAATGCTATAGCTTAAAAAATTGGGCTACTTGTACCACCAAAAATGTGATTTATATCACTACATTGCTCAGCCTGTTATATAGGCATAACAAACAGAATGCTAAAAGAGCGTATCCTACAGCATTTATCTGATATAAGGAATAAAGTAGATACAGATGCCCCCTCTATTCACATGTGAAGCGTAATAACACCCACTCGTTTAAGTTTATGGTCATCTCTACTGGAAAAGAAACATTGAGAGGAGGTGACTTGCAGAATAAAATCTGTAAAATCCTCCTTGACTGCATCACACAGGATTGTGTTTCTGGGCTGCCTTCTAAAAACTCAGCAAAATGCTTTTCTTACCCAGGAAAGGGTGGATTTGTATCTGGAAATGTTCCCAGGCTTCTCCATTCGGTCTGACTTCGGCAAGAGAGTATCTGAGGATCTTTGGGTTCATGGCTTTTACGATTGTCATCATTTTCTTGCTAAGTTACACATGAGAAAAATTCAGTGGCTTTTAAAGAACACATGGACCCAACATTCTCATCTTCTGAAATTTCATGATCTAGTTTTGGGCTTTGTCAAAAAGGAACTGCACTGGTGAAGATTTCAGATGGCTCAGAATCCAGAACAAATTGTGCACTGATGTGGTAAATCTGCCCTCCAGCAATAAAATTTGATAAAATTAAAAATAATGCCTCAAACAGATGCCCTATGCAGCTCGACTGAAGAAACTCCACTTGTACTTGGTTACATACCGCCTACTCAGAGGTGATCTCTGCCTGACATACAAGGTCATGTTCAACCCAGAATTGATGGACATGCTCCTCCTAAAGAAAACCATATCCCCTCGAGCCACACACTCTAGGGATCTAAACCTCACCACAACAATAAATAGGACATGCTGGAGGGATAGATTCTTGTCCCAGAGACTTCCCATGCTTTGGAACAAGATTACAATCTACATTAGGCAGAGCTCCTCGCTAACACTCTTCAAGAGAAATCTTAACGAGTGGATGGGAAACAGAAAGTTTACCCCGGGGATCACTTCAGTGGCTCTGCTGGACAGAGCCACAAGGAACTAATCTAAGAGGGCAGCGAAAGCCAACACATTCTGGCTAGGCTTATAAATGCCTTCAGGCAGATAGCCTAGTACCTGCCTATGAAACTATGAGTAGAACGGAGGTAGAAGAACTCAAATGGATAATAGACCTAAGGGCAGATTGCCCTCCAGGCTTGAATGGAATGGTACCATTGAAACCAATTTTGAAAGAACGTGGTCTAAATGGGAGGAGATGGCAACAGCTTCAACACCATTGCCCCAAAATAAAGGAGTGTTCATTTGAGTGACAGCTACTATGGGGATTGCTTCATAGCTACTATGAGGAAGTGATGTAAACTGAAGTACTGGTCTTTTGAGTGACACATTCTGTTTGAGGAAGTGATGAAATGGTTTTCAAAAGATCGTGATTGGTCTAGCCAAGTTTTTAAACATTCAGTTTTAGGCCCAGAAAATAGGATCTGAAGAAGGCTAAGGCCGAAAGGGCTTGTCCTGCTTGCCTATTTTATTGGCGTTGCATTAAAGTTTTTATGTGAAATCTGTGCTCTGTTCATGGTGGTACATTCAACTATCTGTTTTTAAAGTTGTTTTGGATTTGGACTACCTTCAGTGGTGTGACTTTCTTTTTCCTGAAGTGCTTAAAACGGTCAGGTAAGTTTTTTTCTGTTATTTTTTTTCCGTTTTTCGAACTTTTAAAAGTTCGATCATGTGGCTTCCACCTTATGACGTTCAAACTTTTTGACAACGTAATATACACCCACGTTTTAACACTCTATTGCCTGAAGTTTATTTTATCTTCCTCTGTTGACCCCTGAATTGAGTAACTTTTTGTTGAAAAGCACCTTCTCACCTTTTTATAAATTTTCAGTATATTCTCTTGTACTGCTTTCATAATTTATTGTTGCATCTTACCAACACCATTCTTTCCTTGAATAAAAAGACATTATAGCTTTATCTGTCTTGGTCTTGTTGATCAACAGAGAAAAAATTTCTTCATTTTTCCCTGAAATTACAGGTCTGTGTTCATAAGTAAATTATGTTCATGTCCTTCTGCTATGTAGGCACACAGCTTACTTCCCTGATTTATGAGCCATATGTCTATGTTTCTGGTATATTTGTTTCAGATTTCTTTTTAAATGGCAGATGTCAGTGAGACCATGTTGTAATATTTTTGTAATTCCATAATATTTACAGAGCTCTTTTCTATGTGCCCAAAACATTTTCCTTTCCATATTACCATTTAAAGTTTTTATGCCCTAACCTGTCTGTGAATAAACTTGGATTCCTTATTTTTGTTCATATCAATTTATGATGAGAATACCCATGCTATTTTTTGCCACTGTCATCTTCAGATAAAGAATCCAGAATAGAACGTAGTCGGTTTCATTCTTAATCTCGCCTTTTGGGTAGTACACTCTGCGTTTCTACTTCAAAATGACTAGCTTTACATGCATTTCATAATCCTACAACCTGTTCAAATTCCCTTGCATCTTTCTTAAATGCATATTAACATCCTGTAACTGTATAATGTTTATTAACCATTATAAATATTTTTTATTTCCTTAAACAATTTTTATTTCTTTATGTTGGAATAGTTGCAGCATACATAGAAATGACCCTTTGTGAAATATTACCTGTTTTAAGTCCATAATTGCTATCTTTCCAGGTCTTAAACCAGTAACATCTGTGATTTATATTTCTGTATTTTTTATCAAATAGATTTACTGGTACATTCTTCCATCTCAAATGATCAAAACAAAGTCAGTCTCCCCCAAGAAAATGCAGGTACTTGACTCTGACTTTCCCCAGTGAACCATACGTCTAATAAAACAAATCAAATGTGTAAAGCTATCATCTTAAGAATGCCCATTTATAGGTTCAGAAGTAGGTACTAGGATGTCAGCCTTAGGGCCTATACAAGCCTAGCCAAAAAGGTACCGTGGCTTTTGCCACCCAAGAAAATTATTTTCCTATGCCCCTATCGAACACAACCACAGAGGTGATCCCCGGGGTGAAGTTCCTATTTCCCATCCAATCATCAAGGTTTTTCTTGAAGAGTGCTAATGAGGAGCTTTGTTTGATATCGATAGGTAGTTTGTTCCAGAGTATGGGAAGTCTCTGGAACAGGAATCTATCCCTCCAGCATATTCTGTTTATTGTGGTGACGAGGTTTAGGTCCCTAGAGCGTGTAGCACGGAGGGATTGGGATTTCTTTAAGTGGAGCATGTCCAACAGCTCTTGGTTTGACATAGCTTTGTATGTTAGGCAGAGATTGCCTCTGAGTAGGCAATATGCAACGGAGTAAAGCTGGAGTTTTTTGAGACGGTCTGCATAGGGCATCTGTTTGAGGCCGATAATCCTCTTTGTGAGGTATTTCTGCGGCTTTTCCAGTTGTTGTAGATGTCTTGTGAGGTACATATCAAAAGGGGCATTGTACTCTATAATGGGTCTAATGAGTGATGAGTAGAGGGGAACAATGACCTCTTTTTTCCTGGATGAGAAACCTTTTGTGATGAGGTGTGCCACATAGAAGGATTTCCTGACTACTGTGGCGATGTGATTATCAAAGGAGAGACTACTGTCCACCTGTGTCCCAAGGTCTCTTATCACACTGTCGGTGTTAAGTAGTCTGCCACCTATGTGGTAGCTCATGGGTACAGAGTTTTTACCAAAGGGGATGACCATGCACTTTTTGGCATTGAGCTTGAGGCCATAGCTTTGACGCCAGGCATCTGTCTCAGTGAGGTCCTTTTGTAGGATGTCCACATCATTAGGAGTTTCAATTATGGCTCCTAGTTTGCAGTCATCTGTGAACTTCGTTAGCCAAAGACCTTCTGTGTTAGCCTGTACTTCGGAAAAGTAGTTACCAAACAGGAGAGGACCCAGGACTGAACCCTATGGTACTCCACTTGTCACTGGTCTAAAGTCTGATTTGCAGTCTGCTACTTTCACAGTGTGGGTTCTGTGAGTGAGCCAGTTGGCAACCCATCTTGTGACATAGGGATTTATACCTAGTTTAGTAATTCCAGAGTGAGGGTTGGGGTCAAAAGCCTTGGCGAGATCTAGATAGGCTATGTGAACCACCTTACCCTCGTCTACGGCTTTGGCGACTGCTTCAAAGAAGTCAATCAGGTTTAGGAGACTTGATCTGCCTTTTACAAACCCGAACTGGGTGGGGTCCAGAGTTTGGAGATTACCAATGTCTTTGTTTATAAATTCCATGATGATACATTCCATGGCCTTGCAGACCAGGCTTGTTAGGCTAATAGGGTAGTAGTTCCCGAGGTCTGTGGTGGCTCCCCCTTTGTGGAGTGGGATAACTGTCGCTGTGCGCCATTCAGTGGGCACAAAGCCTGAGGTGAGGCTATGATGGAACATGGTACTTAGGTGGGGTCCCAGTTCATTCTGTAGTTCATGTAGAACGCAGCCTGGGATGTTGTCAGGTCCCATGGATGCTGTGTTCTTGGCTTTGGAGTGTGTGTTTTTTCATCTGTGCAGCCGTGATTACAGGAACTTTGCATTCTTCCGGTATAGAAATGGGCCCTTTAGGGGGTGGGTGGGGGGGTAAAGTTAGCATTGAACCTATCTGCCAGGATGTTGGCAATATCAGTGGGTTCTATATATTTAGTGCCATTGTGCTGTAACTCAATGTAGATACGAGTGTTGCCATTGAGATTCTTGACATAGCTATAGAATGCTTTGTGGTTGTCTTCAGAATCCGTGGTGATTTTGTTTTCATAACTAGCTTTGGAGGATTTTATGAGGTATCTCAACTCTTACTGAGGCTGACCAGGGAGTTCTTCCAGTCATGGTATTTTACTCTTTTTTGCAAAAGCTTCTTTCTTCTCTTGTAGAGATTGTTTATGGCAGTGGACCACCAGATTGGCTTCCTTTTTTGGAAGATAGCATCTTGGTTCTGTTAGGGATAAGCATGATCCATGCACTCATGTAAGTGCTTATAAAGTGCATTTATGTAGGATTCAGCAGTTGTACCTCTATTGTCTGTCTGCATGGGTGTCATGAAGTTTGTCACTTCTGTCTTAAGAAGCGTGAAGTTGGCTTTGGAGAAATCTTTTAAGGTGGTTTCCCTAATGGGGGGGTGGGGCGGGATGTTGATGTCTAGGCTGATTAGCTTGTGGTTGGATCTGACCAACGAGGAATTAACATCTGGTGTGGAACACCGGTCATCCATGTTGGTAATGACCAGGTCTAGGATATTGCTGCCCCTGGTGTGGGTGTGGATAAGTTGATCCAAGGCACTGGAATTTATGAATTCCAGAAAACGTTGATTAAAAGAGTTGGTATATGAGTGTTTTTCCCAGTTAATGGTGGGGTAGTTATTAGGGTGTTTGGTTGTACCCTAGTATTTTCCAGTATATCAAGAAATGAGGCGTGGGAATCCTGGGGCATGGTGGAGGATCTGTAGCAAGTTACAATTTGGATTGCGGTCTTGCCCAGAGTTAGTTGCACTTGGATAATCTCGGATGCATTATGCTGAGCAACTAACCTGGAGGTGTGGATATCCTTAATGAATATGGACACGCCTCCATCTTTAGTGTTTCAGTCCAGGTTAGGTGGCCGAAAGGTGTGGTATGAATTATAGCCTGGTAATGCAGGGGTGCTCTCTGGAGCCTTGAATCAGGTCTCTGTCACTGCATAGATGTCGATGTTCTGCATTTTAAGGAGTGCCTTGTGTGAATGCATTTTGAGGTTTAGACTTCTAGCATTGAGTAGCATTACCCTCAGATTTTGCTTGCTTGTACCTGTTATGGTGGTGAATTTGTCATTTGAACCTTGCTTAAAAAAGGCACTATAGGAGTGGCAAGAGCCTTAGTCAGTATCCGGAATCCTATTTTGAGTACAGAACCATTAATTTTGTATTCAGCATTCATAATTTGCTTCCCAAAATGTTAAGGTATTTCATTTGTTTTAAATGAGACCGTTTCTCTGTCTCAATGCATCTGATTCCTAGAGTGTGTTACTAGACACTCTTACATGCAGTGTGTGTGTGTGTGTGTGTGTGTGTATATATATATATTGTCTCCCAATGGCATCTTTGCACCTGGTGTGCAGGTACACAGTTTTACTTCTAAAAAGGAGGTACCAGATAATAAAGGATCCAACAAATAATCCAATTGAACTTTGCTGATCATATGATCTGTGTTTGTGAGTTATTTCCTTTTTCTGATTCTGCATTCTGTCAAGAAATTAGGTTTAAAAGGGGCTGCATGACACATCCCATTATTGGTTTTCTTTGTTAAGAAGTTTCTGTTTCTGCGCTCCGCTCTTCAGATTCTTATCAACTTCTAGTGCGTAAGTGAGGATTTTTCTTGGTCTCCCATCAACACAGTGAAACATCCACATCTGAGTCCCATCATCAAGTTGATTTCTAAGAAATGCATTGCTATGCACACCTATTGTTGAAAAGTGTTGACCCGTCACATCATCGAGTCAACTTACGCGAACACTAAACTCCAACTTCTGAAAACCCCAAACACTGAAATTCTGAACCGCACTTGTTTTTAGGTGTGGAGCTGTTGGAAATGTCACCATTCTGTTTTATTTCGGCAGTACGGATTAGGCAGAAATGTGTTGATTGTATGCACATTATGCTATGTGCAGTCAACATTTTGAAGGTAAACTGTTGAAAAGATTTCTTTCCCTGGATGGTGACATTTCACACTCACTTGCTCTGATTTCACTTTTTGCACCCCTTCATTTCAGTTGTGAATATTTTTTTATAGGGACTTGTTTTTTTGCTTGATAAAAGATTGTGACTACAAAGGTCTTTTTTTCCAGAAAATGATAGAAGATTATTACTCATCTGCCGGCATTCAAAAATAATTTGAAAAATTTCACTTAATTACAGTAAGAAGGGAAGCTCTTCGGGTTGACTGCTGGAATAGATGACCTTCTTTTTTTCAGTTCATTTACCTGGCACGTTTCTATCATGTGTCATTGATAACTGTTGCCATATGATATTAGATCCACATTTTTTTTGTTACAGAAGACCTCACCTAGAAATTAGCAGCATTGCTGAATTCATTCACAAGAAGAAGAATCAGTATTTCCTTTGATTAGAAGCAGAGAATCGAACAAACAGAACAAAAGAGGGTGGTCTTCCTGTTATACTGCTGGAAGCTGTGAAATCTGAGAGGGGCATTTAAGTTAAAAAATGGAGGTATTTGTTATTAGTAAGTAATCCTTGGCACTTTTTAACTTCACTTTATTAAAATAACAAAAGGACTAGTGCTTTGGCTCTGCAGCTTTCAAGGTTCATAATTACAAACAACATCTCATTTTATATGCGGCAATTAAGACCCATCAAAACTCAATTACAAATTACAGCAGATACAACCAATTATAACAGATATTTCATAATAAATTCATTATTCATCCTGTTTGGTTACAAAGTATCAAATACAAATAAAAACATGTCTCCAACAACAAATCAGAACATGTAGAAATAATTCTGAATCCCTGCATATATACATACATACATACATACATACATACATACGTACATAAAAACTTTCAATGAGGTTGGATCCTGCCCATGATTTTCTTTGAAATGCAATGCTTCTGGACTTGTGGACACCCCTTAGGTATGTCCCTAATATGTTCTAAGATTCTCTTTCTTACCTAATGCATAATTTGTCTAATGTAAATTTTTTACATGGACATGTAGTAAAAACTACTGTTTCCTGGTAATAATTTTTAGTGTCACTGTTATGAAAATAATGATCATTGATCTCAAATTCACACGAAATGGAAAAATAGGGGAGTAATGAACAATCCTTGCATTTAATAACCAAGTTATCCCGTATTTCTACAGAATGAACCACTATACCAGGGGCATTTCAGTAGGAAAACTTTAATTTCAATGTATGTGAAACTTCTAGTATAACTTTATACCAATTCTTTCTTAATATACAAGATACACCCTCTATACAAGGTGCATACCGAGTTACAAAATAAACTTCTTGGTTATCCTGAGTAATATTCAACTTGAAATTTTTCTTCCTTTTAAGTTGCTCTTCCCTCGCTTTCTGAAAAAAGGAAGATATTTGACCATCTGAATAGCCCCCAAATTTTAATCTCTTAATAATTCCGCAAGATACTCATTCAGACTCCCTTTCATCTGTGCAAAGAATTTTTGCTCTATAAAACTCACCATAACGAAGTGAATTAATAAGATATGGGGAGGGTGGGCACTTGAAGCAAAACAAAAAATATTTGCTGATGTTGGCTTATGATATGAAGCGGAAAAAGTATGATCATCCTTAATATACAAACATACATTCTAAATAATATATCAGTTGTTGAAATTTAAAAGTAGAAGATAACCACACTAATTATTTTTCAAATGCTGAAAACAATTTTCAGATTTCTACTTCTGCCCCTTTGACAGTAAAAAATCCTCAGTATAGTGTTTTTAAAATACAACATTGTCCACCAAATAAACATTTCTATAAATCAAAAAACTTTCCACTTCACCCACAAAAATATTAGCATAAGTGGGTGCAAACCTTGTGCCCATAGCTGTTCCAGGTACCTGTTGATAGTTCTCTCCATCAAAAAAGAAACAATTATTTTGTAAGGAAAAATCAACTAAGTACAAGATATTATCCATTGCTTCTGTCCCCTGTAAAACATCCCTTACAGCAGAGGTACTCAAATCATGTTCAGTGGAAGAGTACAGACTATTAACATTCATGGTTGGTGCGCTCTGCAGAGCAAAGTCTCTGCTCACCTGAAAAGAAGTTTTAACAAATAACTAGCAAGATTGTGGTGCCTTTTCTCTTCTGCTTGAAGAAGGAAATACTCTGGTGGAAAGACACCATCCTATAGAATCCAGGGGCAAGTATTTCTCTCCCAGAAATGGACAAGATCATAACTACAGACAGTTCGGACATAGCCTGAGGACACTTAGGACCAATGAACTGCCGGGTATCTGGACCACAGAGCAAAGAAAACTACACATAAATCAGAAAGAGATGCTAGCAGTCTTTTTAGCTTTGAAAGCCTTTCAAAGCAACCTGGACCCAGAAGCACTGCAGATCTGGGCAGACAACGCTACAGTTATGTGGTACTTAAACAAGCAAGGGGGAATCCTGTTCTTACCCCCTGCGCAGTCTTGCAATAAAGATTTGGCTCTTAACACAAGAATTGCGACAGGCTCATAGCATCCTACATCCTGGTCCAGAACAACACCATAGCAGAATCTCTGAGCAGGGAAAATCTGAACCCCCCAGTAAATGGATACTGAAAAGAAAGATTTTCCTGGACCTCACCCATGAGTGTGGACACCCATTTATAAAATTTTCCTCTCTCATCTGTAACAGAACCCAACAGACAGAGACTTGGAGGGCTGACGCTTTCTCCTCCAAATGGACAGACCTCTTTTTGTATACCTATCCATTGTTACCCTCAATCCCAGGTTTCTGATAAAAGTGGGGTCAGACAGGCTGAGCATAACTCATTGCTTCTTTGTTTCTCTTGGCTTTCAGTGAAGGGAGACTTTGAAATTGCATTCTTCCACCGCTGGTAGATCTGCTTACGCAGCTAAGTGGGTCTGTCGTTCATTACACGTGAACACTCACAATTTAACATCACGGAGGATTGGCTGTTAACCTCCAAAACTGCAAACTACTTTACTGAAGTGTTTGTTCTGAGAGAGGCCAGAAAATAATCCACATGGAAAAGGTTTTCTTATTGGTATCAGGAGAAAAAAACAACAGTCCTTCTCATGCAGGCATAAATCTATTGTTGGAATACCTCACTGGATTATTTCACTAGGGACTTTCTTAGTCCAGTATTAACCATCTCTGCCCGTCTTCTCTGTTCTTCAGCTATCTTTTCCTGTACACATCTGAAACAATTACTAAAAGGGGTCATACACCTAAGGCCACCCAGAAGAAACCCAGTCCCTGCCCGGGATTTAAAGTGTACTAGGAAAACTTAGATTACCACCTTTTGATCCAGCAGCTTCAGCTCCTTTGCAGATGCTGACTTGGAAGAGCACCCTACTGATAGCTGTCATCTTAGCCAGGTGGGTGTCCGAGCACTGATGTGTAAAGAATCTTTCATTGTCTTCCGTAGGGACAGGGTGACCCTTAAAACCAACTCCTTCTTTGTGCCCAAGGTAGTCTCAGAACATTCCTTGAAACAAGCTGTTCTCCTGCCAGTGTTCTTTCCAAATCCACAGAGTAAAGTGCAACAAATCCTGCATTCTCTGGACGTGCAGTGACAGATCAGGTATTACCTTAACAGAACAAAGTTTCCAAATGGAGCAGACCGACTACTGGTGGCCTTTGCAGAAGGGAAAGAAGGTGACCAGTCTCTAAATGGGGATAGCCAACTGCATTACTTTCCATTATGAGCATCATGGTTAAGCCTTTACAAACCTATGTCTGAGCTCACTTCACCGACACAGAGCAGTCAGCACTGCCCTCCTTAAAGGTGTCCGTACCCACAGTATCCTAGAAGCTGCCACGTGGACGTCTATCTACGTCTTTACTAAACATTGATTTGGGCACTACTTCTAGAGCTATGGCAGGTTTTGTTACAGCTATCCTAAAGAACCTGCTGTCTCAGGGGTCAACAGACAGCCTGACCCCCAACTTGTACCTTTGGACATCTCCGAAGAATCAGTACTGCTACACTGACTATGAAGAAAATAGTACAGTTGTGTCACACTTGCTGTAATTCTTAATGTTCGAGCAAATTCTCATCCTCGTACCCATGTTTCTGCTGGTCTCTCATTTGTATCTGCAGAGTTTTTTCTTGTAGGTAGCTCTTATCCATCATCATCCTCTCCTTCTACTCTAGTTCCATAGTTGGAATCTTCCCTTTTTTCTCTTTCTAAACTCTGACATCCCAAAGGATTGTGTTGTCCTCAGCTGTCAGACTGCTGTACTCAACCTAAAAGGACCTGAAGATGGTATGAATAGATGCTGTTCTTATACCCCAATGTCCAGACGTCAGTCCTCAGATGTCTATTGGCTAGGGATGATGTAATGACTCTGGAAATCAGGCCAGTCATAGGCTTCTGTTTGACAGGAAGACCCAAGAACCAGTACTGCAGCACTGATCTATTTGAACATCTACAAGTATGGAAGTGGGGCAAAATTGTATTATCTTTGCAAATGGAACTGTCTGCTTCAATGAATTGTTTTACAGTTTACTGAATTTTGGCCTTTAGTCTTTTTTTTAATAAAATGTTCATCTTTATCTGCATGCCTTCCTTGGGAGCTTTCCTTGGCTTTGTTTTTTACAGATTCTTCATGGAAGCCTATATGTAAGGTGATTTTTTCTATCTCAGGGTTGAAAACTGTTATAATATTTGGTTTGTTTAATGTTTTATTTTGGGCCTCTGGTAAACCCAGGAGCTGCAAGTGGATGTTTCAAGGAGTGACTTGGAATCCATGTCTGATTGAGTGACTTGTTCATCCACACAATAGGCAAACATAGGCTGAGGGACTCAAACCTAAGACTGTAGGATGAGATGAAAAACTTATAGCCTTAACCCTTTATACTAAACTATTAAGCAGATGTCTTTACAACCACTAGACCACTTTCTGTAGAGGCTGCCATTTTCTCAGTAGTGGAGGACACCAGAAGGAAGAGATGAGAGCTGGACCGACAGAGTTTTTTTCATGCTCCTACAATTAATCCTCTCTTGGGCATCAAGCATGGTACAGTGTCCACTCATGTGGATCCAGTGCTTGGGCAGGAAGCATGGTACAGTGTCCACTTATGTGGATCCAGTGCTTGGGCAGGAAGCATGGTACAGTGTCCACTCGTGGATCCAGCGCTTGGGCAGGAAGCATGGTACAGTGTCCACTCATGTGGATCCAGCGCTTGGGCAGGAAGCATGGTACAGTGTCCACTCATGTGGATCCAGCACTTGGGCAGGAAGCATGGTACAGTGTCCACTCGTGGATCCAGCGCTTGGGCAGGAAGCATGATACAGTGTCCACTCGTGGATCCAGCGCTTGGGCAGGAAGCATGGTACAGTGTCCACTTATGTGGATCCAGCGCTTGGGCACGAAGCATGGTACAGTGTCCACTCATGTGGATCCAGTGCTTGGGCAGGAAGCATAGTACAGTGTACACTCATGTGGATCCAGTGCTTGGGCAGGAAGCATGGTACAGTGTCCACTCATGGATCCAGTGCTTGGGCAGGAAGCATGGTACAGTGTTCACTCATGTGGATCCAGCGCTTGGGCAGGAGGCATGGTACAGTGTCCACTCATGTGGATCCAGTGCTGCTTTCATGCTTCTGCTCACCCACAATACTCTGCAGTGCCAGAGACTCGCTTTATGGCTTGTACTTGAGTCCTTCTGCACACAGAATACACTGCCTGTCTTTTCCTTAAAAGGATACTCCAGTGGTGGGTCTCAAACAACTCCCCCCCCCCCCCCGAGATTGATGAGTCAACTGTGACATCCAATTCTCTCTCTCACCTACCAGCTCCTCCAGTATCAGGACTGCTACTCATAGGGTCATAGGTAAGTACTCTTGGCTGGGGTGTTGTGAGGGTTTATTCTTTTGCACCACAGACCTTGCCTTTGTATTACAAATGTTTACTGAAACGTCCTTTGAAGCTAGTCATTTTTAGTTCCTGTGAGGCGTTTGCCTGTAAGATAGTACTTCTCTTGGCAATTCCCCAGTTAAGTGAGCTTTAGAACTGCAGAGCTTGAAGTTTTTTTCCCTCTTGCATAATATTTCTTAAGAATAAGATGGCATTGTTTTCCAGTCCCACTTTTTTTTTTGCACTCATTGCCCCCATTGTCTTATCAATCATCGATGTCCCTTCCTTGGTCAATAGGCCTGTTCATTCTCCATCACCAGGGCAAAGATCGATGGGGAAAGGAGGTCATCGGGAATAGTTTGAGGACTTTAAGAATGTTCTTATTTTCTTCTCAGCCCTTGGTTGTATGCATCTGGTGAGGTGTTGGGAAGGGGCATGCAGTAGTCTGTCCTTGGAGCAACTCCCCTCACTTCTGCAAAGGATTGTTCCTTCAAGGCAGTGCTCTCCTTCCTCATGTGGCTTGAGGGTTGTCGACCTAGTCTCCTCCAGAGAAGTAGCGTCCACCCAATGTAGCGTCCACCCAATGTGCCCATAAATGCATGCAGTCCCCTTCCCCACCTCCAGAAGAGTTGAGTGGGCTCTTTCATTGTTGAGGTAGCTAACTGAACTGTGATTGCTTTGGTTGCAGTTTGGGACTCCATTCCCTTGCACCATGGATCCAGGCTCTTTCAGTTGCACTTTTTTTTTCTTTGCCTTTCTGCCTGTCCATCTTCAGCCTCCCTCCTTGGTCAATCAACCATTCATTCCCCATGATCAGGTCAAGGGTTGACTAGGTGGGACCATCATTCAGACAGCATCAGGGGTGGTTTGAGGATTTTTACTTATTTTGTCCTCATCCAGCCAGCTGTTATTCTGAAACGTCTGTAGACAGACAGGTGTCTCCTTCCAGTTGCATGTGGCAGTGCCTTGATTACAAGAATACCGTGTATGATGTCACATCCCCACAGTGATGAATGATGGATTCGGTACTGGTGTTTAAAATGATTGAAAATGAAACAGTGCTATTAGTTTACATCCAATTGTATTCTTATGAAAGAATTGGCTTGTGAGATAGTTTGTCTGTTATTTGCCATTTTGAACTGAAGTAAATGTTTTTACTTTTCAAACAGGAAAAATCACTGGGTTGGGGCAAAAGCATTGGTTAAGCTCATCAAACCAAAGAAGGACAGTAACAAAGAGCGATCAAAGTCATCTTCAGATACTCAGCCGTTACAGCCTGAGACAACAGATGTAGCAGCAGCATCGTCAGCAGCACCCACTACATCGTCATCATCGGCAGTGGCGACCACATCAGCAGCACAGTTGGCACTGCCATCTCATCCTCCAAAGCCACAGCATGAGGGTGCTGATAATGGCTCAGCAGCACAGAATGCAATAGAGGACAATCACATTGCGTCTGTCAGCAAAGGTAAGATGAGAGGGAGGTTTGCCCATGTATCACAGGGTCCAAAACCATTATTTATTGATGGGGAAAGCTGACTCTGGCAGTGGCATTTTAAATCGGTTTCAGGAATGGGTAGTAGATGGCATCATCAAGACTTGAGGCCAGTCCCCACAATTTTTTTTAATAAGTCCATTTTGAATAGTGAGTGCCTCATATCTTCCACATGATATGATTTTTATTTGTGCAGATTTGTTTTCACACAGTTAATGTTTTCTGGATATAACTCTATGGCTGAAGGGAGGGATGATCAGTCTCTTCAGCCTTCCTAACTTACTCATTATATGCCCTTCTTTTTCTTATTTACAGGTTCCCTGTTTGGTTGTATTTTATCACACAAGCAGAAAAGCAGTGCACACTGCCTTATAATCTGCCTTGTTCTGATCTTTAATCTTCTGTTTGACAATGTATAATGTTTTTTTTTCCACAGTTGTCTCTGTCAGATAAACTCTGTGAGGTATGGTAAAACACCTAGTGTGTATCTGCTCTTCTGTATAAAAAAAAAAAAAAAAAAAAAAAAAAGGTTTGACCCGAGTTACCCTTTATATCTTACTGCCGAGATGTAACTTGGAATTTTCCCATGGATTTTCAGAATTTCATGTGTCATACTTTTTCCAGCCAGTTACTTTGGTCCCTTAACTCCTTTGCATTGGACCCAGGCACGTTTTTTTGACAGGTCACAGCTTTCTTGGACTAGATGGGTAATGATATTTGGGGTGTCATAGAATGCATCTTAACACCTCTCATGCCAGAGAAGCAGTGACATCAGTTTGGCATGCAAAGGCCTTCTTTGTGTGCTGACAAATGTTTACAGATCATCTCCCAACTTTATCTCTTCATGGACTAGGTCCTTAGGCCATTGAGCTCCATTAGTCCCAGCATCCCCACTATAATCTCACACTGAGTTTCTGATGTGTGCAGATGAAAACAGCACACTTTGTCCTTTGAGCTGTGAAACTGGAGTGGAATAGTTTGAAAATCCAGCAAAATGTTTGGGATGCTTTTAAGGAGATTTTTGGATCTGTACAATCTAGAAGGGATATATCTGCATATAATGAATATTTAAGCAGTTTTTTTATCCGTTTTTGAGTTGTATTGTAATAACCTGGAAAAAACAATGCTTGAAACAAAGTCTTGGCACATCTATTTTAAATCCTGTGTCCACTATCTGTAAAACAGCTGTTGTATACATTCTTAGAAGTTGTTTGAAAGGCTTTGTTTCTTTCTTCTTCTAAACTGCCTGTCATAAGACTTTAGACACC
This sequence comes from Protopterus annectens, assembly GCF_019279795.1. Lineage (NCBI taxonomy): Eukaryota > Metazoa > Chordata > Ceratodontiformes > Protopteridae > Protopterus > Protopterus annectens. The sequence goes on from NC_056737.1 coordinate 1,096,913,784, forward strand.
CTTAACAAAGTTACATTTTTTTTTCAGATTCTGATGCCCTCCCTTGGGGCTTTAAATCTCTGAACAAATAATAATGTTTTTCCATAGGCCACAGTTGCAGTAGTCCTGACTGCTTGTACTTAGGATACAGAAGCCTGATGTCTGGTCCAATTTTCAGAGTAGCAGCCATCCAGCTGAGGGCCGGATAGATACCTGCCCATGAAGGACATTAGCATGCACCCTGGATAAATATCACTTTCTTGTCACAGTTCATATCGCTTGAAGATATTGCAACGATTTGTAGTTTGGCATCATTGACCTGCTCCAGAGCTGAGTACTGATAAGTACCTCATTGAGGAAAACTATTTTTAGGAGATGGAACGATGGTTAGGAGAAGGAGTATTTTGTTCAAATTTTACAAGAAAAAACTTGAGACCTTCCATTGGTGTCTGATACCTTGTCCCCTGCCTTAGATGACACCTCTTCCCATGTAGAAATGCAAGAAGAAGTAACCAAAAGGTGTAGGAGATTAGCGACACTGGAGATGTGACCTTGATACATGATACCCCTGCTTAGTTCTAAAGGATGGGTAAAGTTGAGGTGCTTTTGCAACACTGGTCCTAACCCTTGTGTTATCCAAGGCCTCTGGTGAAGCCTTTTTGGAAGTCACTATGCCTGTGGACTCGGACATAGCCCATTGAGCCAAAGGCTTTTGCATAGAGGTTGGACCAGACACCATCCTGTGAGTGTTTCAGTTTTGCCACCCAATTTATCATTTCTGAAGCAGAGGATATTTATCACACAATTAGCACACAATGTTTGCTAAACTGGATATCCCTGATGGAAAGGTTGAGTTCTGGGACTCCTGTGTGCAGACGTAGACCACTCCAAGTGGTTAACCCTGCTGAGAGTGCTCAAAGTGTAAACAAAGGCTGTCAAGTCATGAGCTTCCTACAATTGCGTGGGCTTCAGGTATCTGGTGGACTCTTACTTGTCCCCCTCCACCTTCTCAGGCTGTCACCCAGGATTGGATCTTCCTAGATTAATGGTTCTTTGTAGACTGCATATACACCATCAGTGTTTGGTTTTCTAAGAGAAAGCAGAAACCCGTTGTGATTCCTCAAACAGTGAGGGAGAACAAGTGGGTTATTCTTCCCCAGTGTCTTCTCCTGTAGGGTATGAAACAGACACTTGATGGATGACAGCACAGCCTCTACTTCTCTCACAAAGTTAATCTCATTTGGGGACACCTTTTGCAGAATGAAGGATCTCCTCAAATGGGAAACAAAAGAGGTTACCAGCTCCTAGAAACCTTACTTTGATGTTTTGGGAATGGATGCCTCTTTGTCAGTGGCAGTTTCTCCAGTCCTTGGAGCTTTAGTGGATGCCTTTTTGGCTGCGTCAAATGAATCTTTCAGCCAGCCCCTTCTACCCCAAAAAATACTGATAGGTTCCAAAAGGTCCAAGAGTTTCACAAGTTTTGTGTAAACATATGAACCCTGGGGATCATGTCTAGACAGGGGTCCAGGGAAGTAAATATTGTGGGAAGAAATAGCCAGGGAATTGTTGTGGCTAGGCTTGTATAGGCCCTAGGGCTGATAGCCTAGTACCAACCTATGAACCAACATTCTTTAGGGAATCCAGCAGTGGTTTCTCTGGATTGACAAAAAGGGATTGAAGTTGGCTCCTGTTTCCAACACTTTTCCTAATGACCAAGAGAGCAGAATGCTTAACTAGGAAGAGAGTGTACACAGCCATGTCTCTCAGCTTTCCGGTGCTGTGCAGAATACCCTTGATGGTATCTCTTCTGTTTGCCCTGCCCCTCATAATTCTTTGTTTCTCCTGGTAGATCACTGAGGATTACAGTTAGTCAGTAGTGCCAGTCCTTCTTTAGAGTTTGAGTTGTTATTATTCAAAAAAATGCATGTTGATGCAAAAAACTCTTTTCTTCTAGTGACGTTTAAAAACTGTCCCTGATTTTGGACCTTTGTCCTTACTTTGCCCTGAATTCTTGAGTTAAGAAGTTGAGGTATGTACACAACTGTCCCTCTGGGCTTCATAGCTATCAGCTGTTAAAGATTTAGGACTGCATTTCAGATTCCACTCCTTGACCAGAAGAAAAAAAAATGAGTAGTGTGTGATGAGGACCTGAAGGTGAAAGTTCTGGACCTCAGCCTGTCCATTCTCAGATAGCAAAACACAGTGTGGCTACATATGCAGCATCTAGAGTGACATTATATGGTCAGTGAATTGGAAATGTGCCTGGCTAAGGCTTAGACACCCTGCCAGAGGATCAAAGTGCAGCTCTTTGACACTCCTACAGGAAGAAATAAGGAAGGCCAATGCAGTCTTTGAAACAACATTTTCATTCCTCCATGTGAAGGTATGGCAGAAACTATCCTTGCAAGTCTGCGCCCTACTGTTTCTGGTAAGGTAAGGGTATGTAGAGGAAGGACAAAATATTCAAAACAAAAAGAAATGTCCAGAAGAGGAAGGCCTTAGGATCAGATAAATCAAGTGGACAGTCATGATCATCAAGAGCTTCATGTACTTGTCTGCTGCAAACCTGCATTTCTACCCTAAGGTAGCAAAGAAGATCACCCCAGTTGGTGAGCATGTGGGCAACTTCAGAAGAGGCAAGTGGGTACTGCAGGTAACCTCCCAGGGCGCAAGCTTAATTTCTTAAACAATCAAAGATGTTAGACATCCAGCCACCCATTCAAAACAACCAAGTACATCTGGTACTAACAAGGCTGGAGGAGTTTCTCTAGTTAGGCATAACAGAAATACTATCAAATCAACACCAAAAGACTCAATACTTTTCCTAGTGCCCAAAAAAAGAGGGGCCAAGGAAGCCCATTTGGAGCTTTCAAGGCTGAATGTGTGTACCTAAAGATCCCAAAATTCAAAATTCTGACTTTGCAGGCTCCCTTTCCACTGCTGTTTTTCCCAAGATTTGATGGGTTAGCCTAGATCTCAAGGATGTCTACATCCATATTCCAATACACAGGAACCACAGATGGTTGTCAAATATGAGGTGGGAGGGGGGGCTTCCATTATTAGTTTACTTTCCTTGCCCTTTAGAATGAGTACTGCACCCAGGATATTTACAATGTGTCTGGCACCAGCTGTTGCGTATAACAGAATCATGGTCATTTACTTTTACTTCTGTGTGGATAACTGTTTGAATCAGGCACAATCCCAGAAGGAGGAGGTGAAGAGAGGTCTCCATTTTACAATGGATTGTTTTCACAACCTCAGATTCTCATTCAGTATCTTTTAAGTCATATCTCACTCCTTCCAAAACAGTGATCTTCCTAGTGAAACCCTTTGGACTCTTATCTTTCAGAAGGCCTTTCTTCGTCAGGGCAAGTTGGAATCCTTAGCACAATACTGTCGTGCCTTGACCTAGAAGACTACCGTTGTGGTCCAGACATTCCTAAGGGCACTGCGATTCATGGACTCCACTATCTTAATGGTACCTTTTGAGGTTCCATATGAAGAAGTTCTGGTATCACCTTTTGGAGTGAACACTGCAGTCTCTGGAGGAGATGGTTCTTATGCTACCTGCTTCTCACAAGAGCTGGATTAATCCAATTTGGCCTGATAGAACTAAGGGTCCCCTTTAAACAGACCACCTTAGATGCCTCATGCCTGGCTTTGGAAGCCCAACTAAAGGATCTCAGGGTTCAGGGATTATGGGATGGTATTCAAAGGGAAAAATCAGTATAAAGGAGATGCTGGTCCTCACTTAGGTATTCAAGTCCATCTGGAAGAGCAGGTCTTGTAAGGATCAGCAGACAATACCACTGTAATGTGCTGTGTTAGCACACAAGACAGAACCAATTCTTGTCCCCCCTTTTTTCAGGCTGGCCTGGAAAATATAGCTTTGCAATCCAGGATAATCCTAAAGGCAGTCTGTGCCCATCTTAGTTGAACTCAGTGTAAGACTAATTGAGCAGATCATCTGCAGATCCCCATGTGTGGATCTTACACGCACGTCTTCATGCAGAAAGCTTACAGTTGCAGATTACTAGCTGTAGATATGTTTGATTGTCCAAGCAACAGTTGAGAAAGATCTGCTCTAAAGCACCATACAATGATGCTTGAGCAATATATGCCTTGTCCTTCAGTTGGACAGGTCTCTTTTTTATATATATTCCCTTGCATCCCCTTCTCTCCAGTGTGATCCAGAAGGTAAATGTGGAAGGGCTAAAGGTGTATTTTAATGGCACCTTTTTGGCTCAGGCAGCATTGATTGCACCTGCTTATTCAGGTGTCAGGGATGAAACCTTTAACACTGCCTATGAAATGTGACCTCCCAACGTGGGACAAGGGGAGGTGACTAACATTCCTATCTGAAGACTCCGCAGCTCACTGCTTGGATGGTTTTTAATCATTCTGCCCTTTTTAGGCACCAGTTTATTGAGGATGAGCTATCATTAATGAGGCTAGGAAACCTACTGCCAGGAGATCTAGTCCGACCACGTGGGAAAGATTTTCAGTCTGTTGCCAGAGGTGTTATCAGGACCCCCTCTCATCCTCATTGTCCAAAGTCCTGTGATGCTTACCTGACCTCATCAGTTCAAGTGACATGTGCCATAGTTAGGGTACACCTTTTGATCATCTCAGACTTCACAACTCCCTTGCTTCCCTGCAGCCTGTTAAATGTTTCATTAAAGGAGCCCCACACCTGAACCTCCTCCATGGGACCTGAAGTTAGTCCTGAAAATGCATATTTGGCCTGCTTTTGAAATTGCTTCTTCTGTACCCCTGAAAACTTTGAGGTGGAAAATTGGTATTTTGCTTTCTGTCACTTCACCTAGAAGGATAATGGATTATATACAGGCACTTACATGCAAAGTGCACCTTATAGTGCTCCTGCAAGAAAGGATTAGGCCTATACCCACCCCTTACTTTATGCCACAAGTGGTGATTGAACATCATCTTTTAGGCTGTAGAGATGTGTGTTTTCTTTGCTAATCCCCAAAACAAAGGCAAAAAGATTCTGCAGTCCTTCCCACAAACAACTGAGATACTGTTTAGACAAAACTAGAAATTCTGATTAGCTTTTTCTGTCCTTTTCGGCTAAAAAATAAAGATGTAGAAACAAATCCCTAAGCAATTACTGTCCAAGTTAATGACATTGTATCATTTTTTTCTGCTCTCATCAAAGGAAGAAGCTGAAAAGGCACATGAGGCCCAACAACATCAGGAGGATTGCAGCGACTATGGATTTTCTTGGGAGTATATGTGTGCAGTCAGTATTGGAGGCTGTCACCTGGTATTTTTTCTGTATGTTTTCAAGACAATGCAGGTTGAATCTTGCTTCTAGTGAGGACAGGTTGGGCTACTGCCATTCTACAAGGCTTGTTACAATCTACCTCATCCAGTCCTGTCAACTCACAGTCCTTATGATCCTGGGAATTATCATAGTAGTCTCTGTGTAACAGTGATCTGTATGTAGACTATTGTACAATTGTATAAGAACTTGCTATTGTAGTAGATCACATTTGCAGTACAACTTCCTTCTCACATCCCCTCTTGCTTTTTTGAGACCCCCAACGCTAGGGTACCTTTTTCCCATGCAGTTACTCCTCCTTGCCTTAATAAGACCGCAGGCCTGAGCAGGTCTGGATAAATTTTAAGAACCCAAGATCCAGAGGTGTCACTAGCTATTTTAGCACCCAGTACTATTCACCAATCTGCTCCCACCCAACTTTAAATTGAAGAACAAAAATACCAAAAAAAAAAAAATCCCATTTTTGTGGAGCAAAGCAGATCTGTTCTTACTCCATTTGCTCCTCAGACTCACAGAAAAAAAGCAGAACTCTGATCTTTTTGAACTGTAGCAAATCACTTACTACATTTGTAACAAGCAGCTGCTACAGTTTTTGCCACACATTGAGTGCTAAAGTGCTTTAGTGCAGACAGCAAATGCAATACTGGACAAAAATGGGAGTGTTGCCTTTAAGCCGAATTGGGATCTGCTGATCCTTCCCTCTAACACTTTACACTTGGCGACTGTTCCCTTTGTCCCACCATAGGTGTGCTACTGTCAGGATCTTTCATTCCCCTAACACTTTATAGTTGGGCATCTGTTCCCTCTGGCCCACCCTAGGTGTGCTACTGCCAGTATCTTTTTTACATTTCTGGCCCTTTCCTTTCCACGCAGGGCTATGTCCTGAAGATAACAGGATAGCTATTCTGCTGATATCTTGAGCAAGAAGGAACCAGATATGGCATGAACAGGTGCTGGGTTTATCAAGGGAGTAGGATAACATCCTTGAGGGCAGATAGCTATCTGGCCTAGAGGAGGAAGGGTGCAGAGCTGTAGAATTTGGGTTGGACACTGGGCTTTCTGCATCAGAAGTCCCAGGAATCAGAATTACTGCAACAGTGAGCTACTCGAACATGTGCTGTTTTGGTAAGTTTTTACATAACTTTGGGTCTGAAAGGTAATTACTGCCGCATCCTGTTTTTCCAAGCTCACATGGAATCATGTAGGTTTTAAGTGGGAAGTCTGCATTATCTAATCAACGTGCTACTGTTCAGACGTGCAGCTACTTACAGGAGTTTCAGCAATTGTCTTCCTCCCTCTATTGTGGCCCCATGATGATAAGTATATACGTTTTTTCCATACTTACATGATTGTTTTTCTCAAGCTTAGTCTAAGTGACAGTTATTAGATAATGTATAGAATTAGTGATTATTTTCTTATGTTTTCTATGAATGAGTGTCAGTGTAAAGAAGAAAGTAAGTTTTTTTTTGTAGTTTTCTACTAAGACAAACATTGGAGCATTGGGAGACACCATAATTCAGATTGTTTCTAATTCATAATTCAGACTGACAAGTCTTCTACTTTTCAGCTGTGAGTGAGATGATCTCTGTCTTGGTATATATCAGCATAGTGATTGTTCCACGTGCCAAGCTGCACATGAGGAAATTTTCACCATTCCCTGTGGAGTCTCTGGGATCAGCAGATAGATACTTTAAACTAGCACCTTCCTTTGATTTCTCACAGTTGGAATATGATTCTATGGTGAGGGGCAACAATAGAACACAGCCAATGAAAACCTTTCCTTCACAATAGCACACAGCCAATTAAAACCTTTCCTTCCTATTCACATTGGAGAGGTGAGGGAATTCACAGCCGCAGTCAGTGATGGTTCAGGGCACCTCATCCTTCATCCAGGCAGAGATGAAGATCAACTTAAAGGAGAAACTGATGGTCCTCTTGGTACATCTATCCTTCAGCAGATGTCTTTGTTCTTGGTAATCAACCAAGAATCATTTTTGGTCAAAGGTTAATGGAATAGGGATTTTATTTTTTGTTTTATTCATTTATTATCCAAATCTGTTTTCCAGTCAGAAGATTGTGGCTTACATTCAGAAGCCTTGTATAGTGCAACATAGTAAACCAGTAAGTACATTATGTGACCATGCCAAGGAGGGCTGTACTAGATATCCCATAGATGAATTTGTAAGTACTTATCCTACCTTCAAGACTGACTTTAAACGTGACTAAAATATTTCATTGGCTGACATGCAAAGACAGAATAATCTATCGGTCATAGCAGCAGGTCGCATTTATGTTATGATGAAGGCTGAAGTCTTTGGCTGAAGTATTTGTAAGATTACAACTCTTCAGAAGGTGAAGGAGATCAGTTAGGGAAAGGTGTTTCAGGGCATGGAACACTAACTGTAGGTCACAGTACAAAAGCCTGTATGAGATGGAATAAAGTGTTAGGGCTTGCACTGTCAGGATAGCTTTTGCATTGTCAGTGGTGCAGAAGGCTGCGGGTTCTATTCCCACACCAGATAGATTGCTGATGATGCAGTGTGGCATAAGTTAAGTGCTGCACTCCTAAGCACGTCATCCTTCAGATGAGATGTTAAACCAGTGTACCAGGTTTGAATGACTATATATCTATCAAACCACTTTTAAAACTAAGAGCAGCTAAACTCTGAAGAAATTTGGAAAATGTTTAAAATACTGACCACCAGATGGCACTAGACTTGGTCACAGAACCTTATGTAGGAACAGAATTTCTATTGAATGGAAGTTTTATGTATTTATACAATACTTTTCTTTCTTTTTTACAACTCATATATATTCATTTGGTTTTAAACACCAGGATTTTAAGAATGTTTTAATACTTTCTAACATATGTTTTTTGTATTATTATTTATAACAAGGTATTAGATGCCTTTATAATGCAAGACAAAACAATGTTTTCTTTTATAAGATGTTCTCCCTTCACTGACAATACATACAGTTGTATGCTTTTAAAGGTTTAAATCAATCAGTTTCTTTATTGGTTAATTGGTTTATTACTTATTTGACTTCATATAAATAAGGGATTTGTGTATATGGGATTTTATCTGAGGAAGGTCTATACAACAAGACGAAAACGCTGTGGTTAATATACAAGGCATTAATGTTTTAGCCTGCCTGTGGATTTTTTCTACAATAAAGCCGATTTTGGATGGTAACTGGATTCTTTCCTTTTTGCACCTTGGACACTTTTCTTTATGTTAAACCAGTGTCCCATCTGCTATAGTTGTTACTAGCTTAGATGAATATAAAAAATCCCATAGCACTTATTGAAGAGTAGGGGTCTTTTACTTGTATTCAAAAAACCTCTTAATTACAGCATATTTATATATTTACAAATATTTACAAATGTACAAATATATATATATATATATATATATATATATATATATATATATATACACATACAGATCTGTTTACACATATTCATAATTTTCTTTACAATCATACTAAATTTTCATCCCTGTTATATCCCCATACAACTTTTACCATAACCACTATGTGATTTTACTTAATATTGTTGCTAAAATCTATTATCATTAAACATATTTTCTTTTTCTTTCATTCCATATAACCCATATGACTTAAAATAACTTCTTATCTATTCTTTTAACATATTCTTTACTTCTATTTTTATAATATCCACATAAAAAAAAAATAATTCTATCACATTTGTTTGACCATTTATTATTCACGCTATGTTTTTTCATATTTCTGCATTGCAAGTATTTACTTATTTGATTATGAATCTTATCTTGTAATTGCTATTTCCTCTTACATGTGTATTACGTGTACTAACTCAATTTTGTATACAATCTTTTCATCTTTGTTTTCATCCTTTTATCTTTTTATGTTTTTGTTTAAACTTGTAATAACCATTGGAGCTTTTCTCCCTGGGCCTCCACTGAAAATGGACATACATCCAGCTGGACTAGCCCGGTCAACAAATGTAAAATAAATAAATAAATAAATAAAATAATCATATCCATGGTTATTTTACCCACATTTTATATCTTCTTTATATAGTTTTCCTTACAACTTTTACTCTTTTTACATTTCAAAAACACATGTTCCATAGTTTCCTCTTTTTGACAATGTAAACATATTCTACCAGTTTTCCTTTTAAATGGCATATATCCTTTTACTGGTAATTTATCTATTACCAGTCTTCACACAAAATCTTGACGTTCTGTCTGATTCTCCCATTTGCTTGTTTTTATAGTTTTATATTAATCTGTAAAATTTTCCCATGGTTTTACACAGTAATATTTTATCATTGCATTCTTATACTGTGCTTTTCTATCTTTTTCTATTTCCTCAAGTTTTATTACCCACAAAGATATTTTTTTCTTTGTAACATTTTATTTCTTCATGTGTACAGTCTTTTTCTCTTTTTTTTAACCGTACCCCAAAATGTGTCATACTTATATTTAAACAGTTACACTACTAATCTCTCATCTTTTTCATTTATCTACTTTAACACTTTGTACAAATTTAATGAAGCAGCATACATCACTGGGGTTGTTTAACCCTAAACCTCCTTCCACTTTCTTTTTATATAAAACTCCTCTTTTTATTGGGTTTAATATAAAACCCCATATAAATGAAAAAAAAAATATCTGCAATAATTCCTTTTCAAATACGTTGGAAACATAAATATACTTGCTAGGTATGATATTTTCCCCATCAGTACTGAATTGATCAAATAAGCATTTTTTCTGAATGAATAATCTATATGTACTCCAGAAAAGATAGGATTATTTTATTTCATCTATTGTTTTTCCCTGTTGAATTCAGCTTACATCTTTATTCCCAAATTTTATACCCAACTCAGAAATTTCATTAATTGTAAAATATATAACCCCTTGTGATGGCCTGTCCTTACCCCAGGGCCGGTAATCAAGGAGCCTCAATCCTCACCCCTGACACCTGTAAGAGACAGTCACTAAAACAGGGATGGATTTACTCAGTATTTTCAAATGCATCTTTCTGCATCAAGCACAATTTCCCCCAAGAGCAGTTCCAAGTGACTTGACACCCACACCTGGGTATTTGATTTTCAAACACGCACTCCTGGAAAAGGCTGGCACAAATTTACTAGCTGTGCCCCCTTATGCCCAGACAGTACGTTAACAATGCTGCCACCAGCCAGTCACTGTCATGCTCTTACAAGGGTATCCAATTATACCTAGTAAAATCAATACTAACATAAATGGTAGAGTGTAACCCAAGCAGCACGGCTTTTCAGAGTGACCAAGGTATAATTAGAATAAGCACAAGTACTCTCAAGATGTTAAAAGTAATCTGTAAAAGATCAGCCACAATAAAAGGTATAAAAATATTTAATAATTAATAGAAAACATGAGAATATTAAATATTTCTGTGCAATAAACATCAGTTTCAATCACAGGAGAAATAAAAATAAAACAGTTGGACAGATTCAAGCAGATGAGGAAAAATAATACTTGGCTAATCTCACTTTAATTCCTGACTGTCTAAAGAAGAACTGTTCCCTAGCTAACGTAATTCAGCAAGGCAAGATGAAATGCTGAGAAGCTTACTTCCACTAAGCGAAGTGGTGGTCTTCCATCTTCTAAGTGACTACAACTGAATTGACTGTGATAACTGTTATAGATTTTTATACCAGGTTCCAAAGAAAACAAAACAAACAAGCTGATCTGTGAGTTCCATTCCCTTAGTGCTAGTTATAGAATGATACCACATTTAACAAAAACTTTATTCCTCCAATTGTTTAATAGTCTCTGTATTTCTAACTTTTTTGTAATGGAGCTTTTCTCCTCAGGTCTCTGCTGAAAAATGGCATGCTGCGGTTAATAAATATCAAATAAATAAAATTTGATCATGACTCTGGTAAAGAACAGACTCAGAGCTTTTCTAAGCTCCACTGCAGTATTTGAAAATTATAGAATTCTTTGTTTAAACATAAACATTTAATCACTTATAACAACACTATTGATGCATTTCTAATATAAGCATCTGTACAAGTCAGTGTGATAGTCAAATGACAGAAAATTATTTACAAAACTTCTGCTAACTATGCTGGCATATGTTACACATATTCTTGGTACAGATGGCAATACCTCACATAGTCACATCTCTGTCTTTACTACATCACCTAAACCTTTACTTTTCTCTTTATTTAAAGCCATCCCCATAACCTCTAGACACTTATCTGTGTAAATTATTACTTGGTTTACCCAGATTTTGTTTTTTTCAGTTATTATAATGTCATCTGCATGTGTTAACAGGACTAGAACTCTTAACACGCCAGGTGTTATATACCCCCACCTCCTTCATTTTGTAATTTGTTTCACTTGCTATCACATTCATAACTAGTGCAAATAATATGCAACTCATTGGACATCCCAGTCTTTATATGTGCCTCTTGGCTTAACTAGCCATTTGCAAGTATTTTTACTTTAGATTTCATGTCCAGTTGTATCAAATTCCTTATTAAGGTCTCCTATCATGATTTTTGCTTCTTCTTTTCTATTCATACCATCCACAATTTGTCTGTCATTAATAATTCTTGATAACCCTTCCCATTTATCTTCCATAATATATTCAATTTTAGTTATTATTTAATACTGTCATTCTCCAATTTTTTAATAGTCTTCTATCTTCTATCTCACATATGGATTTATGTATGCCACTACATAATTCTTTATACATAAACTTTCATTTAACCATTCATTCAAAGTCTTTAAAAATATTTTTCGGCCAGTTCTTTAACTGTTTATACATTTCATAGGGTCTTTATTAGTTTGCTGAAAGTTTTTTTTTTTCAATGAACACCTTTCTGTCGACCTCTGTTCATCAAAATTCACTTCTGTGATTCACTGAATTTACTAAGGGCAAGGAAGTAGTTGGCCAACTAAACAACTTTGCCCTTTTTTTACTGATCTTGTAGTTGGTATATATAGTTGGGGGTTTGTGGGGGCAAAGCCCACCACTTGGGTGAGTTTGATTTCATTAGTTGTGAGTTTCATTGTGCTGTGGAGCAATTGTTTCCTTGCTCTTGGTACATTCTGCAAGTTGTGGAAGTGAATTTCACTGACTAGGGGTCGACAGAATGGTGTTCACTGAAGAAAACTTGCAGCGAGCTAATATAGACCCCATTTCATACCCTGTTCTATCTGATCCTGCAGCTGAACCCATATTTACTTGTCCTAATACGTTATTAGCTCATTTAAAGTAATATTCCTTTTCCAACTCATTATTATATTTTTCTGTTAACCGTTTTACTTTCCCTGTTTTTACAACCTTCTTTTTTCTTTAAACATTTATTGTACATATTGTACTATACTGTTCATAATCTTTTCCTGAGTTCTTTCTATTTCTACTTTTACATTTTTTTATTTCTCTCGTTATACTGCCATTTTTTTTACTAATCTGCTTAAGTAACACAATACTACTTCTCCTTTTCCTTGTACAAAATATCTTTGCTTATATAACAATTTTTGTATTTTTTGTTGCTTTCTTTCATATAATACTTTTTTTGTCAACGTACTTTCTGTCTTTATGTTCTAAATGTCCTATTTTCTTTTATATATTTCTTTCTCTGCTTTTTCATATCATATTGCCACTGTAAAAACATTTTTATATTTTTCATTAAATATTATCCACCATTTAGACCAAGTTTTATAAAATGTTCTCCTAGTAATATGATCTTTCCCTAACTGTATTACTAGTCTCTTTTTGTCTTAATTCCATGCTTTATCATTTAGCCTTATTTCTTTGCCTATGTTTATATATATTCCTTTTTTCCTTTATCTATAGCCATATTGCAAGATGATCAGAAAATCCTTTTACAACTACCTTCATTTTTTCTATAACTAAATCTTCTGATATTATTAAATAATCTTTCAGTTCTGTAATCCCCCATTTGTAAGTCCATGAATTTTTGTCCCAAAGTTTTAACTTATCCCATTTTATAACTTCTAACATTTTTCTTATGCCATTTTCTTTCTTTTAGCATTTGCCTCGTAAATAACACTTAAAGTCTCCGGTTATTGTAGTGTTCATGTTTATCACTGTATAGTCTAAAATCTGATTAAATAAGCTTTTTCTTTCTTTTAGCATTTGCCTCGTAAATAACAATTAAAGTCTCCGGTTATTGTAGTGTTCATGTTTATCACTGTATAGTCTAAAATCTGATTAAATAAGCTTTTTCTTTCTTTTAGCATTTGCCTCGTAAATAACAATTAAAGTCACCGGTTATTGTAGTGTTCATGTTTATCACTGTATAGTCTAAAATCTGATTAAATAAGCTTTTTCTTTCTTTTAACATTTGCCTCGTAAATAACAATTAAAGTCTCCAGTTATTGTAGTGTTCATGTTTATCACTGTATAGTCTAAAATCTGATTAAATAAGCTTTTTCTTTCTTTCTTTAAATTAGTATAAGTGTGTAATGTTATAATTCTATACTTGCTCATTTCTATTTAGACAGTGGTTAACCTTCCCATTTTTACTAAAGTTACATGTAATATCTTTACTGTATTTCTACATGATACAGCTATTCCAGAGCATCTCTGATTTCCCCAAATTCCAGATTATCTTTCATTCCCACAGTTTCTCTGTTTGTAATTTTCATTTGTTAAAAATCTTGTCTTATAATATAGTTTTATCTACATCACATGCATTATACCACTCTACAATTCCTATTTTTCTTACTATACTCTTAATACTATTCACATTTACAGGAAATATCCTAAAATGTTCATTTTCTCTTTTCCTTATATTCATGGTCTCATAAGTTCATAGCAGTTATTAAGCTAATTTTCTTAGTAGGTCATTCTAAGCCTAGCCTATTTCCCAACCAAAGGTGAGAATCAAATACTATATCTTATGTCTGCGAGTGAAACACTTTAACCATTATACAAAACCCCAGTCATTAGCTGTATATATTCTTTTTCATCCATTTTTTTTCTTGTGTACTTATCCCTTTAAAATTTCTTGCTGTCTTTTACCAGTATAATTCTTTTGTTTTCTTTTTCTACTTCCCAATTTGTCTTTATCACTTATTTCAGAACTTTCTTCTGTGTCCTCTTTATTATTTTTTTCTTCTGTTTTTACTACTACAAAAAGTTCTTCTTGTTCATGCTCTTTTTTTTCTTGTTCCTTACTTTTTATTTTCATTTTTGCAGTCTATCCATAAATACCCAATTTTGTTATATTTATAACATTTCAATTCACATTTTTTAATTATCCCATTTCCCCACAAAAATAACATTTTATTTTGTTAGTTACTTATTAAATGTCCTTCTTTTCCTCAAAACATGTTATGGGTTGTCCCTAGTATTTTACAACACCCTATTCCCCTGCACATGTATTATGCTTGGTATATGAATAATTTTTCTCCTCCTGTTTTAAACACAGTATTATCTCCTTCTCTCTCCATCTGCCTCACTGTTTCTCTGGGCTATTTCTGTGCCTGGATTGGAAACAGGAAGTGCTTCTGCAAAATGGGTCCCACTCGCAGCATAGATGTGTAGGGGAAGTTCCCCGATGTCCTGGTCAAACTACCCCTAGTAGTACAAGTACCACCTCAGATGTACCCTCAAACAAGACCACTAGCCTAGTGGGACTAACCTGGTCAACAAAGTATAAATAAGTAAAAATAAGCATCTTGGTTCTGGGCCTTTAATTATGAATCATGGACAAGGTGTTTGGAGAGATGCATGCTGAATGGGGTATTGTATTTTGTGAAGCACCTGATGAAGGATTATTATTGGGGAATTATGACTCCCTTATATCTAGAGAATATGTTCATGTTGATAAGCTGAGTGATGTATAGAGATTTCCTAACTGTGATTGAGACATGATGGTCAAATGGTAGCTTGTTGTCAATGAATTTGCCTAACTCCCTAACAGTTGTGCCAATTTTAAGGGAGATGCCATTTATGTGATATGCATTTGGACATTCTGAAGCTCTGCTACATTTTTTGTCATTTAGCTTGAGTCTCTGGTCAGTATTCCAGGTGTTGGAACTCTGAAGTTTTTCATGAAAGATCTGTATGTCCACAAGGGAGTTATTCAGTCACTGGCAAATTTAGTTAAGCCATCTACATATATATTTAAGTATACCAATAGAGGCCAAATTGAAGGGCGCCCAGGATGGAGTCCTGTGAAACACATACATAAAAGCAATTAAAATGTTTACTTAACAGATCAAGTGAAAAGAAGTAAACAGTGTTTTGTACTGAAACGAACATTTCCTTTTCACAGAGACTGTTTGACCTTTCAGTTAGAATAAATGTTTGGGTTGTGTAGGTAACACAGCCCCCAATGTAGGAGGTGCAGGACACTTACCCCAATCAAAGTATTGCTTGTTAAGTTTGCATTTTATATTTATTTCATGTGTATATTCTGAGTTAGAATGAATGTTTCCACTGGAAGTTTTCCAGAAATAACGTGAATTATAGTAAATAAGTTTACGAAAACCAAAGTACAATAACTGCAATTGCATGCACGCACACACGCACACACGCACACACACACGCACACACACACACACACACACACACACACACACACACACACACACACACACACACTTACTTGTTATTCTCCTCATATTCTCTACTTGCTTAATTTTTTTGTCATTTGGATTATCTCCAACCGAGTCCCAGTCAAACTTTTAACATTTGTTTTAATTTCCTTAAGACACATGCTGAGTAGCATTTGCCATGTGTTGTAATCATGTTGTGTTATTTCAGGATTTTGAGTTTGTCTTTTGTACTTTGAAGGATTTTTATTTCGGCCTTAAGTTTCGATCATGTTGAACTTCATTCTTCTGTGTGGGAAGTAAGAAACTTAAAAGTCAGAGTTTGGCAGATGAAAAAGTGACTTAGACTCATGACTCTAGGATGAAATTCATTGTCAGATATAAGCTTAATGGTCTGCACTGAAGGGCCAGACAAACGTTACAACCCTGGTGTAATTTGAATAAACAGTGTTCTGATGTGAAATAAGGCTTGCTTTGATGTCACCACTGGGTCATTAAACAGAGAAAAGCATACATATAAACAGACAGTAAGGTAGGACATTATTTTACTTAACATCTCCCCAGTAAAGTCCATATCTAGCTATGCTGATAAAAATGATTTCAGTGATATGTGCTAAAGGGGGCAGTCTTCATAAAGACGATGTGCTATGGCAAGCTGTTAAGTTACTTTTATTGAAATTTGACACTGTCTGTAAGCAAAGTATATTATTGTTGCTTTGTGACTGTACATTTATGACATCGTTTTTAATCATTTTTTTCTGTTCGTAAATTTTTGTATGTTTAATTTCTAACCACTTTTTCCTGCATTCATAATATTTTCTTTTTTCTTTTTAACCATTGTAAATAACTCCTAGTGCCTACTCGTAAAAAGTTTCCTTTTGTCAGAAGCAAAAGCAAGGACAAGGAAAAGTCGCCAAAGTCACCACCACCAAGTTCGCAGCCTCTTTCTAAACGCCTACGATTCTGGTCTTCTTCAGACATCCCATCTTCTCCTAATGAATGCTTATCTTTCACGGAAATTGGGGAATTCTAATTCATCTTCTATCTGTGTCATTCAGCTTCATTTCTTATATCATTTTTTTTGAAAACATAAAAGGACACCACAGGCCTTGCACCAGCATATTTTGATTCATGTGCCCATTATATGACAGAACATATGCAAATCCTAAAATTGGACTTTGATATAGAAGAAGAGATTTTTATTTAATGAACTTATTTTGTCTTATTTATTTTATTTGTTTTGGAATCCTGCTTTAATAAATACCACATTGAAACGAATCACATTTAAGTAAGTTTACTTTACCAACATTCATCGTAATTACGTGTTTCAGTCTCAGATGATAGTTTTAAAGTTTTGGCAGTAAGCCATTTTAACAAAATAGTTTGGACTGCAGTTTAAAACGTTACTATGTAGATGACATTCAGTTTGGACTGCGGTTTAAAACATTACTATGTAGATGACATTCAGTGTTTCTAGAAAGAAGTCCATTTATGTTTATTCACAGCAGAAAGGTCTGCATAGTTACACACGTTTAATTAATGCCTAAGACTATTGTTTCCGTTGTTGTCTGCAGCTCAAGCTTTCCATGTGCGGCCTGGTGTTTTTTGGACATTACCCTCACGACACCTATACATTTTCCATGCACCCCTTCCTTTTCCTGTGTTCTCATTTCCATTTCTGCCTACTTATGCTGCAGATATGTTGCTATGCATAACCCATTGCTTTCTGCTTACATCTCTGGTTCCAGCTTTTTCTTTTGTTTACTCCTTGTATTTCACTTAGTGTTATCACAAACGCATAGCTACTGACACACATTTCTCATAAAAAAAAAAAAAAAAAAAAAAGAAAACTTGTGAATTCTTAATGACTGTTTCATAACTTAACCGTGTTGGATGTGTTCACTACTCCATACAGCCTTACTACACCTGCCTTTTCCTTGAACTGAATTGCTTGCTTTGATGATTGAAGTACTCGTTTGAGTTTGTCTATTTGCTTGCATTTCTTTGGCATAGCAGATGTGGCAAGAAAGCATAATTTCAAATAACAAAAAACAGCGGCTAGGTTCATTAAGCCAAGAACTTGTAAATATCACTTCCTTTCACATGAATATTATGGCTGTTTGTAAATACTTCAGTTTGTCTTCATGTGGAGGAGATAGTATTTTTCCACTGAGTTGTACATCTTCTGTTTTGGACTGGGGTGGCGGTATTTTTTTCCTGATGTTATCTGTTAACAGTGCGTCTTCCTTTGCTGTAAAATTACAAACTCAGTTTTATTTGTGGATGGCCACACAGTGCATTGCTGTTAGAGAAACAGAAGGGAATCTTGAGTTCTGAGTCCTGATGTTAAAAATGTTACTTTAGTAATGTACCAGTCTGCAGTGGAGGGTACCTCATTGTTTTTATCACTGCTTGCAGCTGTGGCTAGCGTCAAAGTATTCTTTTGGGAAATTTCTCTGAAATATTGCAGGTGTTCCAAAGCAGTGGGGAAATCCTTCTTAACAGAGCAATAAATATAAATGCCTCCCCCCTTTCCAGGTTTCTGGACATTGATTGATCCTGGTCTTCCTAGTGTGTCAGCTCACCTTGCCGGCATGACATGTAGAAGTTTATGAACTGGATTTTGTCTACATATCATGGGTATCATGTTAGTCATATAGATTTCAAGAGAACTGCAAGCAGTCTATATTTTCTGTAGTGTCTCCTATAATTTAGAAGTAGTTTAATAACAACTTGCCCTTGTCCCTGTTCAGAGGGTATGGTGTGATCTGTCTGGCTAAGAAAACCAAGAGGACACTGTTTAGGTCATATTCTGAAACAAAATTACTGGTTCTAACAGGTGCATTATGAATAAACAGAAATAAAAAGAGAATACTACTGCATTGTAGATAAGGGACAGACCAGGTGTCTTAGGGTACATATAACAATTTTTCTTTGAAGACATTAAGGATGGGCAGAAATTTTAGTAGGAACTGATTAGTATGTGTCACACATGGCTGGAGTGGTTGTGGGATTAGTTCTGGATGTTTGGAGGCAGTGTGTGTTCTACATATACTGCCTAGTCATGCGTCCCACAAGTGCTTAGTCATTACAGTTTTTTTACCATTCTTGTTCACGTTTTATCTTCCAGATGCCTAGCTGTCCACATGTGTATATTAAGTGGCAGATGGTGCTTGTAGGAGACACAAACCATCAAACAACTTGCCCTTCAGAAGTTGTCTTCTCTGTTCTCCCTTGCTTCTCCGTTACAAACTTTTGAGGTCACATATTAAAGAAAACAAGGCAAGAACACGTAATGGTGCATTTTTCTTGCAACTGTTTCATATGCCCACATTCCATTTTCTACACTTGTGTAATTCATAGAAAAGGATATATACAGCAGATCCTTTACAAAGTCTAAGAATTTGGGTGTTGCCTCTGGAGAGTGGATGTTTGCTTTCATACCTTCTACAGTACCAACCAATTAATGTCATTGTGATGGATAACTTTGGTATGCTTGTTCAATGCTGGCTAGTACTGTCTTCCTTAACCTGCAGATGACATCATAAATGAGTGACTGTTCTGCAGATGACATCATAAATGAGTGACTGCTCTGCAGATGATATCAGAAATGAGCATCTGCCCTGTAGATATCAGAAATGAGTGTCCTGCAAATGACATTATAAGCGAGTGACTGTCCTGCAGATATTAGAAATGAGTGTCCTGCAGATGACATCATAAACGAGTGACTGTCCTGCCGGTGATATCAGAAATGTGTCCTGCGGATGACATCATAACCGAGCGACTGTCCTGCAGATGATATCAGAAATGAGTGTCTTGCAGATGATATCAGAAGTGAATCATTGTACTGCAGATGACATCAGAAATGAGTGACTGGTCTGTCATGGAGATGATGACATCAGAAGTGAGTGACTGTTGTGCTGTGCCGTTGCATCAGCAATACTAATGTGTTACAGATTTTGGTTGCAAGTCTTTTCATAACTGTGGGTATTTGGTACAGTCACGTTGATGTCTCCTGGTGTTAATGTCCGCATCCCTATGGTTAAAAGATGCCTTACCAGGACAGAGAAGTCGAAATGCCTTCTTCATTTCATAGCATTTCCTGGGAAATAAGAAAATTTAACAGTTCTGCAGAGAAGTACTTTAGTACTGCTCCTTTTGGCTACAGGAAGTACAAGTGAAGCATTTCCAAGCCAGAGTGCTGTGGCACCTGTGATTTGATGCAAAATTTCATTAGCCAGCAAACCTGAAGTGTTGTGGTTCACCATCTGTCTCACTGCTATTACAAAACTACCCAGTGTTGTGGCTGTACACCTAATTCTGCCATTCTACCCCTGATGTAATCCCAGTAAGGGTTCAGACCACACTAATGTGCTGCAACCCAAATCTCATATGGACAGAGGCAGTCCGTAAAATGACTCTGAGCTCCAACACTCTGATACTACCCCACCCCATATCTGGGGAATTAAGTTGTAATACTATCACATCCTGAATATTATTAACTAGGCCTGTAAAGGTTCTTGTGCCATTAGTCTAGTAATCACCCGTGATCCTGTGAGGATACATGGATGCTGTGTGGGTAATAAGCAAATAGATGTTTTCTAGATTTCATATTACTCCATGACTGTCAGTACACTTTTCCTCTCTCTTTGGTGCTGCAAGTTCTCCTGCTATTAGAAGCTATATTAACTCATTATTGTAGAAAAGGGGAATTGGCTACTGTCCCAAGTACACGCAGATACTTCACTGGTACAGATCAGGTTATGTGTAAGGGGTCCTTCACTAGGGTAGGGCGTGTGTGAAGGTACACAGATACTCTGTCCACACAACGTAATGTTTATGCACAGCTGCATACTATGATAGTTAACTCCTGTGCTGCTGTTGGATGCTAATTATCTGTTCTCCTTCTGTGACATTTGCTCCAGGAAGTTGTCGGGAATTCTGTAGTTTCGTCTGAATCGCAGTATTGTCAACTTCACTTAACTATATTGCAAGTTCACAAACCATTTTAAGGGAGGCAAGCTCTCCAGTACCCCATGTAGATGGCTATTCCCTCACATCCTCTGTAAATTACATGTACTAACTCAGAGATTACACAGTAGTGGAGGAACAGAAGAAGCATCATTAATCCCACTATCTAGCTGTCTTACAGTAATACATACAGCATGCCAAAAAATGTTCGCACACACATACTGCACCAAATACATACATTTCAACACAGTTTCAGAGATATGCACAAACTTAACCTATCAACACATGCACACACACACACACACGCACACACACACACACACACACACATACACACACACACACACACACACACACTGCATTCACTGCACCACTTTCAGTCACAAGCAGAGTTGCAAATGCTTACCAATAACATTCTCTGACACCATCTCATCTTAAATAGCACTACTGCCCAGCAGTACAGGCTGATGAAACGGGAATCGGTGAAAGGAGGTGATGACTCCACTTCATTAAAACAGCCTTATGACCAAACTGAGTGTAGCCATGTGTATATCTATAGGTACACACACCTCTGTATTTATTAATCACCTTGACAGAAGACTGCCATAACCATATCTGGCATTCAAAAGTATAAATGTAAAGTGCAATTTCTACCTAAAATAAAATGTTTTGCAGCGCTCAAGTGTTTTTGCAGAGGGCTTTTCCCTACTGTTACCTCCCATCCATTGGTATGGCCACATAAGATCTCAACTTATATGTAATAAATTTGAGATTGCTGCATGTCTGAGTAAGGATAATTCTCCTTTACACTGCAGTGCCTAAATCATTTTATATGCCATGTCACCACCCTTTAGTGTTGCATATTTTGAGTGTTGATTACTTAGACCTGGCAGTAGTCCACCTTGCTTCTGTGTCTGTGTGTATTTTTGAGTAGGATGAGCAGAGATTTCCCAGTGAAAAGTTTGATGACTGAGATTCCTCTAGTGAATCTGTTAGATGCTGTATAGGTTCATAGGTTACTACTAAGCTAACTGCCCTTGTGAGCCATTTTAAGCCTAGCCAATTGTCCCTTGTGAGACTCAAACCCTGCACCTTGTGGTTGCAAGGCAAACAACTTAACCATTAGGCCACCCTCCCAACCCTATAACTCATTGTCCATTGTGATTCATCTGGATAGAAATGATTGAGGTGCATTTATAGGTTATTCTACTGGAGTTGTTCTGCTCTCTTTCTAGAATATAATTTGCAGCAGGAGACACTTTATGGATGCTTTATATGCCATGCACTTTTCCCTACCACTGTAATTGGTCACGTTATTTGAAATTATGCTTTTCATTTTGTGTATGCATGTCTGTTACTTTGCTGACAGTCTTTATGCCACAGTGTCAAGCAAAAAATGTGCATTCTGTAGTTTCATCTGAATAGCAATATTGTTTTCTAAGCATTGTATGTTAAAATATGTCATAATTTGTTAGTATTTGCACAGGTGTTTGGTAAGTTAATGTATAATAAAAAATGTTTTTTTTTCTAGGTACTTCTCCCTTCCATGCCTACCAACATCGATGGTCTCCCCATGTGGACTCTATGATATTCCTTCCCCTAACTGTGGGGGGAGACCTTAAGTACATTAGGGTGAGAGCTGTCAGAATGGGCTGACATTCCGGTAGACACTGGAGAGATTTTTATTCTCTCTTTCCAGCATCCTGGAAATGAGAGCATTATTTTTCAATTCCCTAACCCCACCCTTGGGGGGGCATGGGCTATCCTCATCACCAAGGGGATTCGCATTGCCCTCCCCATGTGAGTTCCTGCTCCTCTGTAGTCGCTAATGAGGGGTCCCTCCATGTGGTGGTTTAGTGAGGCCTAACCCCCCCCCCCCACCACCACCACCACCACCAGGATTCCCATTGCAACAAAAGCTCTCCTTCAAGGGATTGTAGCTGTGCATGTTCTGTTCCATCCCTCTGCCTTCTGGATGGGCAGGCCCATTCTCCCCTGACAGTGCCCAGGAACCTGCCTAATAGAACTGTGGTTGCCTGGGTCATAGTCAGTGCTTTGTCCAAAAATAAATTGTTAAGCTGAAATAACTATATTTATTAGATTTACAGTGGGTAATAATTTATAGTGGCTGATAAATTTTATATTTACAATGGCATATTTAGCTTGGTCATAGTTTACTCAATCTACTGTAGTTAGATAATAGTAAATACATTCAGACTTTTCAGGTTGTTTGCATTTATGCCGGGTGGTAATGTAACACATTGAACTATACCTTAAAAATATTTGTACTTGGCTAGTTATAACTTTTGGCTTTAATGTCTCTTAGCCATGAATGACCTCGGTCATAGGCAGAGAGAGCTTTCAAGGAGTACAGGTAACAACGATAGTTTGGAACTTTCAGAGGATGCACCACTTCGACATCGGCTGATTCAGCGAACGTCAAAAGCCTACTCCACATCAAACATCCACCTGAGTGCCTCCGTTCCCACCCCCAGCTCTGCTAGCCGACAGCAGAACAGACCTAAAGGCAAGCATGCTAGTTTCTTGTCGTCTTATCTAAATTAAGGCACTTTGATGTAGATATGATTTTGTACTGGGTGATGAATGGCGGGGCCTGTTTTGTTGTTTTTGTCTTGAATTAAATGTGAAAAGGCTATATGTCACTATATTGCATTAGTAATAGAATAAATGATCTGTTATTGGGAACATTGTATTAAATGTTTGTTTTACAGCAGCTGTTGTATTTTCTCAGCGGTGATGGAGCGATGGGCAATAAGTAAAGCTTTACCTGAAAGTTTCAACGGCCACTGTATTTTAAAAGCAGGGAATGAAAGGACAAATCCTTAAAAAGGCAGACCTTTTCTTCCACTGGTTCTCACATTGTTCAGCTTAATTCTAAATAAGGATGAAGACTAAGCTCTGCACAGTAGAGTCTTTGAAAGATGTATTAGAACACAGCTGTCCAGAGCTGGATTTGAACTACAGGCTGGTGCAGCCTGTTCTTTCTTCTGTATAAAGCCAGTTAGACGGAGTGTCCTTGCCACCTACAAACGTTGAAACTGATGTTGAGGATAAGAGCTCATCACTGGAGGTCTGTCATCCTGGCAAGCATAAAAACTTTGCTTACTTTATGTCATGTGCTGTGCAGCTGATAACGTGCTGCCAAAACAGGGTATGCAAAGCTGGACCTGTGCTCCGTGATTCCATGAACTGTTCTCCAACTGGTGTGTCAACCTGCTTGCTAAGTCATTTTGTCCTTCTGTTGGCCAAACCCTGTTATTTAACTGTGTAACTTCCAGTCCCACAGCAAGCTTAACTATATTTTATACATTATAATTCTGTCTGTACGATGATTTTTTAATTTCTATCAATACAGTAAAAACTTATGAAATTAGATGTTTTGTCACATGTAATACCAACTGGATTATTTACGCAGTTGTATATACCTGCAGCACATCTCATGTGGGGCAAACTTCAGTGCACCGAAGACAAAAAATGTTCCCCAACTTTAGTGATATGAGGTACTGCAAGAGTTGTTGTGCACTCTACAGGCATACTTCAGTGAACCCCACTGCAACCTTTACAGTTATTGGCTAGAGTTTCCAACTTTTCAGCAGTCTTCATTTTGACATGGGGTCTATATTAGATAATCGAACTTTCAACATTTTGAGTGTCATATGGTCGACACCATATGATCAAATTTTTGAAAGTTTGAACGTTTTAATGGAGATCTCTGTACAGTGCTAAATGGTAAGATTTCTCTTTTCTGCACTGTAGTGTGATCTCAAAATTGGTATATTTAAAGATCAGGGGTATGGGAGGCACATGGGGGCTTGCCTCCCAGCTTAAAACGTTCAGGTAGGTTATTTGTGTAGTTTATTTTTTTTATTAGATGTTTGAACTTTTTAAAGTTCGATCATATGGTGTCGACCATATGACAGTCGAACTTTTGAAAGTTCGATTATCTAATACAAACCATTTTCATGGGGCGTTGCCAACATATGACATAATTGTGGGTGTGGTAGTGGGTAGAGGGTGTGGCCAAGCACATGACATTACTATGGGAGTGGTGAAGAAGATGGTGCAGTGAATGACAGTGTGCTGTTATATAATAGCATACTGATGTCCTGCTTAAAACTATTTAAAATTACATACCTATAACAATAAAAAAATAAGCCTTTCTGGAAAAAAAAACACTTATGCCTTCATTACTGACAATCTAATATCCCAATGCATTATGCTATGCTGTCTAACTGCATTTAACAGGAAGTATTGAAAAACTGATTTGTTTAATGTGTTTAAACTGTTACTAGCTGTGGAATGTTGCACTTCTAACAGTGGTAAAAAGGTGCTGCTAAGAAGCTGTAGACATTTATGTCAGTAACAGCCTAAATACACAGCTAACTTGTTTCTTAAAATATGACTTATAAGATGAGTTAGAAAATGTAAAGTGAAAAAATGTATTGAAATGAGTGTAAAAAATAAAACCAAAACATCAACAGGTATACCCCTCTACCGTTCAAACACCTAATAAAGACCCCAAAAGTACCTCACCAAGAGGATCAAAGGACTCGAACAGATGCCATATGCTGCCCGGTTAAAGAAACTCCAGCTCTACTCAGTGGCATACCACCTGTTCAGAGGCGATCTGTGCCTGACATATAAAGCCATGTCCAACCTGGAATTAATGGACATGCTGCAGCTCAGAAAATCCAAATCCCATCGAGCTACGTGCTCGAGAGACTTGAACCTCAGCACTGAAATAAATAGGACATGCTGGAGGGACAGATTCATAACCCAGAGGCTCCCTTCACTCTGGAATAAAATCCCAGTCCAGGTTAGGCAGAGTCCCTCATTGACTCTCTTCAAGAGGAATCTTGATGAGTGGATGGGAGATTGTAGGTTTACCTCGGGTATCACTTCTGTGTCACTGTTAGACAGAGGCACAGTATACTAACCTCGAAAAAGGGCAAAGCAAAATAAATTTAAAATGGGTGGCGAAAGCCAAACACATTCTGGCTAGGCTTATAAATGCCCTAGGGCAGATAGCCTAGTATGAACCTATGAACCTATAAGATGTAGAACTACACACACACACACACACACACACACACACAAACACTCACACACACACTTGCAAACAATCCTGAAACAACCACTATAAATACTATTAGCAATATGCTGAGCACACTATATATGTGCCTCTGAACTTAGAAAAATATATACACACACGCTTTTACCAAAAATTATTTCTTGCATGTCATACCCAAAACAGTGATTATAAAATCTATTTGCAATGTCCAGTGCACTCAGTTTACCTCTGAAAGCAGCATAAAAAATGACCTTTTAAAAATGGTAGCAATGAAATGTTAGTTGCTGTACTTGACAACCACACTGCTCACTTAGCTGCAGGCTGGTTGGGTGCCATGTTTACACCTGGGTGGGTGGTCTGGCTGGCTTGCTAGCTTGTGTCCTCCTAATGTGGCAGACTGCATTTATTCTTGGCTGGTGGGCTGCTTTCATAGTGGATTGGTTTCCTTCTGGACTGATGGGCTGGATGGATGGCGTCTTGGCTGTGTGGCTTGCTAATGTCATGAGAAATATTCTAACATTTCTAGTTTCTGTGCTTCCTGTTCCACCTGGTGTTGCAGGGCATATGGAGGTGTGTACCCCTTGTAAATTATTATTCCTATTCTTACTGCTCTGGCCTGGCCCCCATGCTTTTTAGTTTTCCCATTTCTTTGCCAAAAAAACTGCTTTATGTCAGCTAACAATTGCAAGTTTTTAGCTGTGTCACTGTTGCTGCAATTCTGTAATGGCACGTAGAAGCTTAACAGAGTGCCAGTTAATTTCTGTAGTTCCTATCCATTTTGTTTGTGACACCTCTTCAGTGCATACATGTTCATTGTGTTTTACTATTTTACCCAGAATCGATACTGCTTTGCCTGTGAGCATATTTAAAATAGGTCTGCTTTGATATTCTAAAGCTGCAGAGGCTTTGTAAGGCTATTCTTTATGAGTACCACTCCCCCTACAAATTGCAGCCAGTTGCTGTATGATTTCCAGCAGCTGGGTGTCACCTAAGAGGGAGCAACTCTCTCTCTGCACGTCTGATTTGGTGATGTAATTGAATCACCGAGGAAAAGCTGAAATTAAGTGCAGTTTTTCCGGCAATGCAGTAAAAACAGGGCTTTGCATATCCCATTGTGTGTTGCAGGGGATGGGATGGAGAGCCCCAAAACATGTGTCTCACTGATAGCAGGCAACCTTATCAGTAACATCAATAGGCTTATGGGAGTAATCTTATCAGCTAAACAAAGATACTGTATTTTGGATAGAAAACTCAAAATTTTAGATCATTAATTTAGGGGATCTATTCCAACCACGTTTGAATGACATGTTTTAAAAATTGTATCGTTTTGAATCCACATTTCATTCCAAGTTCTTTTGAGAATGTTTTATTCTCTATTTTTTTAATCACTATAAAATCCCTTTTGGGTAGAAAGAATGTACAGATTGTAATATGATCATTTTTTCACTTGGAGATATGGCATGCTTATTATTATATAATGACCAGTTCTGTAGCTATATTTTGTATGATTTTTAATTTATCGCACTGTTGAATTGCTTCCTTCATGAGGAAGCTACTACAAGATAGAGCAAAATCCTTGAAAAGGTAAGACACCTTTGATCATTATAAGTAAAAAACTAAGAGCTCTCATAAAATCATCCAAGGCAAATTTTGAGAGAAAAATCGCCAAGGACTCTAAAGAGAATCATAAGGCCTTCTTTAGCTATGTTAGAAACCTAGGAGGAAACTCCCAGATATGCTCAGAATTAGTTCAAAATGATGTGAAAATTACTGAACCTACACACATTGCCAACATACTGGCTGACAGGTTCAGTGCAAACTTCTCCCCTCCCCAAAGGAGAGATATCTATTCCAGAGGATTGTAGCCCCAAACATCTCCAACGCCCAGGTGAGAACTGCCCTCACAAAGGCAAAAAACACAGCATCCATGGGACTGGATGGTGTCCCCGGCTGTGTGCTTCATGAACTCAACGAGGAATTAAACCCACAGTTAGGACAGCTGTTTAATCTTAGCCTCACCTCAGGATCATTACCCAAGGAGTGGCGACGGCGACTGTGGTCCCACTTCATAAGGGCGGTGCCTCCACAGACCCTGGAAATTACCGCCCCATTAGCTTGACAAGCCTTATCTGCAAAGCCATGGAGAGGATCATAATGGAACTCATAATTAAAGACATAGGGAACTTGCAGACTTTGGATCCAACTCAGTTTGGCTTTGTCAAAGGCAGATCCTGCCTCTTAAACTTGGTTGACTTTTTCGAGACAGTCACCAAGGCCATTGATGAGGAAAGGCAGTCCATACAGCCTACCTCGACCTGGCAAAGGCCTTGACACAATACCCCACTCAGGTATCATCGAAAAACTCATCAGCTTGAATGTAAACCCATACATCACAAGATGGGTTGCAAACTGGCTAAGTGACAGAACCCACAGGGTCAGAGTTGCTGGAGCCATGTCAGACTCAAAGCCTGTCACAAGTGGTGTCCCACAGGGCTCAGTCCTGGGTCCACTCTTGTTCGGCATCTACTTTTCTGAAGTACAAGCAAACACAGGAGGGTTATGGCTGACAAAGTTTGCAGATGACTGCAAACTGGGCGCCATAGTCGAAAACACATCTGACACAGATATCCTCCAGAAGGGCCTCACAGAAACGGATAACTGGTGCCAGAGCCATGGCCTGAAATTAAACGCCAAAAAATGCATAGTCATACCCTTCGGGAAAAACAAGGTTACCCCTAGCTACCATATAGGTGGCAATCCACTGAGCACAGAAAGTCATCAGAGATCTGGGGACCCAGGTTGACAGTAGCCTTTCGTTTGACACTCATGTTGCTAAAGTAGTTAGGAAAACCTTCTATATCACCCACCTGATCATGAAGGGATTCACATCTAGATCAAGGGAGGTCATCGTCCCCCTGTACTCATCACTTATTAGACCTATGATTGAGTACAATGCCCCGTTCGGAATGTATCTGACCAGACACCTGCTGCAGCTTGAAAGGCCCCAAAAGTTCCTCACCAAAAGGATAAAGGGTCTCAAAAATGTCTTATGCTGCCCGACTGAAAGAACTCCAGCTCTATTCAGTCTCATACCGCTTGCTCAGAGGTGACCTGTGCCTGACATATAAGGCCATGTCAAACCCAGATTTGATGAATATGCTTCACCTCAAAAAATCTAGATCCCTCAGAACCACAAGGGCGGGAGACTTAAACCTTGACACTGTTATAAATAGAACGTGCTGGAGGGACAGATTCATCACCCAGAGACTCCCTATGCTGTGGAACAAAATCCCGGTACATGTGAGGCAGAGCACCTCTCTGGCCTTGTTCAAGAGGAATCTTGACCAATGGATGGGAGATTGCAGATATACCCCAGGGATTACTTCAGTGTCACTGCTTGACAGAGGCACAGCAAAATGATAGGCATAGTTTTTATTCAAACTAAAGGGGTGGCGAAAGCCACATAACTATGGGCTAGGCTTATAAATGCCCTTGGGCAGATAGCCTAGTATGAACCTATGAACCTATGAACTATAAACAGAAGACGAAATCTTGTAATTGTAACAAATAGCCACTAGATGGCAGAGCTGTTCCATGATAGTTCTACTGTTTGCCTCTAGATCGCTGCCTTCTTTTGGTTTTGAACTTGAACTGTGTTTTTGGTGTTCATTCACTTTTTCAATTATTTTATTCATAAGCAGGTGTGAATAATGAATTAAATACTGTGATGGTTTTCATTTCTGTCATTACATTTTTATATGTTTACGTGAATTTATGGGTCTGACAGTTAAGTGATTATACAAATACAAAAAGAGAAAAACGTGGTATCCCTCGAAGTCTCAGAAAACCCAGTATGTAACCTATACTGGGTCAAAGACAAACTAAGAAGAAACTTCGCAGTGTGGAGGGTGTGAAGGTCACTTCCTAAATTGTTAAGCACCTAATTCAGTAATAAAAATCAAACTGTAAAATACTTGTGAGCCACATAGAAAGATTTCCTCACCACCGTGGATACGTGATGGTCAAAGTTCAGATTATTATCTATCTGAGTACCCAGATCTCTCACCACTGGATCTACTCTTAGGGAGTGCTGTCAATGTTGTAATTTACAGGGGTAGTTGATATCCACATATGTATGTCATAATGATTGTATTTAGTCTTGCTACAGTTGCGGGCCAGACTATAAATTAAAAGAACTTGTAAAGTACAAGTTCACTTGTCCAGTAAACAAACAATAAATTCCCATTTATATTTGTAGAGGATGTATTACTAAAGTACAAACTGAATTATTATGAATAAGCTTTTTGTCCATGACTTGCATTTTGAAGTTGTACTGTTTTACAGTGATAGATCTCCCAGTCTTTGCTCAAATAGACCATCCATAATACAGAGGATTGTAGTTTGAGTCTCTGATCATAACTGATCTGTTGTGTTTGAGATATAAACTGTCATTCATGTGGTACAAGCCTAAGTACTGAAATTTTATGCAGCGATACACACTTTTTCCTCAGTGTTTACTGACAGAGCCCACACTGTAAAAGTAGCCGACTCCAAATCCAGCTCCAGACAAGTGGAGTACCTTAGGGTTCAGTCCTGCGACCTTGTTTGGCATCTACTTCTCTAAAGTACAGGCCAACACTAAAGGACTCTGGCTAACAAAGTTCACAGATGACTGCAAACTGGGAGCCATTATTGAATCCCCAAATGATGTGGATACTCTACAAAAGGGCCTTACAGAAACAGATGCTTGGTGCCAGAGCCATGGGCTCAAGCTCAATGCCAAGAAGTGTATAGTTATCCCCATTGGGAAAAAAACATGTACCTATGAATTACCACATAGGTGACAGTACACTAAACACCAAAAGTGTGACAAGAGACTTAGGAACACAGGTGGACAGTGGTCTCACCTTCGATAACTTTCGATAACCACATCACCACAACAGTCAGGAAATCCTTTTATGTAGCACACCTCATCACTAAGGGCTTTTCATCCAGAAAAAAGGTCATTTTCCCACTGTACTCATCCCTCATTAGACCCATCATAGAGCACAATGCCCTATTTGGTAGGTACCTCACAAGACATCTGCAACAACTGGAAAGGCCGCAGAAACACTTCACTGAAAGACTATATAATAATCTCCTCAAAAGAGTACTAATGTAGGAAAAAATACCACGGAGAACCAATAAGTGCTTGAACACCTCCAATCCAACCAAAGCTTTGTTCCGACAATTTGTATATAGAGCGGCCTGCTCTATTGCGCCACAAAATGCAATTCCACAGCCAAAAACCAACAGTTTTATTGTCTGTGGGTATGTAGCACCAGAAACAAACGTTGAGAAGCTGTGCGTTGCATACAACCACACTGCGAACTGACATAAAAACAAAAAATAAAAAATACAAATTAATACAACTCCATAGACAGCGTAACTTGAACAATATGGTTAAGGGCTTTCACCCGTGACATACGGGCTTCTTCAGAACACCATACAAATAAGGCAAACGCCTTATATAACTTCTAAGGTGACAAAACCTTGTTTTCAAAAAAAATGCTCAGCTGTCCACCGCTTAAAGATACAGTATCCTGATATCCTATACATTACCATATTGGCAATATACAATGTGTCTACTGTCTATACCTGTATCAAATATATCCTTACCTACGTACAAATAACATAATAAAATGCATTTTTGCTTTATAACAAAATTAACACTATAAAAAGCAATTTGTACTCGTTTCTAATAAAAACATTCCACCTCTAATTCATTGGTGGTTATCTAAAATCATATGCACTTCTAAACAATGAGAAGAAACAATGTGTTGCTAAAAAACTTTTAATGTTTGTATCAACTGTCTAATGGCCAATGTCTCAAACTAACATACTATATCTGCCCATTCCTTTTGTATGTGATTTCTCAAAGGAATGATTGCTGATTATCACAAAGAATAAAATATAAAAATGTAAAAATGAATAAAAATACAAGTAGAAATACCTAGTTTTAATAACTCAATATAGATGTTGAGTATAATATTAATAGTAAGAATAGTTGTGTGCCCAACCACCTACAAATGACTTAACTAATAATATTATTAAATTTCCAAAATAACCTTCATAGATATATTATCATTGAGTCCTGGAGGTGTCGTGGCATCTGAAAATAGTTGCCACCAAACCTCTCGATAACTCAATAATTTTTTATGATCCCTACCTCTGGGATCATATCTGATGGTATCCAGTAATGCAAACTTGAATTCATGTGTTTCACCATTCACTTCAATATATTTATACAAAGCACTCTTTGGGTCCCTTTTCCTTATGTTATATATATGTTCATAAATACGTTTTTTTAAACATCTCTCCGTTTTCCCTACGTGATAACTGGAACATTCTTGGCATATAGCAATGTATATAACCATCTTGGAGTTACAATTCCCCTTAACAAACTTTAATCTTGGTCTAAATATATTGTGTATGACAATTTCCTTCATATCTGTAATATAACTACACTGGTTGCATGAGCCACGTTTAGAGGTACACTGCTTATTATCCGTCCTATGGTCTTCACTTGACCTATTTCCTTGTTCTAAGTATCTTTTTGCATTCATTCCCATCTTGTAAACGATTCCTGGTTTGTTCCCAACCATATCTTTAAGGGTCATGTCACTAGTAATTAAATACCAACAATTCTGTATAATTCGTGTGACATTATTAGATACTGGACTATATAAAACTATTAATGATCTTTTGTGATGTTCATTTTCATTCCTTGTTCCAAGGAGACCAAGTGTAGAATTACATTCACTGCCCAGACCCAATAATGGTTTGTATGTAGTACCCCACAACCCTAATACATATTTATCCACTTTGTTCAACACATTTTGTGGGTATCCCCTCTAAGAACATCGTATGTATGTATGTATGTATCCAAGATATCGTACCTGGATGTCATTCTTATAGCCCTTGTACATTGACCCTTATATTTATTTTCCTTTTGTCTGGCAGGGTGATAACTACAATATGCCAAATAATCATTAGAAAAAGTTTCTTTTCTATAAATTTTCGAATGTAAAGTACCTTCATGTTTATACACCAATGTGTCTAAATAAGCTATGCCTCCAGTGTTGTAAGAACAGGTAAATTTAAAAAAAACACTACTCTCATTCAAGAATTGTATAAACTCTAATAAATTGTCCATGTTGGAATTCCATAAAATATACATATCGTCCAAGAATCTCGAATAATGGACAATATGATTAAAAAATGTACTGGGGAAGAGGACTTTGTCTTCCCAATCAAGCATTACCAGGTTGGCGAATATGGGAGCACAAGCTGCTCCCATAGCAACCCCCCTGGTTTGTCTGAAGTGCTCCCCTTCAAAGTAGATGAAATTGTTGTCCAGTACAATGTCCATCATTTCCATTAGTAAACTAACCTCATCCCAAGATATGTCAGAATGTTCCATAATACTGTTGCAGAAGGCTTCAAGACCCGCTTTTTTAGGAATGCAAGAAAAAAGATCAACAACATCAATTGTAACAAATATACAGCTGTCCTTCCATGTTTGAATGGGGTAATTCTTCAAAAATTCCCACGAATCTTTGACTAAATGGGTAATTTTGTTATACATATGTTTCAATTTAACATCAATATAGTTATCCATGGGAAAAGTTTTAGACTTATTCCCCGATATAATAGGTCGAAATGGTAGATCTGATGCATTTTTATGGATCTTCGGGATGCCTACCATCGTGGCTAACCTTGGAAATTTAACACTCAGAAATGTATAAGTTTCTCTATCAATCCTTCCATCTATGAGAAATTCTTCTATATAACTATCATTTCTTTGGTAGGCAATGTTAATCTCATTAAGCGAGATAGATTCATAGTTCCCTGATCCATATAGTATGTTGTGTATCCTATTAATGTATTATAGGTTCAAAATTATTTTTTTGAAAACAAGGTTTTGGTGCCTTAGAAGTTATATAAGGCGTTTGCCTTATTTGTATGGTGTTCTGAAGAAGCCCATATGTCACGGGTGAAAGCGCTTAACCATATTGTTCAAGTTACGCTGTCTATGGAGTTATATTCATGTGTATTTTTTATTTTTTGTTTTTATGTCAGTTCGCAGTGTGATTGTATGCAACACACAGCTTCTCAACCTTTGTTTCTGGCGTTACATACCCACAGACAATAAAACTGTTGTTTTTTTGTTTTTTGGCTGTGGAATTGTATTTTTTGGTGTAATAGAGCAGGCCACTCTATATACAAATTGTCGGAACAAAGCTTTGGTTGGATTGGAGCTGTTCGAGCACTTATTGGTACTCCGTGGTATTTTTTCCTATCTCACTAAAAGAATCACAGGCCTAAAGCAGATGCCTTTTGCTGACCGACTAAAAAAACTCCAGCTATACTCTGTCGCATATCGTCTACTCAGAGGAATACAAGACCATGTCAAACCCAGAGCTGCTGGACATGCTATACTTAAAGAAATCCCGATCCATCAGAGGCACACGCTCCGGGGACCTAAACCTTGTTATCACAATGAACAAAACATGCTGAAGGGATAGGTTCCTGACCCAGAGACTCCCCATACTCTGGAACAGACTGCCCGTACATGTCAAGCAGAGCGCCTCCTTGGCCCTCTTCAAAAGGAACCTCGACGACTGGATGGGAGATGGGAAATTTACCCCGGGGATCATGTCAGTCACCTTACTAGACAGGGTTCCAAAGAAGAAAATATTGTGGGAAGAAATAACCAGGGAATTGTTTTGGCTGGGCTTGTACAGCCCCTAGGGCCGATAGCCTAGTACCAACCTATGAACGTATGTTGATCTGTATGACTTTGACAAGTAATTCACTTTGAGAGTCCATCAAAGCTTGAGAGGTGTATCTTGGAATCTGTGTTGAAGACACACAATACTAGGTTATGACCTGGAACCGGATGATAATTCTTTGTAGTATAGTGCATGGGGCTTTCAACAGTTATGCCTGACCAATGCAAGTCTTCTCTCATTTGCTGGATGCCCTTGTTTCCTCTTGCCTTCTTCTTGTATGCCCCAAATCTTCTTTTCCAGACTGTTTTCTGCATTTCTGCACATGTGCCCTAACCACCTTAATCTGAGCTATTTGACTTTTTTGGCAATTGGAATTAATTTGACTTCTACACTGATGGCATCATTTCTTTGCCTGTCCGACAGTGTGCAACCTACCACCTGTCTCAGGCACTTCATCTCCATCACCTCTAGCTTTCTGAACTGCTCTGCCTGGTACTTGCGTATTATCACAACCAGATTTCTGAGCACCTGTGAGCTGTGATGTCATCTCAAAGTACCACACTTTAGTTTTCCCCCTGAAAAGCCAAGTGTTCAAAAAGAAAATAAAAGGTAAGAAAGTGAAAGGTAAGAAAATAAAAGGTAAGAAAGTGAAAGGTAAGAAAGTGAAAGGTAAGAAAATAAAAGGTAAGAAAGTGAAAGGTAAGAAAATAAAAGGTAAGAAAGTGAAAGGTAAGAAAGTGAAAGGTAAGAAAATAAAAGCTAAGAAAGTGAAAGGTAAGAAAGTGAAAGGTAAGAAAGTGAAAGGTAAGAATGTGAAAGGTAAGAAAACAAAAGCTAAGAAAGTGAAAGGTAAGAAAGTGAAAGGTAAGAAAGTGAAAGGTAAGAAAGTAAAAGGTAAGAAAATAAAAGGTAAGAAAGTAAAAGGTAAGAAAATAAAAGGTAAGAAAGTGAAAGGTAAGAAAGTGAAAGGTAAGAAAATAAAAGGTAAGAAAGTGAAAGGTAAGAAAATAAAAGGTAAGAAAATAAAAGGTAAGAAAGTGAAAGGTAAGAAAGTGAAAGGTAAGAAAGTAGGAGAACAGGTTCAAGTACACAATGCATTCAAAAGAAATAACCCGACACGACTGACATTCGAGCAAAGTGTAAAAAGATTGTCTTTTGTCAATGCAGGCAGGATTTTGCTTTAGTGTTATAGTTGTTAGGAAGGAGTTTGAAATGTGAGGAGAATTTAGGGGAGTTTTACGGTTAAGGAGTGAAGGTTTTGTTTAGGGACCAGATGGGGACTTTAGGGATTACAGCTACGGCTTTCATAATGATGCACTTTACTAGCATGTAGTTGTGGAGGGCTACACAACTGAGAGCAGGTGGGAAGGATGTACGGCAAGTGACAGAAAACAAGTCCACTATCAGCATCTCGCACCGTTATTCCTTTACCTGCTGCCTCATACCCCCTGTGGCACATTACTACATACTTACTTACATCTCATACCCCCTGTGGCACACTACCACATACATACTTACATCTCATACCCCCTGTGGCACACTACCACATACTTACTTACATCTCATACCCCCTGTGGCACACTACTACATACTTACTTACATCTCATACCCCCTGTGGCACACTACTACATACTTACTTACATCTCATACCCCCTGTGGCACACTACCACATACTTACTTACATCTCATACCCCCTGTGGCACACTACCACATACTTACTTACATCTCATACCCCCTGTGGCACACTACCACATACTTACTTACATCTCATACCCCTGTGGCACACTACCACATACTTACTTACATCTCATACCCCCATCTCATACCCCTGCACACTACTACATACTTACTTACATCTCATACCCCTGTGGCACACTACCACATACTTACTTACATCTCATACCCCCTGTGGCACACTACCACATACTTACTTACATCTCATACCCCCTGTGGCACACTACCACATACTTACTTACATCTCATACCCCCTGTGGCACACTACTACATACTTACTTACATCTCATACCCCCTGCGGCACACTACTACATACTTACTTACATCTCATACCCCCTGTGGCACACTACCACATACTTACTTACATCTCATACCCCCTGTGGCACACTACCACATACTTACTTACATCTCATACCCGCTGCGGCACACTACCACATACTTACATCTCATACCCCCTGTGGCACACTACCACATACTTACTTACATCTCATACCCCCTGTGGCACACTACCACATACTTACTTACATCTCATACCCCCTGTGGCACACTACCACATACTTACTTACATCTCATACCCCTGTGGCACACTACCACATACTTACTTACATCTCATACCCCCTGTGGCACACTACCACATACTTACTTACATCTCATACCCCTGTGGCACACTACCACATACTTACTTACATCTCATACCCCCTGTGGCACACTACCACATACTTACTTACTTACATCTCATACCCCTGTGGCACACTACCACATACTTACTTACATCTCATACCCCTGTGGCACACTACCACATACTTACTTACATCTCATACCCCCTGTGGCACACTACCACATACTTACTTACATCTCATACCCCCTGTGGCACACTACCACATACTTACTTACATCTCATACCCCCTGCGGCACACTACACTTACTTACATCTCATACCCCTGTGGCACACTACTACATACTTACCTACATCTCATACCCCTGTGGCACACTACCACATACTTACATCTCATACCCCCTGCGGCACACTACTACATACTTACTTACATCTCATACCCCCTGTGGCACACTACCACATACTAGCTTAACAAACCTCTTTTCTAAGAAACAGAATGAAGTATGCGACTTCAGAAACCTGGTTGTTTTCCTTCTGTGAAAGATATAAAGTACTCTGTGCAAATATTGCAACAGACAGTATGACAGCAGCGATGATAAGTCAAGCGTGCGTCTGTACTGCACACAAAACAAGTATGACAGCAGCGATGATAAGTCAAGCGTGCGTCTGTACTGCACGCAAAACAAGTATGACAGCAGCGATGATACGTGAAGTGTGCATCTGTACTGCACACAGAACAAGTATGACAGCAGCGATGATAACAAGCGTGCATCTGTACTGCACGCAAAACAAGTATGACAGCAGCGATGATAAGTCAAGCGTGCATCTGTACTGCACGCAAAACAAGTATGACAGCAGCGATGATATGTGAAGCGTGCATCTGTACTGCACACAAAACAAGTATGACAGCAGCGATGATAAGTCAAGCGTGCATCTGTACTGCACGCAAAACAAGTATGACAGCAGCGATGATATGTGAAGCGTGCATCTGTACTGCACACAAAACAAGTATGACAGCAGCGATGATATGTGAAGCGTGCATCTGTACTGCACACAAAACAAGTATGACAGCAGCGATGATAACAAGCGTGCATCTGTACTGCACGCAACACAAGTATGACAGCAGTGATGATAAGTCAAGCGTGCGTCTGTAATGCACACAAAACAGGAGGAGGATTTCTGAAATTGGTCCTGTTCCTGCAAGTAATGTAAACATTTAGTGCAGTAGTGAGGACTAGGATCAGCAGTTTGATGTGTTTCTGGGACTCATCTGGCTGCAGGTATGCGGTTTCCGCAACAGCGAAAACGTTGTGATAATACGTAAGTACCCTCTGCCTTTACTGCCCAGGTTTCTGTACCATACAGTAGTACTGGTCTCACCACTGTCTTGTACACTTTATTTTTTGGCTTCTTTGATATTCTTCTGTCATACACTAACCCTGCCACTGCTCCAGTTGGCTGCAGCCCCGCTGATTCTAACTTTGACCTCCTCATTCAGACTTCCCCTCTCCTCAACCATCCCCACGGATACTTGAAGCTGCTAACTTGTTCCACTGATGTTCATCGTGTTTCACTGTTGCAGTTATTACTCTTGGGTTATCCTGCTGGCAGGCTACCCGCAGTCGGACTGAATTCCAGTCTAGGTCCAGCATCGGTTGCTGTCGCCTCTTCCCTGACATTAGTGCGCCAGGGGTGTAAAAGATGCAGCCAACGCCATTTTCTTCCATCTTTCTTGCCACGTGGTGCCCGAAGCAAAAGCAGTTCGCAAGTGCAGGTCGGCCGACTCCTAAGAATTTCAAATCCGAATTTCAGAACCAAAGTCTTCATTAAAGCTAAGTACCCCATTGGGAAAAATTTTTTCTTGCTCCAGACCGATGTCAGAACAAGTTAACAACTGTATTTCTTGTGGGAAGCAAATACCTCATAAGGATTTTCACTCTTACTGTATTCCTTGCCTAGACCCTGATCACAATGTTGCTAGCTGTCGGTTTTGTGCTAGATTTAACCAACGCACTTTTAAGTGTCGGTTTGATTTTGCATTTCACTACTTTGGCCGAAGATTTAATTATATAATGCTGTCGGAACAGCTGATGACCAGAGTTGACAAAAAACGCAAGGACAAGGAAAAGGATAGGCATCCGAGGTCCAAAACCGACGACGAGGCCTCCGTTAGGCCAGTCGCCGGTTCGCCGTCTCTCAGTGAGGTGCTTTCGCAGAACCTGGCGCCCACTACCTCAAAGCCACAGGCCACTTCCAACTCCCACGTGGAGCCGACTGGGCCTCTGGATACTCAAGGTATTAGACACTCAGAAATCATTCCCTCAGATGGGTCCGGAGCCGCTGAGCAGGCATCGGCTTCTGAGGGTGTCTTCAGACCTACATAATTATATGTTAAACCATCTTCAGCTTCAAAGACTAAAGCAGCTCTAAAGACAAAGAAACAAGTACAGCATTCTCCTACTCAGACTTCCATGCCTAAAAAACAGATGCTTAAAATGGCCGACGACCTAATTACTTTGATCAGGGGTTCCCATCCCCCCCCGATAAGAGACCTAGGCAAGAGACAGAATATGACTCTTCTGATCAGGTTTCATTTTCCTCTGATTCCTCTTCTGAACAGAATTATTCCATGCCTCCCTATGAGGACTTTGATGCTGAGTAATCCATTCCTTCAGCCTCTCCTCCTGAGGATTACTCTTTTGGGGAAACCCTGCATACCACGAGGGAGCATTTCCACTGGGAGAGCCAAGATTGTTCTGAATCTAAGAAAAGGCTCAGAGACTTTCTGCTGCTTCCTCAGCACAGACCTCTTGCTATTCCCCCTGTTCTAGATATTGTAGATGATGAATTTTCAGAGTCCGGCTTGTCCCCCGACTCTTTACCCCCTGCACCTGCTAAGCCAGACAGATACTACAGGGTCCCAGATTCTCATAAATTCCTATATAAAAACCCCGCTGCTGACCCAGAAACTATATCTCAGGGTCCCAAAGGGGTCAAAGCTTCCACTGCAAAAAAACCCTGTCCCCTCTGATAGGGATTCTAGGGCACTGGACAGATGGGGGAAAAAGGTTTACACTTCTGCTACCTTGGCTGTAAGGGCTTTAAATTGTCAGTTTCATATGCTTAAATATCATCAATACTTAATGTCACTGCTTAAACAGAAAATGTTGACAAATACTGAATGTTCAGAGAACAAGGAAATGCAGGATTTATTGCATGCAGCTGAACAAGTGGGAAAGCATACTTTGCAATGTGGTTATGATTCACTGGAGGCCTCTTGCAGGGCCGCTGTTACAGGTTCTGTTATTAGAAGGCATGCTTGGTTAAAGGAACAGAACCTGTCTAATCATGTTAAAGCAAAATTATTAGAGGCCCCATTACAGCATAATACTTTGTTTGGCGCTGAAGCAGAAGAGGTGTTGAAGAAAATGGAGGATAAAGCAAAATCCATGCAGACAGTTAAGGATTTCTTACAAGTGCAACCACCCAGATTTAGCAGGAACTGGCCTTCAAAAAATTGGTCCTTTCCAGTGTCAGACAGACCACAAAGAGGCAGATACAGGCATCCCAGAGGCAGATCTCAGCCCCAAGGCTCATGTAGGCCTAAACAATGGGGTGCTCCTACCTCCAAAAGCGGAGAAGACAAATCACAACCTT
Organism: Protopterus annectens; assembly: GCF_019279795.1. NCBI lineage: Eukaryota > Metazoa > Chordata > Ceratodontiformes > Protopteridae > Protopterus > Protopterus annectens. The sequence continues at coordinate 1,096,954,474 of NC_056737.1, forward strand.
ACAGGAAACAGTCCCAATGACTTTCCTCTGCCAGATCCAAGCACTTTTCTTTTGACAGCCCCCTTAGAGGGAAAACTAGCACTTTTTTCATCAAATTAGCAAATGGTTACCCAAGACAAATGGGTCTTAAACATAGTGTCCCAAGGCTACAGGCTCCATTTTCACACCCTACCAAGGCCAAAAGGTATGCCAGACCTGCCACACAATGAATGGGCAGAGGCACAAAGGCAAATTACAACCCTCATGGACATGAGGGCCATTCAACAGGTACCACAACAAGAGCAGGGGCAAGGATTTTACTCCAGACTTTTCTTAGTGCCCAGAAAGGACAAAACCTGGAGACCAATACTGGACCTGTCTACACTAAACACGTTTCTGGAGGTTCCAAAATTCAAGATGTTGACTCTTCAGCAGCTACTGCCCATGCTGGGCAAGAAGGCTTGGCTGGTAACTTTGGACCTAAAAGAGGCATACCTGCATGTCCCAATCAGACAATCTTGCAGAAGATTCCTCAGATTCATAGCCGGCTCAATGCACTACCAGTTCTCTGCACTGCTCTTTGGTTTATCTACTGCACCCAGGGTCTTCACAAAATGCCTGGCACCAGTAATTGCATTTTGCAGACAAAGAGGACTTCAAATATATCCCTACTTGGATGACTGCCTTATTCAAGCAGAGAACAAGGACATTCTACTAAAGCATCTGGCGTTTGTAAAAAGATTGCTAATTTGCCTAGAGTACACAGTAAACGAAAATAAATCCAAACTAGTGCCCTCTCAAGAGAAAATATTCCTGGGTGCAAGCTTAAATACAACTGCCCAGATGGCTTATCTCACGCCAGACAAACAAAAACAAATGACTTCTTACTTCAAAAAATTGGCAACAAAGACCCAGTTATCTGCAAGGAAAATCCTGCGGGCTTTGGGTTTCCTGGCATCATGCATTGTACTAATTCCATATGCCAGACTGCATATGAGGAAACTACAATGGTATCTAAAAAGTGTTTGGACTCAACATTGCCACAGTAATTACCCTCATTCCCTGCCTGTAACAGGAACTTCAGTGGTGGGCACAGGCCTGTCACCACAACAAGGGTCTGCCATTCAGTTTACCCACAGCCAGACAGACAGTGACAACGGATGCATCAGATTATGCCTGGGGGGCCCATATGGCAGGAAAATGTATTCAGGGCACATGGCCTGCAGGACAGATGCATCTTCACATCTATCAAAAAGAGATGCTAGCTGTTCAGAATGCCCTGACAGCTTTCAAGGATCTACTTCATCCAGGACAGCTACTGATAAAGGCAGACAATACTACAGTCATGTGGTACATAAGCAGGGAGGCACACATTCCTACCCCCTCTGCAGACAAGCAATGACCTTATGGAACACAGCATTGACGTATCAAGTTCACCTGCAAGTACAATTCCTGCCAGGAAAAACAAATACTCTGGCAGACAAACTAAGCAGAAACCTCATGGATCCCCACGAGTGGAAACTGGATCCACAAGTCTTCAGCATGATAACAAGGACATGGGAATGCCCAGACATAGATCTATTTGCCTCCCCTCACAACTGCCAGTTGCAGAGATTTTTGCACAAAGATTTATCACAAACAAGCATGGAGAGTGGATGCCCTATCCTTCAGCTTGAAAAATCTAACAGTATATGCCTTTCCTCCACTGCCTCTCCTTCCCAGGGTACTCCTAAAGGTCAGACAAGAGAAGCCAAAAATTATACTGATTGCACCAGACTGGCCACGCCAGCACTGGTACCCAATCCTAAAGAGTTTGTGTGTGTCAAGGTCCAGCATGGATATTGCCTCAAACTTCTCACCTGCTGACCCAACAAAACAATCTGATCCTGCACAGCCAACTCACGGCCTTAAATCTGGCAGCATGTCGGATAATGTAGTCATTCAGAACACTCCTCTTTCAAAAGCTGTTATGGATGTTATCTTGGAGACCAGGAGGCCCAGTACCAGAAAATCTTATGCAGAAAAATGGAAGAGATTCTGTGTTTGGAACCAGGAACAAGGCATCGACACGTATGTACCAAATATCCCTCAGATTTTACAATACCTAACTGAGATGCCGGATAAAGGCCTTTCTTTTTCATCAACTAAGATTCATGCTTCTGCCATTGCAGCCCATTACAACACGGAACCACCTATCTTTTCTCATCCTTTAATAAGGCAGTACCTCACAGGGGCCAAAAACATCAGGCCTCCAAGGAGAGCACCAATACCTACATGGGATCTCAATTATGTCTTGGAGAAACTTACACTGCCGCCTTTTGAGCCAGCCAATACAGCTGAAATAAAGTTCTTATCGTGGAAAACAGCTCTGCTCCTAGCAATAACCTATGCAAGACGAGTTTCAGTGTTACAGGCTCTCATGGCTGTGGAACCTTTCATCATTTTCCATCCAGACAAGGTTTCTCTGAGGAATAACCCTACATTTATGCCTAAGGTAGTGTCCAGTGTGGCCCTTAACCAAACCATTCATTTGCCTACCTTTTATCCAAACCCACAGAAGAAGGGTGAGAAAATTCTGCATTCTTTGGACATACACAGGCAGCTATGCTTCTACTTGGACAGAACTAAAGCTTTCAGAACAACTGAGCAACTTTTAGTGTCATATGCTGCAGGATCACAAGGAAAGGCTATCTCAAAACAGACCATTTCCAAATGGATAGGCCATTGCATCCGTTTGTGATATTCTCAACATGGCAAATCTGTGCCTAAGGGCATTAGGCCTCATTTTACCAGAGCAGCAGCCACCTCAGCTGCCTTCCTCAGGGGAGTACCAACCAAAGACATCTTAGAGGCTGCAACTTGGAGTTCAGTGCACACTTTTACAAAGCACTACCACTTACCTCTTTATTCTAAATCCAGAGCAGGCTTTGCCACTGCAGTTCTGCAGGGCCTCATAGCCTCTCCTAACCCTATGTAGCCCAGCCACCCATCCTCAGCTTTGGGATTCAACCCAAGAATAATGACTGCAACAGTGAAACACGATGAACATAGTACAGTTGTGTACCTACCATAAATGTAGATGTTCGAGTGTATTCACTGTTGCAGTCCAGGTTACCACCCACCATCCCCCTTTTTTCTTTGCTGGGACTTCTCTGTACCTCTCTATCCTATACAACCTATGTGGTGTATTTGCTTGTAGGTGAAGGAAATTTTTCTTTTTGTGCATGCATACTTATTGGCATAATTTTCAGCCTACCGATTTGGGGGCACCTGACATCTGGGGCAAGAAAAACTGAAGAAAATGGTGTTGGCTGCATCTTTTATACCCCTGGTGCACTGACGTCAGGGAAGAGGCGACAGCAACTGACGCCGGACCTAGACTTTGGAATTCAGGCCGACTGCGGGTAGCCTGCTAGCAGGATAACTCAAGAGTAATGACTGCAGCAGTGAATACACTCGAACATCTACATTTATGGTAGGTACACAACTGTACTTTTTCACTTCTATCTCAATTCTCAGCTTCTTCTGATGCCCCCCCCCCCCCCGCTGCCATTACAGCTGTCTTTTTCTGTACTCAGTTTCATCCCATGACCCTTCAGTCTTGCATTCCATTCCCATATCCTTTGCTGAAGTAATGCCACATTGTCTGCATACAGTAACTTTGTTGATCTGTCCTCACTGATCTGTTTGCTAATGTAATCCATCACCAGTTTGAACAGCAGTGGGCTCAGAGCTGAACCCTGGTGCACACCCACTGTCCCCTGGAATCCATCTTAGAGACCTAACTCTGTTCGTAGTTGTCTCATTGGGCCCTTGTACATAGACTTCACTACTTCTACCCATATTTCTGGGACTTGGAGCCACTACAGAATTGCCCAAATCTGATTTCTTGGGACTTTCTCATATGCTTTTTCCAGGTCTAGGAATGGCCCGTTGGACTGTTTGTGCATTTCTAGTTTTGTCTCAACTATCTGTCTCACTGCAAATGTTGGGTCAGTTGTGCTGCATCCTAATCTGACTCCAAGCTCCTCATCCCACATTTCACTTTGTACTACTCTGTGTATTCATTTGTCAGTCACCGTCTCCAGAACCTTCTTGGAGTGTGATAAGAGTTTGATACTTCTGCCCACAGTTATGGAGTGTGATAAGAGTTTGATACTTCTGCCCACAGTTATGGAGTGTGATAAGAGTTTGATACTTCTGCCCACAGTTGTGGAGTGTGATAAGAGTTTGATACTTCTGCCCACAGTTATGGAGTGTGATAAGAGTTTGATACTTCTGCCCACAGTTATGGAGTGTGATAAGAGTTTGATACTTCTGCCCACAGTTATGGAGTGTGATAAGAGTTTGATACTTCTGCCCACAGTTGTGGAGTGTGATAAGAGTTTGATACTTCTGCCCACAGTTATGGAGTGTGATAAGAGTTTGATACTTCTGCCCACAGTTGTGGAGTGTGATAAGAGTTTGATACTTCTGCCCACAGTTGTGGAGTGTGATAAGAGTTTGATACTTCTGCCCACAGTTGTGGAGTGTGATAAGAGTTTGATACTTCTGCCCACAGTTGTGGAGTGTGATAAGAGTTTGATACTTCTGCCCACAGTTGTGGATGTCCTCTTTGTACTTGTACATTGACATGCGTATGCTTATTCTGCAGTCGTCTGGCATAAACCATTCTCTCCATGCTATTATGAGTACTGTCAGGAACCATTTCTCCCCTATCTCACCCAGCGTCTTTATAATATCTGCTGTGACGTCATCAGAGCCCGCTATTTTTTCTGACTTCATTTGCGTAGTGCTCTTCTTACTTCCTCTATGGTGGGCTCCACCTCTTTTGTCATCATAGGATGTGTCTGAGGCAGTACAGCGTCTGTGCATTTTTCTTCATTCTGAAGCTGCTGGAATTTCTCCATCCATTTGCCTTTGATGTCCTGCGGACTGGTGAGCAGGTTGTTACTGCCATTCCTTATGAAGGGTATGGCTACCTTCTTTATTTTTCTGGCTCCATCTTGCAACCTGACAGAGTTTCTTGTGCCATCTACTGAGCCTCTTTCCAGAAGCTGTTTGAGTGCCTCTGATGACTTGTTCTTTGCTATTGCAACTCCTTTCCAAGCTTTTTTACTAGTTAACCAGTAGTCCTTCCTATAGCCTTCTTTTCTAACTCCCACATTTCCTGCACTCCTCTTTTCCTTTTGCTGATGAATAGTGACGCTAGGAACCACAGAGGACACAATCCAGTAATCCAGCACACTTTTTATTGATTTAGCGCTTTCGTCAAGGTGAAAGATTTCATCAGAATAGCCATATTTGCTAACACACAGCTGTAAATAACCCACCCTCAACTCACATTGGTTAAAAGAAAAACATCACTGCCTCCAAAAAAAATAAACATCACTTCCTCCAAAAAATATACAATAAGAAAAACTTTTAAACTGTTTGGTATGCTGCTGATAAAAAAATGCTTGCACATAACAAAAACAGCATAGATTGCACATTCCTGATAAAAAATACTAGCACATTACGAAAACAGCATAGATTTCAGTTTAAGTACTGAACTAATAGAGACTCCGTCATTGAGTCCAGGAGCCTGACAGGCATTTGTTCTAATCTGTCACTTAAGCTCCATGAACTCTAAAAATTCATCCAAGGGACCCCTCTGAGGTCCCAAATCAACTTGGTCGACGACGAAAAATGTGAAAGCATGCAGTGTGGGTTGAAGGATGATGTGCCTATGCAGTGCATTGTTTTCATTCTTATGTTTAATATCGTATGTATGCTGGTAAATTCTTTGTCTCAGTGCCGTGATTGTTTTTCCTACATAGTAGGCGTCGCAAGAGTCACATAATGTGACATAAACAACTCCTTTGGAGTAATAACAATGTTTCCTACGTATAGTAACATACCCATAATCACTGATTTTTTTTTTTTTTTTTTTGCGTCAGTCATATACGGGCACTGTGGGCACCTACCACATCTGTAACTGCCATCCTGATCTGGTTTTATGTTGCATCTTTCCAGTAAGCCTTTCAGGGAAATTTCCTTTTTATAGACAATCTGCGGCCTCTTGCCCAGTTTATTATGGACATCAATGTCCAAACTAAAAATTGCCCAGAACTTCGCCACAATCTCTTTGATGTCGTAAAAACTGACATTGAAAGGCAAAGTAAGAGCCCTACTAAATATGTCAGATTTCTCCTTATGCGAAGGCCCACTCAACCCATGAAATAACAGAAGGCTAAGATTACCAAGTTCTCTCTGCTATACTGCTGATGAAGTTTTCAGGATACCCTCTCTTAATTAGCATGTTCTTCAATACCCCACATTCTCCTAAAAAGTCAAGTTGTGAAACCATCCTGGCTAGCCTGACGTACTGCCCTTTGACCAGTGGCTTCTTCTGATGTACAGGATGCCAACTAGAAAAGTGCAATGAGTTGGAATATGTTGGCTTGCAAAATAAATGGGAGATAAAACCCTTCATGGCATAGTTCTTCTGCACAGTTACATCAAGATAGTTCAGAATATCCTTGTCTTTGTTCATAGTGAACCTCAAGAAATTGGTGGTCCCATTAATGAAGGTGAAAAACCTATTCAGGTCGTTTTCACCTCCTTTCCAAAAAAGGACTATGTCGTCCAGGTAGTGCCCGTAGAGCACCCAGGGGTCACTGAACGCAGAGTTCATGGTGAACAAATCCTCCCATTGTGCCAATACAGTGTTGGCAAATGTAGGTGCACAGCACGCACCCATAGCAACACCGGTTCTTTGTTTAAACAGGTGTCCCGCAAAGCTGATAAGGTTGTTCTCCAGGACAAGCTCCATACATGCCCGAATGGTCAGAATAGTCCCATGGTCAAAAGATGTCTTCATACAAAGATAGTCATAAAACATTCGAGCCCTTCATCATGTGGGATCACCAAGAACAAGGCACACACATCAGTTGTGACAAATATCAGGTCTTCATCAAACATTTCAGGTTTAATTTTCCCAAGAAAATCCTAAGAATCTCTAATAATGGATTCTCAACAATCCAGTACATTTAACCTTATTATCAATGTATTCCGCTAAGAAAAACACCTTAGAGGCCTTAGCATCCACTGTAGGGTGAAGGGGAGGGGGGTTGTGATGGACTTGTGTATTTTAGGAATCCCGAATGGATGTTTTATATGCAGGTACTCGTGTGTCTCTATCGATATCTGACCATTAAGTAGCAGTTGTTCAATATGTAAGTCAATGTTTCTGTAAGCGATATTCAATTCATTGCAAGAGACTTCTACATATGTATCACTGTATAAAAGCTCCAACATCCTGCTGTTGTAATCATCAAGACCCATCACTACTAATCTCCCACCCTTGTCCTGTTTCATAAATCTTCTCTCTCTACAGTCTAAAATGCCCTGTAGGACCACTGCCTCACTTGTAGTCAAGTTGTGATGTATATTAGAATTCCTCTTCTGTACCAGCGCCCTGATTTCTTTGTCACATAACATCTCAAATGTTTGTACTGTGGGGTGTGTAGGGGGCATAAAGGTACTAGGTCTGCATAGTGTTACTTGGTTCAAGGCCAAGTTATCTGAAGAAAAATGTAGTGCTAAGTTCAACTTCGTAGTGTATAACTTAAGTTGTATAATAGTGTCAACAATATAGAAATTAGTAGCAGGGACAAAATTCAAGCCTTTAGAATAAAATTCAGCCCATTCAACAGTGATCATCGCCTGACTGTAGTTGTAAATACTAAAATCACCAGCCAAATTCTTAATAATAGTGCAGTCAGCAATATCAAATTCTCCACTGAGGCTCATTGTCTCTGGTAGTTATTCCGTCTCCCCCCTCCATTGGCCTGATAGTTGTTCTGGCCATATCTACCATTGCCTTGTCTCTCCTGCCTCTGATTAATCAATTGTTCTGACCTCCTCAGAGGCGGAGGGTCTAACGGGGTATCAGTACATGTGTTACTAGATTCAGAATTGTAAGCATTAGTGTCAGCATTGTAGTCCTCATACCTGTCGTGCCACCCCCCTTGTTGACCCTGTGGGGGGGGTCTGGGTATGCTCTCCCCACCTCATAGTCACCCAGGTCCCTTAGTAGTTTCTTTTCCTTGCGTGTTTATAACTCACAACTCATTTTCTACATTACTAAAAACCTTGTAAAAATCAGCTTGTTTATATTCAAACAGTCAGTCATTGTTAATACAGTTATCCATCTTCTCTGTGTCTCTTACTAACATCGCCATTTTCCAGTTATTGTCACCAACCAAAATATGTAACAGTTCACAACCCTGCTTATTAAAAAGCACAATTAAGTCTTTATATAATTGTGAACCCTTTACCAGTTCTGTAGGGTATTTCCACATTCGGAGCCTTTTGGAGGATCTGTTCACGCTTGATACACTCCATTAAATACTCATTCTCCAGCTGCAGCTTCTTGCATTTGGCCAACAGTGCCTTAAATTGAAAAAATTGCTGTTCTAAACTGCCAACAGCATTAGAAGAGTTTGCACCATGTTTTTCAAGCTGAACTCCAGTTTTTAGCCACTGCTCAACCGAAAATGCTGCCGTGAAGTCACCTAAAGGTCCCTGACTGTTGCAGGGTGAGAAACGGCTCCAGACACATTATTTAGAGAAAAAGTCACAAGATTCTGCCTTCCGCCATCAAGGAAACAAACCCTTTGAGCTGGGGTGATGTCAAACTGATTGCAGCTTTGTGTACCAGTAACATTTCCACTTGCTAAGCAGTCTGATCCATTTTTGTTTAATAAAACGTCCACTTTCTTAGTTAAATCAGTCACAATGTTTGCAAGTGAAGAAATAGACTTCAAAGTGGCTTGTAAATCAGCACCCTCAGTACTCCCAGTTCCTTGATAACAGCAGGCAGAATCTTATGACTTTCAACTGATTTCCACTGAAGGAACTGACGGGCCCTCCCTGCTTTTCAGCTGGGTCTCCCACTACTGTTTTGCCTTTGTGGCTCCAAATGCAGAGTCTATCCAGCTGCTTCACTCTACAAGAAGATACATCTGATGAAGTCTAGTGGATGAAAACGCATTGGATTTTTTGGGGGCGTTTATGTAATAACTTGACAGTTGCTGTTTAACGTTTCCTTTGTGGATTATTCTTACACCTCCTACTGGTACCTTTTGTTGATTGCTTCTTAAATTAAGGCAGTTGATGCCATTACATCAGTCTTTCTTGCCAAGGAGCTTGAAGCAGAAGCAGTTCCCATGAGTGCTGGTCGGCCGCTACCTGAGTTTTTCATTTCCGAAATTGAAGTTGAAGTCTTTTAAAGCTAAGTACCCCGTTGGGGATCCTTTTTTTTTTTTTTTGCTTTAACCGATGTCAGAAAAAGTTAACAATTGTCCCACATGGGGAAAGCAAATACCACACCAAGATTTTCATTCCTACTGCATCACTTGCTTAGGCCCAGACCACGACATCCCCCGCTTTCGCTTTTGTGCTCTTTTCAATGCCAGAACTATACATCGTCGGGCCCTTATTGTAGCTAGATATTTTCGCTCTCAGTCCTCGAATTCTGATATGGCTTCAGTAAGCCATCCGACAGCAGATCTTCCGAAAAAACATAAAGATAAAGACAGAGACGGACAGCACAGGTCTAAAACTGCCAACGATGCTTCCATTAAGCTAGTCGTCAGTTCTCTGGTCCTCAGTGAGGCGCTTTCGCAGTCCCTGATGCCAGCTTCTGTGGATTCGCAGGCTGCTACAGAGACCCTTCCGGAGTCCGGTATGCAGCAAGACTCTTCACTGACTAAGGATCTTGCGGATATCTCTACCTTAGATGGGTCCAGTGCCGCTGAGCAGGCACCGGCTTCTGAGGAGGTACTTCGCACTGCCGATTCTCGACACAGACTAATGACTTCTTTCACGTCTACCATTCTTTCGAAAACTACCGAGTTTCTAAGGCCCAGGGTATGAACCACACCCAAGAAACCGATGACCCAGTCTCAGGCACCTGCTTCCTTGCCTCAGTCTCAGATGCTTAAAATGGCGGAAGACCTTATAATGCTTATCAGGGGAATCCAGGCTACCCCTTCCAAAAGAAAAAGAGATTGTCCCCAGTAGTTTTATCTGAACAAGAGTCCGATGACTCTGATGCTGATTATGAAGATATGCAACCCCTCTCAGCTTATGAGGATTCTGATGCAAAGGAATCCATCCCTTCGGCCTGTCCACCCGAGGACGTCTCCTTTGGGGAAACCCTGCATACCTTAAAGGAACATTTTCAATGGGAATGTCAGGACTATCTTCAGTCTAAAAAGAGACTCAGAGAATTCTTAGACCTTCCACAACACAGACCCCTGGCCATTCCCCCTGTCCTGGATGTTGTGGATGATGTTTTCATGGAATCTAGTTTGACTCCTGACACCCTCCCTCCTGCTCCCAGAAAACCTGACTGGTATTACAGAGTCCCGGACTCTTACAAATTTCTTTTCAAAAATCCTACTGCTGACCCTGAGGTTATTTCTTAAGGGCCTAAAGGAATTAATGCAACTTCTGCTAAGAATCCCACCCCCTCAGATAGGGATTCCCAAGCATTAGACAGATGGGGTAAAAAATTATACATCTCTGCTACTACTATTAGAGTATTAATTGTCAGTTCCATATGCTAAAATTCCAGCAGCATACCATGGAACTTCTCAAACAACAAATATCTTCCTTTTCTGCTTGTGGAGAAAATAGAGTTACAAGAGTTAATGCATTCTGCAAGTAAAGTAACTAACCACACCTTACAATGTGGTTTTGACACCCTAGAAGCATCTTGCAGGGCAGCAGTCACTTGTTCTGCCCTTAGAAGGCATGCTTGGCTTAAGGAACAGCCCTTGCCAGACCATGTCAAATCCAAACTATTGGATGCACTCTTACACAAAGACAACTTATTTGGCACCAAGGCAGAGGAGGTCTTAAAAAAGATGGAAGAAAAAGCTAAATCTATGCAGACAGTTGAAGACATCTTGCAGGTCCAGCCACCAAGGTTCAGTAGGCATTGCCCCTCCAAGCACTGGTCCTTTCTTGCCCCCTCCAGGTCAGCTCTGCCCTGCCCAGGGAAGCAGGCCCCCCAGACAGCAGCCCCAGGGAATGCAGAGATCTAGGCAATGGAGTTCCTCCTCTTCAAAACCAGGGAGTGCTAAGCCACCCCCTCATGGTAAGAACTCACAATGACTTCATGCTTCCACCCCCTCCCTCTGCCCACCTGCTCTTGCCCCTAGGAGGAAAACTCTCCTTCCACGCATGCACCTGGGCCACCATTACCAATGACCGCTGGGTCCTCAACATAGTGTCCCAGGGATACAGATTTTATTTCCACACTCTACCAACCCAAGAAGAGTTCCCAGATCTTCCCCCAAACCAATGAGCAGACGCCAAAAAGCAAGTCCTTTCCCTGTTCTTGATGAGGGCAATAGAGCATGTTCCTGCAGAACAGGTAGGCCAAGGTTTCTACTCCAGACTCTTCCTGGTACCCAGAAAAGAGGGCACCTGTTGCCCCATCCTCGATCTATTCATTCTAAACACTTTCCTGGTGATACCAAATTTCAGAATGCTCACCCTCCAGCAACTTCTACCTATACTCTCCAAGGATGCTTGGTTAGCCACCCTAGACGTAAAAGAGGCCTACCTACATATCAAAGTCAGGGAATCTTGCAGGAAATATCTCCATTTCAGGGTTGGATCACTGCACTTTTAGTTCTCTGTGCTTCCCTTTGGCTTATCCACTGCTCCCAGAGTTTTCACAAAATGCCTGGCTCCTGCCATTGCTTTTTGCAGACAAAGAAATATTCAAATTTACCCATACTTAGACAACTGCCTGATGCAGGCAGACAGTCAGGAAAAGCTGCTACAGCACCTGACTTTTGTAAAAGAACCTACTGACCTCCCTGGGGTATACTATCAATGTAAAGAAATCAAAACTAGCCCCCACACAAAAAAAAATTGTATTCCTGGGAGCAAGCCTGGACACAGCATCCAAGATGGCATTCCTTACACCAGAAAAACAAACCTACCCAGCAACCTACTTCTTTCAACTAACCACCAGACCCCAGATATCCTCAAGGAAAATCCTGCAAGCTCTGGGGTTCATGGCATCTTGCATTGTACTCATTCCATATGCCAGACTGCATATGAGGAAACTACAATGGTACCTAAAAACCCTTTGGTGTCAACACTCCCAATATATGGAAACTCTTATACCAGTAATACCTTGCTTAAGGAAAGATTTTCTTTGGTGGGCAGCAGCATGCAACCACAACAAAGGACTACCCTTCTCACAACCCCACGCCACCCAGACCCTCATCACAGATGCATCAGACTATGCTTGGGATACACACCTGGATGGCAGGTGCATTCTTGGCCATTGGAGCCCAAACCAAATACATCTGCACATCAACCAAAAAGAGATGTTAGCTGTTCAGCAAGCTCTGACAGCCTTCAGACCCCTACTCTCCCCGAGGCCTCTACTGATCAAAACAGACAACACCACTGTAATGTGGTATATCAACAAGCAGGGAGGGACTCACTCGTACTCTCTGTGCAGGCTCACCATGAACCTTTGACACACAGCCTCAGCCATGCAACTAGACCTGCTAGCACAATTCCTGCCAGGCTCTCTAAACTGTCCGGTAGACAACTTATGCAGAAATCTTCTGGACCCACACAAGTGGCAGCTAGACCAAAGAAACTTCACCTTTGTAACCCAGAAATGGGGCAGCCCGAAGGATGACTTCTTTGCTTCCCACTCCAACCATCAGCTCAGCAAATTCTGCACCAGGGAACCTCACAGCAAGACCTGGAAAGTGGATGCTCTATCCTTCCAGTGGGTCAACCTCTCGGTTTATGCATTCCCCCCTCTACTACTCATTACAAGGGTACTGCTCAAAATAAGGGAGGAAAAACCGAGGACATCCTGATTGCCCCTAACTGACCACAACAGCACTGGTACCCTCTGCTGCGAAGCCTGTCACCATTGCCACCATGGCATCTCCCTCAGATCCCAACACTCCTGACCCAGAGGAACGGAGAATTCATGCATCCCCAATTGCAGACCCTCAATCTGGCAGCCTGACTTATTCCCTGACCACTGCTCAAGCTGCCAATCTAAGCAAACAAGTTCTAGATGTTATACGTGAAACCAGATGCCCTAGCACTAGAAAGTCTTATGCTGACAAGTGGAAAAGGTTTTGCACCTGGATCCAGGCTAAGGGAGCCGGAACTGCACAGCCCTCCCTACCTCTCATCCTGTATTACCTGGCTGACCTATTACACAGGGGTCTATCCTTCTCTTCCATTAGAATTCATGATTCTGCCATCTCTGCTCAATTTCAGCACAGAACTACCTCTTTTCTCCCACCCTCTCATCTAACAGTTCCTAAGAGGGGCTAACAACTTGAGGCCACCCTTAAGAGCACCTATCCCAGCTTAGGACCTTAACTTTGTTTTGGAAAAACTCACCCTGCCCCCCTTTGCACCAGCAGTGTCAACATAGTTAAAATGCCTGTCTTGGACGGTAGCCTTGTTTCTGGCCATCACTTCAGCTAGATGAGTATCCGAGCTGCAAGCACTAATGGCTGTAGAGGCCTTCATCATTTTCCATGCTGACAGGGTCTCCCTCAGGACTAATCCATCCTTCATGCCAAAAGTGGTGTCCGGTGTGGCTGTCAACAAATCCATTCATTTAACCACCTTTTTCCCTAACCCACAAAACTAGGGGAAAAGGATTCCCTCTCTAGATGTGCACAGACAGCTCAGATTCTACCTAGACAAGACTAAATCATTAAGGAAGACTGATCAATTGCTAGTCAACTTTGCTACAGGAGCAGAGGGCAAGGCCATATCCAAACAAACCTTTTCCAAATGGATAGCACACTGTATCCATTTCTGCTACAAGCAGCACGGGGAACCTCCCCCCATGGGGGTCAGAACACATTTTGCCAGAGCAAACTCCACCTCTGTAGCTTTCCTCAAAGGGGTCCCCACCAGGGGCATCCTGGAGGCTGCAACTTGGACATCTGTTCATACCTTCACCAAGCATTATCACCTGTCTATCCTCTCCAAATCCAGAGCAGGCTTTGCCACAGCAGTCTTGCAGGGCATCCTACCCAGTCTTCTTGACTGTCTCCACCCTTTTCTTCAGCTTTGGGAATCAACCCAAATGTGATGACTGCAACAGATAAACACGAAGAACATAGTACAGTTGTGTACACTTACCATAAATGTAGATGTTCAAGTGCATTCACTGTTGCAGTCCTGGTTTCCCTCCCTCCATCCCCCTTCTCTCTCTCTATCCTAAAAAGGATGTTTTGGTATTTACTTTCTACTAGTGGTGTTCTTCCACCATAACCTAGCTCCTTCTCAGGGGTTTCTGACAGGGCAAGAAAAACTGATGTAATGGCATCGGCTGCCTTAATTTATAACATTGATGACCTGATGTCAGTCCTGGAGCGACGGCGACCGATGCAGAAATACTAAGCCTCTGGTATTCGGGCAGACTGAGGGCTACCCTGGCAGGGATAACCCAAATATGATGACTGCAACAGTGAATACACTCAAACATCTACATTTATGGTAAGTGTACACAACTTACTTTCTTTCTCTCTAGTCAACTTCCAAGTCTTCAGCCTCATCTCTGCTGACTTTAGAGCCATCTCTGTTGACCTTAGAGCCTTGTCTGACCTCTGCTTGCTGCTGATTGTGGCAACCAGTAGTTTATGCTGTGGGCCGACTGTTTCACTGGTAATGACTTTACACAGAAAGGACTGTGGTGCATTATGGGATGGTGCAGAACTTCAGCAGAAGGGAAAGAATTCTGAAAATAATCTTGACCATTACTGGAGGGGGTGGGGTCATGGATAGCCATTCCAAGGTATTGTTAGCCAGTAGAGATCATGTGACTGTGTGATGTAGAGTGGAGGGGAGGGGAGAAATACAATGGCAAAAACAATGGCTTGAGATAGACGATTATCTGTGGGGGGTTCAAAGGTGAGTTTGGAGAGTGGGAGGGGGGCAGGGATGGACTTGAGGACTATGGGCAATGGAGTATAATAAAGAGATAAAAACGGTAAAAGGTAAACAGAGAACAAGGCTATTTTTGTTACACAGGCATATGAGGCTAACAGGGTAAAAGACAAGGCTTTCGTGAGGCAAAATACAGGTGGGAAGGTGAAGGAGTAACAAAATAAAGAGGCTCACAGAAAGGCTAGACATAGGGGAAGGAAAAGAAGAGCTTTTTTGATGCATAGCAGAAGGGAGGGAGGAAGGGAAGGAAGGGACAGAACTGGCCAGGTTAAACCACGGTGGGGGGGTAATTACAAAAGACTAGGGAAAGCAATCGTATTGAGTAAGTATTTTTCTATGGTCTTAGGGAAGAAAGGCAGTGGTGGGTGTTGTGCTGGGAGAGAGAGACAGGCCCAATGGGAAGAACAGTGGACAGACACCAGCATAGAGAGGAAGGCAGGAGATCAGGGAATTGGCCAATCTTAGGGAGAGTAAAGCACAAAGACCAGATGGTCTGCTTCTCCAGGTCCTCAGCAATCTGGCTAGTGTGTTGGCGGACTCCTTGGTAGAAATCTTCAGTGGGTCACTGCCTGGTACAGAAATGCTAGTGGATAGAAAGATAGCATGTTTTGTACACTTTTAAGTGGGAGCAGAAAAGTCTAGGGATCTACAGGCCTGTTTGCTTAACAGCAGTGACAGGTAAAATCTTGAAGAGAAGGCTAACAAATTTCCTTGAAAACTTCACCGTCTAATATGTCAGCCATCACATATTCATGATCAGAAGGTGCTGTCAGTCCATCCTAATCCATTTTAGATTAAAGCTATAGGTGAATGTGACCGGGGAGTGCCAGTAGGTACGGTGTGCATGGATTGTACTGAAGTCTTCGACTTGATCCAACACAGCAGGCGGATTAAAAGGCTGGAGTAGTTGGAGGTAGAGCCACGAATAAGCAAGTGCATTTCTGAAATAAAAGGCTGTGGTGCCAGGCCAATGTCGGGAATTAAGGAAGTAATGGAGTAATGCAAGGGTCTGTCCTGCGTCCAGCTGTCTTCCAAGGGTTTTTTTCACATATCTAAGAGAATAGAGAAAAATGTCAACCTCTTCATTAATGATACCATGGTAGGTTCACCACTGGGGTTTCAGCACCAGGGGATGTGGGAGAGAGTGTAGGGAAGGATTTGGAAAGACTAACTAACTGGGCAGAAAGGTGTCAGTTGAAGTTTAATACAGACAAATACAAAATACTATGCTTTGGCTGTAGCAACCATAGTGTGCAGTATTGGCCAGTGAGGTAGAAATGATGGGTGTTGATCCCACATGGAATGGATCACCAGTAGCAGAGTGAGAGTGCAGTGACAGCAGCAAACAATGTTACCAGTAGCAGAGTGAGACTGCAGTGGCAGCAGCAAACAATGTTACCAGTAGCAAAGTGAGAGTGCAGTGGCAGAAGCAAACAATGTTACCAGTAGCAGAGTGCGAGTGCAGTGGCAGCAGCAAACAATGTTACCCAGTATCCTCAGATAGATGGGAGTCTACAAGCAGAGGGTAATTAGTATTCAGAGCTGTGGTCATCCCACACCTTGAACACTTTGCAGTTCTGGAGATCATACCAAGAAAGTGGCATTACACAGAAAGGAACTTGGAAGAAATCTATTAGAAAGATCCTGGGGAGGTGGAAGTAATTTGACCAGACACTAGAGGAATTGGAGCCCTTCTCTCTTGAAACTAGAAGAGATAGTGGAGGTATAATATTGTTGCTTGAGGCCATGTCAGAAAATATGAGAAAAGGACTTCACCAGCATGCAGTCTGTGGCCATTTTATCCAGTGTTAGGTTCTAACTCTCTATACAAGGAGATGACTTTACTTTTCCTTCTAAGTCGTGTTATTGAGATTGCGGGCATAGCAGGAGTTCAGTATGTATGAGACTGCTGTGTATTTTCTTGGGAAAAACTTTTATCACCACTGTTGAGAAACTGTGGAGTTAAGTCAGGTGTGGTGTTTTGGCTTGCCCCCTTCAAGATTGCTTCCTTCTGTGTATACAGGAGGTGACTTGTGTTCTGGATTGCTTATGATCTAGTAGCTGGTTATTGAGTGATCATGTCTCAGGCATCCATCTTAGAAGTATGAGAAGCCATCATGAACAGGACAGACAGAAGGGATGGTTCATAGGTTGGTACTAGGCTATCGGCCCTAGGGCCTATACAAGCCTAGCCATAACAATTCCTTGGCTATTTCTTCCCATATTTACTTTCCTGGACCCCTGTTTAGCAGGGCAACTGACGTGATCCCTGGGGTGAATTTCCTTTCTCCCATCCAATCATCAAGGTTCCTTTTGAAGAGGTCCAAAGAGGCGCTCTGCTTGACATGTATGAGCAGTCTATTCCAAAGTCTAGGGAGTTTCTTGGTCAGGAACTTGTCCCTCCAGCATGTTTTGTTCATTGTGATGACAAGGTTTAGATCCCTGGAGCGTGTCTCTGAGGGATTGGGATTTCTTTAAGTGTAACATGTCCAACAGCTCTGGGTTTGACATGGCCTTGTATGTTAAGCAGAGATTGCCTCTGAGAAGACGATATGTGACAGAGTATAGGTGGAGTTTTTTTTAGACAGTCAGCATAGGGCATCTGCTGTAGGCCTGTGATTCTTTTAGTGAGGTATTTCTGCAACCTTTCTGAAAGAATCACAGGCCTAAAGCAGTTGCCCTATGCTGACCGTCTAAAAAAACTCCACCTATACTCTGTCGCATATCGTCTACTCAGAATGGAGGGAAAAAATTATTTCACAGGCTTTGGAGTTTCTCTCTGTTTTTTAAAAACAGCTTAATTAGTTCAATGGTCAACAAACATACAATACTGTACAATCATAGAACTCAAAACATACTTAAAGTATTGTTTTCATCTGTACCTTTGCATTTGTTGATGTTCACTTTTGCACCTTTATGCAACATAGGTAGGTTCATGGTGAAGTTACCTGTCATGCAGTCCAAAGGCCACTGAAGAGTTTAATTTAATTTCCCAGTTGCCATGGAGGCCGGAATGGTTTTATATACCAGTTAGGAAAATTTTGCCTTGGTTAGTTGGCTTGAAAATAGTTTGTCAACTTGTGTTGAAAAAGCGAATAATTCCTTTTATGAAGCATGAAAGCGCCCGTGACTGATATTGGTGTCTATCATTAAGTAATGCAGAAGGGGCTGCGAAGACAAAATATCAATAAATGGGGGATAAGCTTTGTAACATGAAATGTGAACAGTTTATCTAGCCTGATTAAGACCATAGTATTCACTTATTTAAGAAAGTTTCAACATTTGATGGTTGTCTTACAAGTGACACATTTAGACAGTGATGGACATGATTTATTAGAGAGTAACGGGTTTACGGAGAGAAGACCGTTTCTGTGATGAAGCTAGGAAGAGAGTAATTATGTTATTAATTTCAAATGATTGCCCTCTCACAGCTGGGAGATTTGTTAACAGGTTTAGTAGACGTTAATGGCTGCTATGGGGAGGATGAGTTTTTTTTTCTGTGCAACAAGGGTGACATGTAGTATTTATGTCCCACCTGGACAGTAGTCAGAGAGTTTACAGGGATGCTGAAGAGTGTGATAGCATGTCAGGAGCGAGCTGCAGTCGTCAGTGGGCTCTGCAGTGTGATAGGTCTAACAGAAGTGATTGGATGGCCCAACAGTATCCTTTATCTTCGAAAAGGAGACGCGTTTAAGTGTACATATCACATTCATGGGGTTTCCTACAGTCGCTGCCATTAACATTTTTTTCAGTATCCATATTGCTGTCATAGGTAGATGTCAAGCTTAAGGACAGATAGACGTGCAGCTGAACGTGCTTATTTAGTTAAGGATATCAAAGTGTGCCCAGCAGCGACATAAGGTAATGCAGCGTGAGTGACTAACATGAACTGTAGCACCTTTAAGTGTGGAGAAGTGCTGGGGATTTCCTGCATTGTATTTGGAATCTGAAATATTTGTTGAACAGTATAATGATTTGTGGAAGATAACTCTACCTCTGTTAGAGGCAGATAAACAGAAGTTGATGGCGGAATAGCAGCACTTTACAATGAAGCTTACAACACAGGCAAGTACAGATAAGAGGACCTAAAATAGCTGTAAGTAACTTAACTTATTACAGCCGAGTGGGCCTCCAGCCATTTCTGCCCTTATCTCTAGGTGTCAAATATTGCTTGTTCATATTTGAATTAATAGTTCCAAAAACATGCTACATACACGGCATCACAAAGACTTCATCTTAAAGTGTACATGATGGCCAACACAATTGTCTTGATATCTGACCTGTGTCTAATGCAGCTAAAGATATATTGAATTTTATTTCTGTACTGCTTATTTCTTCTGTAATAATTGTCACCTTTCTCTAAATATCTCAACAGTCAGGTAACAGACAGAACTGCATAGCCGCATATGAAACCTTACAGCTGTATGAAGAAAATCTTGCTGGCAGTGTGTGTTTTGCTTGAATGGTTACTGATATATCTTCAGCTGTTTATACAAAATAAATTACAAAATAATACTGCCTTTAATCATTGAACTAAATGAATGTCGCTAATGCAAATATTAATTTATTCTGAATAGTTTTCCATTTGCAGTTTACTAGTAACACTTATGGTTCC